>NC_142040.1:44666066-44974400 GCF_982192425.1 Myodes glareolus | reverse complement strand
GGTAGTAAAAATGTTGCCCATAATTTAAGGAATAGTTAGTTATCTTGGAGAAAGAAAGACGTGTCATCACCAGATGTGACAAGAAAAGTGAGAAAGAAATGAGTAAGTAGAAACCTGGTTCAATTCGGAAAGAAATGTCTAGGATTACGCATTCTCAACAATTGAAAAGACTACTTAAATTTTATGGAGAATGAGTTGGGGTGGAGAGAAAGGTAACATGGTTGTAGCCTCATCCCTTAGTTGTAGGGACCACAGAGACAGAAGTTAGAAAAGTGAAGTGACTGGAGGCAGGAGGATGAAAATGGACTGTGGATGAAGCCTGCTAAGCCTCTCTGCTTGCCACCTGATGTTCCTTTTACTACCTCACACCACCTCCGAAGTAATGACACATCATTGTTTTCATTTGCTTGGAAAGGATCAATAAATAAAAGCAACTGCTTGGAGTTTTGCAAATTAAGAACAAAAGGAAGGGAAAAAAAGGTAAAGATGGGTAGAGTTTGTTGAAAGTTTGTCGATTTTAAAGAATGGAGAACACATGGAGACCGGCAGCTAGTTATTGGACAGAACTGCCCCCGGGCATGTGGACCTCAGATCGAAATGAGTTTAGAAACACAGGTTTAGCTATGGAACTCTAGACACGGTAGGGGTAGAAAAGGAACATTGAAGTCAAGAGGACAACTCTAGAGAAAGCACAGTGAGCGACAGTAAAATTGTCTGCTTTGGAAATCAAGACATTTAGGAAGGTTTTAATTTTAAAGATATTTTAAAGGCTTGGAAGTTAAGGGTTAAGATAGCACATTTTAAATGTAACAAATATCAATTTAACACATTTCTAAGCAACTGGCTGAGAATACAGCCAATTCTAAAAGCTTCCTCTATAATAGCTCTCCTTTCATCTACTAAATCTTTTTGGGAGGAAAAGTTCACTGATTCAAATGAAGCTATTGTTCTTTGCTGAAAGAATAATATAAACTCACAATGATTTTTTTTGTGGATTTGTTCTGCATTTGAGAATTGTGGCTTCAGCTTTATTAGCAAAATATATTGTTTTAAATTAAATTTCTAATAAACGTACTTGGGTGTGAATTCAAAGAAATATTTTGCAAAACTAAAAAGACAAATTAACATCCCAAACTCTAAACAACATTCTAGTGGGTTTTTTCTTTGGTATTGAAATATTTTCAGGGTTAATTATTACCAAAGATTTTTAACATAGTGGATTTTATTCGCACGTGTCCAGAAATGCTGCTAGTCAAGGCGTCCCTTTCTTCCATACATAAGTTAATAGTGACATCTTGTGGTCAGGTTGGCTTTGACACCATAGATATAAGCAAAGTGAAGGTGCTTTGTGTTTTATTGCAATCATACCCAATTTTCCCTTCCATTTCCAAACATTTTACGATGCTGAATGACTGTGCAAATCTTCTTTCACTGCCATCAAAGTAAGCAGATGGTATCATTAAAGCTCTGTCATGTTGTCAACATGTTCCCTGGACGTGACAAGAAAGACATAGCAAATAGATCTGGAACCATCCTCTCCGAAATGAACGATCCCAATCCAACCATAAAGAAAACGTGAGACAAGCTCAGCCTGAAGCAGGCTCCATGGAACCTGATCCCCACTTCTCACGAATGTCAAGGTCCATACAGTGAGGAAAATCTCAGAAGCTACTACAGGTGAGAAACGCGACAACTAAATGCACCACTGAATGCTGAATGTAGAAAAAGAACTCTGTGAAAAATCTAAATGACACATAAAACTGGGACTTGGTTAAGAGAAATGCACCAATGCATATTCTTGACTTTTTTCTTCTGATGTAGGCTCCATGGGAATGGACGGTGGTGACAATAGCCTCAAATTATTTTGAAATTTTGATCACTGCATTTAAATTAGAAAACAACTCGAACAATTCAGACATCATAGGTGTGATGGAGTTATATTAATTTCCCTTTCCAAAAGAATAAGAATCAAGTTCCAGCAAAGGAAAAAAGTTCAGTTTCTAAATGTTCTAGATCTTAGGTTGCTATAAAAATTTTACTCACAAGGATGAATTTTAATGATCAACTCAAGATTCTACATGTATGAGTTCCCTTTTGGTAAGCAAAAAAAAAAAGTCATAATCACATGGAAGGACAGTAAAAGTCCCTGCTCTTACCTCTGAGGCTTCACCCTGCCTGCTGTTCTTCCTCTTCCTCTTCCTCTTCCTTCTCCATTTCCCTTTCCTCCATCTCTCTCTACTTCTACTCCGCTTTCTCTCACACACCTAAGAACCTTTCCATTTCATTCTCCACCTACCCAGGGGCTTCCTTACAGAAAGGAAAGAAGAATAGATAGAAGAAAAAGAAAAAAATTTGATTTTTAAATTCCATTTTCTTAAGTTTTCTCTTCAAATATCCCTTATCAGAAAAATATCGTCCAATCTGCCGCCACTGTCTGCTTCCTTCTCTTACATTCTTAGCCACCAGAGAGTTTATGCTACATGAAACACCACACAATGGATTGTTTCTCCCGAGGTTGGCATGTAATCTTTGTGAAACAGTTTCAAGCTGTGTTTTGTTCAATTTATGACACCGCAATGCCTCTGTAAAGCACATGAGAGGCACACAATTGTATTTGTTCAATGAGACCAAAATCTCCCCTGAAACTGGTTTATCATACCAGTCCTGGGAATCTGGCTTGTCTTCCACATGGCAGTCTATCCAATGGAGCTTTCAGCTCTCATTTCTTTCTCCAGGTCTGCTTGTGCACTCTATAATGTGCACTGGGTGTTCCCCATCTGCTCCAAGCTTCCTTCTTGTCTGTGTTCTGAAAAGCTGAGACTTGTGATTTTGTTTCTCTACCTTTCCGACTGATTCCTGGTTGAATTTGGCCAAGAATAAGAGAAAAGTTTGGACATTTCTCCTATCTGCCCCATATGTTTTACATCTGAATTTCTCCATGACCACAGCCTCTATCAGCTGGATCTTCAGCAGGGTTAGGTGTCTCTGTCTCTGGGCTCAGGCAGTACTTCATTCTTTCTCTCTCTCTTTTTTTTTTCCTCTTCGAGGTAAACATGAATATCTGCTGCCCATTATTGGTTGCTTTAGTTTCCTGTTTGTCCTCTTAAATCTGGTCACATGTCTGCAAATAACACCTTAATTAAGATCTGCTAAGTTATAGCATGTAAGGTAAGGGGCTTTTCTAACCCATCCCTAGAATGATACCATAGGGTAATGTTTCTTAAACTTTAACAATCAGAAGAACTGCACAGGGAGATTTTAAAAATATAGAGTGCTGGGTATCACTTCCCTCAGGTGCTGATGTAGAAGACCTAAGGTTCCACAATTTACATTTTCAAAAGTTTTCCATGTGACACCGACACTTCCGGTCTGAGAACTAGAGTATCTCTGGCGTAAAGTGTGTTATTTCATAGGCTAAGTGGTGTATGTTCAGTTTCATGAATGAAGGAATCTTCCTTAAAATAGGTCTTAGAAATTGTGTAGCAAATTGAAGTAGCAAAAAGTGGAAACAGACTCAGGATAAATAGTATTTATTTCTCATATCAATAGGAATTTCAGATCACTTCATCTTGGGGACCTTTGTCACTGCTCTTATAGAATGGGGACAATCAAAATAGCTAATTTTATTCAGATAATTTTTTGTCTGTCTTCTATTCTTCCAAGCACTGTGAAGCTTTAGTGTTACATTTAAATATCTTTATCATGTTGATATATTGTTACTTCTACCTTAAAGCTGAGTAAATGATACACAGAAAATGTCTAGTGACTGGCCAAGTGGTCACACAGAACTGTAGTTTGCATGTGGTCTGACTCCAGTGTACCTATTTATCCACTAATCTGAAAAACAGTCTATGGGTGCCACTACGTTCATGTATCTTTGTCATCCACGTTTGGGGCTGATTTCGGAGGTACTTTTTTTTTTCTCTTCTGTGATATATTGCAATTCAAATTCATGATTTTTTAAAATTACCTTTACAGATATTTATGCTTTTGAAACACTTGAATAACCATAGAAGCCAAACACAGGAGTGTTGACAGTTACGCCCATGTTTACATACATGCGTATTTCTGTGTACAGTGAAATGAAGAACACATTTCCCCATATCACTCACACTAGACCATAGTGAAGTATTGTAATAATTCCAGCTATAAACCTTAACAACCTATTTCCTACTGACTTAGTGTGTTCTCCTGTGGTATGCTGTCTTTTTTTGTCTTTTCTATTCCACAAAAGAAGGAAAAATTAAGCAGTGTCTTTATTTCTACATATAAATTGAAGTCTGTACCGTTATCTAGTTCTTCAATAATGTAGAAATAGACTTCAGACTGAAATTTTTGAGAAAAATGAGTTTTAATACAGGAAATTATGGCTAGAGTATACTTCCAGAAATCCAGGCATGCAGTACTTAGAGTTCGAGACTATTGGTCTCAGCTGCCTACAGTACAGAATGAAATCATTTATTAGTCACAGGGAAAATAGGAAAATCAACCCTTACATCACACCGAGCCCAAAAATCAACTCCAGATGGAGACAAAACTACAATGTGAAGAGGAAAAAAAATCACAAAAATTTGGAAGATAATATCTGTAACATAGGATTGGAAACTACATCTTAAACTGAATTTTTAAAATGAGATCAGAATAAAGATGACCAAACTGAAGAAGTTCTTTTCAATGAATGATACAATAAAGAAGGTGAAACGTAAAATCACAAACTAAGAAATATATTTGAAAATCATTTTTAACAGATAAACAAACCTTTAATAGGCATTTAACAGCAGAACAAGAAAGATTACTGTATTGAAACATTTTTTAATTCATTAGTAGGAACGGAATTATACACTCGAAACACAGAAGATATAACTTTTTATTTTATACCAAATGAGCAAAACCCTAAAGGGCTGCCAGTATTAAGTGTGGTGCCTGACTACTTGTAGTAAGTCAGGACAAAATTTGAAAATTGATTTGACCTTAATCAGTGTCCAAATGAGTCAGTCCGTCATTATACTTCTTACGTCTGTTCTTGGTAAGTATGTGTGAAAGAAAGATTGTTTTAAATTGTCAAACTTGAGAAAATGAGAATATTAATAGGGGGATTCATCTATCGATGTTCACTCAGACAACACAATAAAACACTCCCATTTGACTATGAGGACACCAATGGATCCTTGAACCCAGGGAAAGAAGCACCCCTCCATGTCTTTCCTACATGTCCCATTTGCCATATAGAACCAGAAATCATCTGTTCTTCCAAGATCTGTGCTTCCTCTCCATGTTGAATGTTTGACCTGTTCTTAAATAAAATCATGGTTAATTTAACACGAGTACTTTGACATTACATCATTTGATTTGGAAACCTTAGTGTCTTCTAAGTGTCAGGAGGTATAATTCAGTCTGGGGACACTGGAAAAAGGATGTCCCAGACAAGATGCATTAGAATAATGTGAGATTTTATCTCTTTTTAGAACAGCCCACAATTAAAGACACCCTAATTGGGAAATTCTGAAATTTTCCTACTAACATTTTCAGATAGCGACGATGAATAACTGAAACTCTGAAAAAATAAACTTTCAATAATACTTAATTACTACAAGATATAAATACAATAATAAATTACGGTTATAAAATTCAGGACAAACACAAGCCATAAATTTAGAGTTGATGATTAGACCTCTCTTGGGAGAAGCTATACAACATGACTTTACTTAAAGGAAGTAAGAAACAAGCAAATTTATTTAATTTGCACCACCTTGAACAATCTCATAAGACCACTGCTCAAGTTTAAGTGAATAATTCAAATAAGGTAGATATCTAGGAATATTCAGTCATGATAAAAGACTACCTAGGAAAAGCAAACAAATGACAAACATAAATATTTGGACAGTGACTACCTGTCCTTTGGAGGGAGGCATGTAGGATTCATATCATGGTAGAGAGTGAACACTCTTGAATAATTGACAACACTCAATCCGCTGACTTGATAGCCGGGCTTGTGGCTCTTTTCTTCTTCTCCTCCTCCTCCTCCTCCTTCTTCTTTGAAAATATTAGCAAATTGTCTTGTGATGATTAAATAGAATTATATTAAATACTGAATATTAAATATTTTCAACTTTATACTCAATAATAAAACTTTTAGAAGAACTCATTGCCTCAAGTTGCTCACCTGTAAAACCCAGAGTAAATCAGTTATCCATTTAACTCATGACTATATTCCCTAGTGTTCTTAATAGTTTCTCAGTTTCTAGATTAATATTTTTCTTCTCACTTAAATTTTCTTCAGGGCTCAACATTAGTTGATATTCTCAGATATGCTATCTGTAATATTACTCTCTTATGGTTTTCCCAGTACTTCTTAGGATCTTTCTTTTCCTTGGAGAGGTTACTGAAATCTGACACTCCCTGAAATACTGTTGTCTAGAGTCTCCAAAGCACTTTCTTCTCATATTCCAAGTACCCTTGGTCACAGTTTTCTTAGGCGATATCTAATACTGCAGTTTTCAATGGACATTCCACTAACAACTCAACCACAATACACTCAAAATTGGATTTATTATCTTGTTCAACCAAAATATGATGTTTTGCACATCCAGGAAGTGACTGTTATTCACATGGTTTTTCAAGAATGGACAATTTATTTTTAAATAGAAGTATCAATTTGTCTTATTTCAGAATTCAATTTCAGGTGATTATATCTTCAAAATCTGTTAAATATATCCTCCTTCATACAATTTCACCAATTTTCTCTTGACAGTAATAGTAGAATCTAAAAATCCTTTTGAATGTCTTCATTTGGGTCATTTTGCATTGTCATCAGAATTTATTTCTCATATGGAGCCATTTATCTTCTCCTAGTTTTGTGTCTGTCCAATTTCTGCAGGAGCATAGGAAAATGCATATGCCACTCAAGTCTCTGCACATACAACATTCACTAAAATATCCTTCATCTTCTACTTATCTTCTCTAAGTCTGAGCATGAGTAAACAGACTTAGGGACTTTGACCTGGAAGGAATTACATTCCAGTTAAGAATTCTTGGAGTGGTAGTGGCACACACCTTTAATCCCAGCACTCAGGAGACAGAGGCAGGTGACAGGTGGATCACTGAATTTGAGGCCAGCCTAATCTACACAGTGAGTTTCAGGCCAGGCCAGCCAGAGCTACACAGAAAAATCCTGTCTCAAAAATAAATTAAAAAATATTAAATAAAAAATAAACAAATCTACTTGGGAGTTGTATGCAATTTTTCCTTTCTCAATAGTCATTAGTTGCCTGTAGTTATTGGTCTAGGGTGTAGGACCCAACTATACTACTTCTATATTAGCATATCTATTGGTATTGTCATTGTTCAAATCTTGTTTAAGCACCTTTATTGTTGAGGTATTAAGAAGCAATCTGAATGCAGTAAGAACAGGTTAAAAATTACAAGAAAGAAAAATATTAATAATCTTATTCCCTGTCTTTATTTTTTATTAACATTTGTTGAATCTCTTTCTTGAGCTTTTCTGTACCAGTATAGGCATGATTTCTTAACAGCATGTATTTTAGTTTTTTTTATAATACATCTATAGGAAAATTATTTTACTATTTCATAAACTTATTTTAATGACTTTATAAGTAGTACATATAAAACACAAATGTACTTCAAATCAAACTAGTCCCTATCATTAGGTTGAAAATGTAGGTAGAATTTTATATAAAGCCCACATATTTAAAGCCTACAGAGCATGCATATGTGTGTGTGCATATATATGCATATATATATATTACAGGTATGTGATATTTACTATTATGAACGGGACAGGACAATATTGCCAAGTATCACAGGATTATAGATTTTTCCAGTTCTCTCTGCTATTACCTCAGATTACATTAACATTCTGAGGCTGAGAACTCTGATCCAGGAGACATATTTTCCTTTATCTCAATTGTTGTATGAAAATTGGCACCCAAGAAGAGGAAGAAGAGGTAAAATGTAACTCAAACATAAATGAAATGGAGGAAAAATATAGTCTATACAGGGTGCATTCTTCTATTTGGAGAGAGAGAAAAAAATCACTCTTGGTGGATAAACAGGAAGCTAGAGGGAAAGAAATGGCCTAAGTAGTGCTAACAGGACACAGTCTCTATCTGTAGTTACCAGTTCTCACTCTAAACTCCCAGTTAGAGAGCAGGGAAGCATACCTGCTCGAAGGTGACAGTCTGATATGAGTGAGCCTCTCTCCCCTACCCCGAAGAAAGCTCAGTGTTTCTGGGGCACTGGGTAGAGCTGTTGACCCAATGGCACCAATAAATCTTGAGTGTATGTCTATATACATTTTTAATTTAAAAATTATATTGAGTCACTCTTTTGTGCTCTGAATTATTTCCTAGGGGTTAGAAGTAATGGACATTTTTAAAGGCAGAAATATATCACCAAAATTCTCGCCAAAAAGGTGGTAACAATTTATTTTCCCATTGTGAATATCGCACTTTGATGCCCATTTATTGAGTCTATTTTAACTTCTTGAATTATTTTAGGAAAATCATGTCTTAGGCCAAGTTATATTGATGTGAACTTAAAGGAAATATAATGAATAATGAGAGGAAAATCATTGTTTTTCCCCTATGTCATATTGCAGACAAGTTTCCATAAAACTGGGATGACTTCATTTGCCAAAGACATTTGATATATCAAATGCAGCCATATGTTCTAAATATAACAGATTACTGCCATGTGCATGAGTTAGGGAACACTATGTTGTGTAAGTTGAAGGAACACTGGAAATATATGTATGAATTTTAAATAAGTTATATTTCAGACCTCAAATATTTCAATGACAGAGCAATAGAAAAATATATAACCCGATGCTTTAAGAGTAATAACTTTGATGATGGAACATTTAAATCATTTGAAATCTAGTCTTCTATCCAAAAGAGAATATGAAATTCACTGGGGTCCCCTAAAATGCCTGACTAGGGAGGAGGCATATAAATTATTCATAGAACACATGAGTTCAGGGAGACTGCCTTGTCTAACATTTAATGAAGGACCATACACCTGGACTCCTGGAGCCTATTACTACACTATGAGTAGACATAGTCAATCATGCTTTATTAAAATGCACTATTATGGGATTTTATTTTAAATTTTTATTTTTTAAAAAGATTTCCAAAAATTTTTATTTTATGTAGATGTTTTGCCTTCACGCATGCCCAGTTTCCAGGGGAGACCACTTGACACTGTTGAATCTTCTGGGACTAGAGTTATAGATGATTGTGAGTCACCATGTAGGTGCTAGGACTCAAATCAAGGGCTTCTGAAAGAGCAGCCCGTGCTCTGTTTTATTTCTTTTCCTTAACTGAAAATAGATATTTTAAAATACAATATATTCTGTAGGAGTCTGTTTCCCTCCATACTCCTCCGAGTTCCTACCCCACTTTACCTTCCATATGGATCTCTCTCCTTAGAAAACAAACATCTAAAAGCTACTAGTGAAAAAAAAACTTTTAAAAAGATAAACGAAACCCAAAGAAATAAGAATGTTACAAAACAATCAAACGAGGAAAAGAGCCAAAGAAAATTTACAAGAAATTCAGAGACACATAGACACTCACCATGCTCACACAGGAATTGTATAAAACCCCAAATTGGAAACCATAGTACATACACAAAGTGTGAGACTAAACAGGAAAAAATATGCCTTGCAGGTTAAGAGTTCTGTTTGCATTAACAATAAATTCCTGTATCTCCTGTGTGTGTTTGACCCTTCTGCACCAGATGTGTTGACTTAACGGGGGAGGGAGTTCCAGGAAAATCAAAGGTGGGGGATGATCATCTCTTCATTATTCATTCTTGGTATGCTTGTGATAGTTCTACTCATAACTTTACTTTAAAGGAAGAATTTTGAGCCTTTTAAGCATGGAAATGTATGGCACCAATAACTGTTCTTGCTAAAAAGGTGAGATGTGTTGTTCATCAAGGGAAAAACTCTTCCAAAATCCACAAGAAAAATTTCCTTTCAGCTTTCCTTAGCCAAATTATAGTCAAATGTCCATTTTTTACCATTTAGACTGTCATTAGTGTGGTGAGAATACTCTTGCTAGCTCATGCTAATCATAATGTGTTTCAGTTGCCTAAGAGTGTTCCTAAGAGGGCAGATGCCTGAACACAGCTAAGAAAAAAGATGAAAATAGCGAAGCTATTAATCTTTATAAAAATCTCCTGTAACCAACTTATAATCTAAGAAACCAAAATTAGGTAGCTGAAAATAGGAACACTGGTATAATTATCACCTATCCTACATTTTACTATTACTTCCTCATATTCTAATTGAAAAAAAATCAATAATAGGAGAAAAATGGTTGAATTTATTCTCAGGCTCCAAGATCTAATTCCCAAAGTTTTCAATGGTGTTAGTTTACTTTTTCATCTTTGTAATCAAACATGAAGGAACCTAAATAGGAAGGACTTGTCCTGGGCTTAAAGCTTAAAGGTTCACTGGAAAAAAAGACAATGTCAAAAGCTTATATGGTTTCCTCATATCCTGGCGAAACAGAGAGCAGAGTACTCAGACCAGAATCTGGGGTAGGCTAGGCCTTGTATGGCTTGTTGCTAAACTCCATGTCTATTAGCTTACCCGCTTACCTAAAATGTTTTACAAGTTCCCACAGAAGGCCACTAGCTGGGAAAAGCAGGAAAACAATTGTGACCCTACAGGGGACAGTCTACATTCAGACCATAGTAACAATCATCATCTATCTATTCTATCTAGATATCTATTCTATAGATGATTGGAAAACCTTTACTAATAGTTAATAGTAATAGATCAATGGGCATTCAAAAAGAACATTTCTTATGGGCATTGTGGCTTTTAAGACTATTCAGCCAAATAAGCATTTGATACACTTTCATGAGAAAGGTAAAAGTGTGTGTGTGTGTGTGGGGGGATAGCTACTAAGATAGGAAATTACTAAAAATACAAGACAATTGATCAGGGTGCCTTTAAACTAGAGGAGAGTTGCAAATTTGAATGACTCTCATTATATAGTGTGACATCATTGACTTATAACACATTGGCTAAAGAGGAGTTGGATTAGGGTATATAAGTATAAAATTTAGAACGGAGCCAGGAAAATGTTTATTGTTCTTCCAAAACCAGTTCTAGTAGCATATACTGCTAATCAGAGGCAGTGCGGTCATCGCAGACAGCTGGAAGAAGCATTTTCATGACAAAAACTATACCAAAGCAAAATTGAGACCTACATTTATGGAATAGTTGCATATAATTGATGTTGAGTTATACACAGTTCAGTAAAATAATGCATGTTCATTTTTCACCCATTCTGTACCTCTGCCTTTTATTTTATATTCTTAATCCCTGAGTCATTAATTGCATCCATATTGATCAGTAAAGAACCCTCTGTCAATCCAAAGACAATTCTCAGTTAATTTAGGACAAGTATCTAGTATATCCTTTCAGATGTACAATGATAGGCATACTTCTAAATTGTATCCTACATTACTGGGTGCTGATATTTCTTTGGGAACTCTGTAATGTTTCTTTTTAAAATAGATATATTATTTTTTGAGATTATAGCATTTATCCCTCTCTTTCTTCTTTTCAAATATTCTCATGTACTTCATTTTGCTCTCTTTCAAATTCATGGTCTCTTTTTAATTGTTGTTCTATGTATGTGTGTACATATTATACATGTACAGGCACATACAGAGAGACACACACATATTTCTAAATACATGAATACAACCTAAACAATCTGTGCAATGCTACTTGTATGTATATGTCTTCAGGGCTGATAATCAATTGGCTGATAACCAATTGATGTGTGCTTACTCTTTCTCCTTACAAGAATGACTGATTCATTTTCAAAATATGTGGGTCTTCCTCTGAAAGATAGGAGGCTAGAAGTCCCAAATGGTATCTATTTTGAGTGTCTAAAATTCTGGCGTAGCAAATGACTTAAATAAGTCAAAAATGAACTGCAGATCAAAAAAGTTTCTGCAATCCTTGTGTTTATCTGAGTGTAAGAAAATTGATATTAATAATAAGAAAAGAATTTCAAAGAAAAGATCCAATAAAAGGTGAAGTTTATTCACGTAATCAAAACTCATCAATTATCTGGGCAGTGGCAGTGCATACCTTTATTCCCAGCACTTGGGAGTCAGAGGCAGGTTGATTCCTGTGAGTTTGATGCCAGACTGGTCTCCAGAGTCATTTCCAGAACAGCCAGAGCTGTTTCACAGAAACACCTTGTCTTGAAAAACAAAATGGAGCAAAAAATTGTAAATTACCAACAAATATGGGACAGTATAAACATTAAGTCTAGATCGCAATCTGATAAATAAAATGAAAGGATCATATAATCTATTCAGTTTGGCTATAGATGTATAGTGTACATATGGTGGACCAGACTTGGGACTTTCCGGATGCCAGGTATGGATGCCAGGTCAGCGCTCTGACACTGAGTTTCATCCTCAGCCCTAATACCCTGTGCCTTCCAAAACCTGCTAGTATTGCTGTTAAGAATATGCAAATGTGTGCGATCTATATACTGTGGTAGATGCACAAATTGCTGGCAGTGTGCTGCAAATTTAAGAGACCACATAATACAATACTTAAACCCCTCTCTTGAGGGACTGGTCCACAAAAAGGAAGATCCCAGGAACTGGAATAGTTTTAGTACTGCTTATAATATTTAGGAATTTAAAAATAGAATTAATAAGAATGTTCATCTAGAAGAATGTGAAAATACAAGGTGGAAAAGTCACAGAATAAATATAGTGTGGAAATCAAAAGAAGTGATTTAGATGTTTTTGACAACTGAAAATACTATTTGTGGCATGTTTAATTCTGTTTTTATTTCAAAGGAATATTCTCCCATTGATTTAGGGCCTGGGTTGAAGCTATGCATCATGATGGAAGCACTGATAAAGTCTATCTCGTGATGGGACCAGAAAACAAGAAAGAACAGAATCCCAACATCCTTTTTATTACCACCTTAATTCTTTCTTTTAAACCCCACATCCTAAAAGTTCCACCACTTTCCCAAAGAGTCAAAGATGTCAATTAAACCTTGAGGGCATTTGGGGCACATTCTCAACTTAAATGATACAAACTAATGGTCCATGCCAGTGCGTGTACAGTGCATATATTACAAATAAAAGATAATATGACTCCAACTTTAGAAACAACTTTTCTACACACATAAAACTAAAAGGATGTATTTCTGTATATTACAGCACTGGAATACAAAGGAGAAAGCAAAGAACAGTAATTAAATAAAACATGTAATTTCAATGTAAAATGTTTTGGAATAACTGACCCAGAAAACATGAAAACTGCCCTTTCATGTAGCATCACTGAGGTTGTGACCTCTGTGGGTCCAGTAACTCCAAAGCCTTTTACGTGAAAAGTAGCATTTTCCTCATAAGGTCATTATTAATTTTTAGTCTTTTAAAAATATATTCCATTTGCATGTGTGTCATGAGTGTAGGTAAGAAGACAACATGCAGGAATTGGATCGCTCCTTCTACAATGTGGATTCTGGGATCAAACTTATGTTGTCGGGGTTAGCGGCTGTGTGTGTGTGTGTGTGTGTGTGTGTGTGTGTGTGTGTGTTGCTGGTTATTGAACCTGAGGCCTCATTCATGAAGCACCTACTTTCCCATGGGGCTTTACCCTTGGTCCTCTAAGTACAACAGCTCCTCAAACTTCCTAATTAAAATTTCAAGTAAAGTACAGAATATAGAAATAGTACAGTTTTATGCGCCTTTACCTAATTTCCTGTGATGACAACAGCTTTCAAAATTGTACTACAATAACAGCACTGGGACACTGATACAATCAAAACAGAGAACACAGCTGACATAATGTTTATCATATTGTCTTTTACATTCTTAACCATTTTCCTCCCACCCTAATGTCTGCCACGCATCAATTATTACCTTACCAGTTTCATCATTTTTGACATATCAAGAATGCTATAAAATTGAAACAATGCAACATGTAAACTTTAGGTATTTTTTTTAAAAATTAAATCTAACTTGCATTATGGCATTTGAGTTCAACTTCTCAAGCTTGAACTCAGAAGTTCAAGCTTCTCAGAGTTCTAGTCAGAATCCTAAAAATACAAGCAATTGTGTCTCGAAGCCTTTATATCTGACTCTTTTTTTTTTCTCTCTCCCCAGTTTCTATTACTTTCCCATTGTTGTGGGGTGGTCATATGAGATTACTCAGACATGGATTTAAGCCAATAGAAAATCTTTACTTACCAGATGGTGACTACAAAGGGTGTTCAGGATCTCGCTATAGCACTGAGACTTTCTCACGGTGACATTTTAAGCACAAAAGCCTTGTTCTGGGTGACATGTTTCAGTTCACAAGAACAATTTTATTTAGAAGGAGAATTACAGAAGCATAAAAGGAAGACTGGTACAGAGACTTTCACAGAACTATAGAATTTTGTGGAGTAGGTCTTTTGTTTTCATTTTGGGAGGTAGTACTTTCTATGTGCTGAATTTTATGGCCTGATTGGAACTTCTATCATGGAGTCAGTTGTGCTATGGTCTGGAACTCTTTTACACTCATTGTCTATTTTGTTTTGGTTTTTCAGTTCATGTGGCTTTCCCATTTGTTGGGTTTTCAGGCTATGCTCCTATTTTAGAATCTCTGTGCCCATTTCTCTTTTTTTCTTTAATGCTTTTGTTTGTTTTTGTTTTGCTTTTTGTTTGTTTATATCTTCTCTTGGGACCTGCCTCTCCAATATTTACCTGACTCCCTCATTTCTTACTCCGGCCATTGCTCAAATAGCATCTTTACAAAGAGTAGTACTCTGGTCATGCCCTTTGCTTTGCAAACACTTCCCCACACCTTATTCTATACTAATATTTAATTTTTCCACTGTATTTTTTCCCATGGCACCTAACCCCTTCTAATAAATCACAACATTATGTACTATGATTTTATTCTGTCTCCTTTTTAAGAATGCAGTCTTTTAGATTCACTAAATAAGCTGACAGGTCAATAGCACATAGAACTGCACTCATAAATATTCATTAAAAAACAAGGTGAGTGGCAGTCAACCTGGAATCCAGGATCAAGCTTGCCCTTCCCACATTGTTTAGTTTTTGACCTTATATCTGCTTCCTTGTATGCAATATAAAAGAATTGGATATTAGAAAAGAAGCATCCTCTTTCCCATAGCTAGAATTTGGTCCTTTCTCCTGAATTTGTTCTTTTGTCCATTGCAGGGCTTCTCCTGCCTCTCCTCACTTAGATACATTTTAATTATTTTGATTGACTACTACACACAAACATGACACAATCCAATAGATCTGTCTTCTAATGTTAACTCTTCTCTAGAGCTGATTTTTGAACCTAAAATCTGTGCTGAAATTGTAAGAGGACTTATAAAATGATTTGGGTTTTACATGATACTCTAAAAGAATATTTTTTTACACAAAATGGTAGTTCAATTTATATTGTGATTAGGCACCTCACCTTTATTCGTTGAGCGCTGAAAATGATCATGAAGGCTGAGATTATGTCCTCCTTTTGTCATTAAAGTTAAATGTATATTTCAATTCTGTAAGGAACTTCTCACATGAGGTATTATTGAAACTTAGCTACATTTCTAAACTTCTGTTTTGTAGATCCAAAACTTCATAAACTGCATTATCAATCGAAACTTAACGATATGCCTACATTCCTTTAAGAGACAAAATGTTTTGAACATCCTCAAGGATTGTTTTCATAAGTCAAAACCACTCTTATCCTAGCTCTTAATAGTCACTGAAATGGGTTGTCTGAGATGAACTTAGACTTTGGATGATTTGGGTTATTTTTCGGAGATATTTCTCGAACATGGGTTTGTTGTTGACGACTGAAAAATAAAGTTATCCTTTCATCAAGAACTTTATTGTAAAGAATCAGTTCATACTGAACAATGGTTTTAGTACAGAGTAAAATTCATCCAAATTATTTGGCAGTATTTATTTCATGTATTTCTCACCCTCCGATAAATTAAAAACACATTTCCTCGTTGCAAAATAAATTGTATTATCATATATTAGCATAGAAGAATACATAAAATTCTTTTCCTAAAGTTCACAGGTAAGTGATGCTGGCACAACTTTTAACATTATCATCCATAACTAAAGAGATGCTGTATTTATTTCCTTAAGTAACTTTCTGATTCTAACGCGGGGGCGGGTGGCAGGAGACACAAATGAAGAAACTAAGAACTATACGGATTTAAAGTTTCTCTTTAGGGGATATTTCTAAATTTTTGAGGGTGAGAAAGTTACGAGTCCTTAAAACAACTACTCGCAGTGACTCCTCTTAATTGTTTCATTCTTCAGAGTAACAGGTGAAAAACACCGGGCACAAGTCAGCTCTTTTGCGCACAAATACTCAAGCTGAATGGAATAAACTTTCGGAGCAAGCTGATTGGCTGCAAACTAAGCGACGCAAGGCAGCACCAACCCACTGAGCGTCCGCCCCCAAGAAACGATTGGACCCTACGGCAAGCGGACAGGAACAATTCCTGAAAGTTGACCTCGGCTTCCGGGCTCGCGGACCAAGATGGCGGCGGCCAGGTGCTGGAAATTGGTGCCCCGCCGGGGATTGTCCTTCCATGCCGCCGCTGAGGCCTCCGCCTCGGCCACCAGGGTGAGCGAACCGGAGGTCACGGAGACGCCCGTGGCGCGGTACCCGCCGATCGTGGCTTCCATGACCGCCGACAGCAAGGCGGCGCGGCTGCGGCGGGTGCAGCGCTGGCAGGCGGCGGCGCACGCGGCCCCGACCGTGGACGAGAAGATCCGAATCCTCACCAAGATGCAGTTCAAGAAGTACATGGTGTATCCTCAGACCTTCGCCCTGAACGCCGATCGCTGGTACCAGGGCTTCACCAAGACGGTGTTCCTTTCGGGCTTGCCGCCCGCGCCTGCCCCGTCCCGGCCCTCGCTCGACTTGGCGGGCCTGCGCGCCGCGGTGTGCGACTGCATCTTGCAGGAGCATGTCTACCTGCGGCGGCGCCGGCGCGGGCCGCCCTTTGACCACCGCCAGGCCCTAGCCTCTCCCGTGCTGGACCTGCTGGTGGAGACTCTGGTGAACCTGCTCGCCCCACTCAACCCTGTCCTGACCACCGCCGCCCTAGGTGAGCCTGCGCCTCCCTTCCAGGACTGGGACGGTGTGGTGCTGGCTTCTGCAGGATTGCTTGCTATTCCAGGCTTCCCAGCTGGTTGAGGAGCGCTCGGTGCGTTGGTATTTGCAGCCCAAGTTTCTCGTGACTTGCCCGGCCAAGACTACTTGTTAAAGTTTAGAGTCAGGTGAAGTTCATCACGTTTCCGTGCCTTGACTCAGTTTTGTGTCTGCCCAGCCAGTAGTTTATGAGAGATTTCTTGAGTGGAACCAGCTTGGGGTGGTCCTTTGAGTCCTCCACAGGAAAGCTGGGTGACCATAGATAGGTGATCAGCCTCCCTTACTTTGCCTAATTTAATTAGGGTAATACTGTTTGGTCATAGAATTGTGAAGGTTAAATAATACATATTAGCTAAAATTCCTAACATTTTCTTAAATTTATATATACCTACTGATTAATCCTCACAACACATTAGATATCATGAATTCATTTTATAAATGAAACGTAAAAAGACACGTGTTTGGTTTGCTGTCTTAAGACCCAATATCTGGCAGTTTTGGGGATCAAGATTAGGTCCAGTAAACAGAAACTTCAGTTTGTGCAGTGTGGACATGAAAAATAATGTATAATGTTTTTGTTTGTGTCTGATGGGGTGGAGGAGGTACTTCCCTTTCTCATTAATAAAGGAAGGGTGATATTAGGAAAGCACAGTATCTTGACTACTTACCATTGGTGGCTTAGGCAGCTTAGCTTTGTTCAGAGCAAAGTTCTTGTATGAAATGGCAGTGATTGAAATTTTATGTACCCTTTAGAGTAATTGTAAAAGAGAAATTAGTCCTTCATAGAATAGTTCACACTTTGTTCTGATGAGTAGTGTCGCTGTTCATTCGAGAATCTTTATTAACTGAGTAACTTGTTAGCATAATGAAGTTTTGTGTGCTGCACTTGAGACATAATGGTTAAATTATGTACCTCAGATTTTTAAATTACTGTAATTTTTATATGTATATATATTTTAGACATGCCAGTCGTAACATGTTTGTTAACATGGCTTGTCAATTACCAGTTTTCTCTTAATAATAAGAAAACTTTGAATACCTTTTGATAGATTATAAGCGCCCTGTTGACTTCTACTGGCAGCGAGGTGAAGAACGCATTCCTGCTGGCCATCGGAAAGGTCGTATTGATGCTTTACGATACCAAATAAATGATAAGCCACACAACCAGATCCGAATATCTAAGCAGCTCCCGGAGGTAAGGTTTTGTATCTGTTGGCATCAGGTCTAAGCATTGCTATAGGCCAGTCAGGTAACCAGATGAATATGATGCAGTATTTTGGGTAGATCTCTTGCCTTCCATGATTGTTTTATGATGGCAACCCATCTGGAAATCTTTCTCAGCCTTCTGATTGTGCATGGTATGTTCTATGAAGGTCAGATAATTTTAAATATGTAAGGCATCAATGTGGTAAAATCGACTTATGATTTTGCATTATAGTGGGATTTTAAATTTTTTCCTATATGTGACCACTTTGGGCCCATCAGTAGATACTAGTTTAGGTGAGCACTTCTCTTTTGAAAATGTCGTCTGAAACCCTCCAAAACGCAGAGTATTTCAGAGTTTAAATTAGGAATGCTCATCCTGCGGACGCTCTGAGTTTGGTGAAGTCTGAAACACTTCTAGACCCTAGCATTTGATTCAGACAGTAAACTTGTATAATTAGACCTTTTTGTGAGTAATAATCCATTGGAAAAATGTTAAGTCTAAGATAATTGTAAATGTAGTGGATAGTTTCTGAATTCACTTTGTGTTTTCTTATTCTTTAAGTTTGTGCCATTGGACTATTCCATTCCTGCAGAAATCCCTGTTATGAAATGCAAACCAGACAAGCTTCCACTATTCAAACGGCAGTATGAAAACTCCATATTTACTGGTGAGTTTCTCCTTATATATTGATCCATAAATATATTTAAAAATCTGTAAAGTAAGAACATGTTTTAACTTTAGTAGAAATTTAATTTCGAATTGTTATATTGTTGTTTTTTGATGGAGACAGATTTCTGTAGCTCAGTTGGCCGTGGCTGGTCTTGAATTTGTGGCAGGAAGCCTCTAGCCTCTGCCCACATAGTGTAGGAGGTATATTACCACACCCAGCACAGATTTAATTCTGAGGAGTAAGACATTTGATTGGCAATGAGGAGTATTGCTCCTAACCTCAAGGTTATGAATGACAATTATGAATGAATAACATGAAGGACAGTGGGAGAGAACTGTAGCTCTTCATTTGAACATTTTGTTGCCTCTGCTGAATTAGCAATATTAAACCTTTAAATATTATTATACTTTCTAGGCTTTTTTATTATGTGGAAAAAGTAGTTTGTATTTTGTATTTTATGACTCATGTATAGCATTATGATCATGTATAGCATTTTATTGAAGAATCCTTGTTCTACACATGGTAGTTACATACGTAAGGAGTTCAAGTCCTAGTAGGCCTCATGTCCATCCTAACACACCTTGAATTATTTTCTCTCTTCCATACACTTATTAGTTCCTAAATGACCCAAGGAAGACTTTAAGAAAGCATTGTGTTAGTCCTCTAGGCCACTTTATTATCCTTTCTCAATCACTTGGTCTTAGTGACTGGAGAATTTTTTTGAAACCACTTTAAGAATGAAATCGAAGTAGTTCATGAGAGCTGAACCACCAGTCCTTTCTCCCTTGGCTCTCCTTCCCCTTTTGCTTTTCTTTTGTCCTTTTTTATCCTCTGGTTTTGTTTCTCTCTCTTTTCCTGGCTAGCGTAACACTCCTTACGAGTGACAGATGGCTTTGAAACTGTGCACATCCTCCTGTCCTGGGATCCGTATTACCGAGGCTAGAGCAGGGTGTGTGCCACCACGCCAATATTGTGTGTGTTGAGGATCAAAGCTGATTCCTGCATGCTAGGCAAGCACTCTGCCCAATAAGCTACTTACTTTTCTTACTTAGAAATGTAGTGTAAAAACCTTTTAAGTGAACAAATATTATTACATTAATTGTAAAGCAGTCCTTTTGTTGTTGTTGTTTTTTATTGTGAGTTTGTGTACATAATAGGAGTGTGGGTGGGAACCCCAGATCACATATGGAGGAGTGCGTTCTTCTGCAGCGTGGGCTCCAGCAATTCATCTCAAGTCATTAGGCTTGCCCAGCAAGCACTTACCCCGTGAACCTTCATAAAGCTTCCGTGCTGAGGGATATGGCAAGAGTAGCTCCTAACAAGGACTGACAAATTAAATAATGGAGAATTATAAGTACCTTTTTTATGTATCCTTCTGGCTTATTTTGTGCCCTGGTAAGCTCAGTGATAATGAGCAAGTTGAGGACTGTTTTCAGGTAACTTTACTGTCATTGGTAATGAGGAAGTATTTAAGGCATTTTCCCCTTGTGTAGTCTGAGTACTGGACACAGGGTGTTCCAAGAAGAAGGGGTGCTGGAAACATGTGCTGCCAGCTTTTGCATACTTGCATTTTATCTCAAGTGTTTCTATTGTTTCCTTTAGGTTCAAAAACAGCGGATCCACGCTGTTACGGCCACACCCAGTTTCATCTGTTACCTGACCATGTAAATAGAGAAAAGCTGATAAAACAGAACCAAGCTGAGCAGGTAGAAGTTGTTTTCAGAGCTAATGCCCTTGCAAGTCTTTTCGCTTGGACTGGCGCTCAAGCTGTGTACCAAGGTAAGATCAGTGTCATGGTGGTTTGCATTCTTGAACGTATAACCTGCTGAGAATGGAATTATAGATTGTTTTCTTTAGGTAAGACACAACCTTCAGCTGAACATTTTGAAAAGTTTATGTTAATATAAAATGTAGTTATTTAAAAATCCATAATGAAATACATTTTACATTTAAAATGTACAGGTACACATGAGTATTCTTGTTGAACTTTTCCTGTGATTTCTTCCTGTGCAGACAAACATTTTTTAGTGGTTTTCACAAACATTGCAAAAACTACTGATGAGCCAACAGGTCTTTGTAGGATTCCTCACTTGGAAAAGTTCTTGAGTTAGGAAAGAAAATGGTAGGGGAGTCAAGATTTCGATGAGGAAGTTCTCCCTCAGGAGGTGCAAGTGTGTTCAGTGAGGCTGTGGGCCAAGGTATGCGTGCGGAGGTCACAGGGCCACTTTCTGTGACTGAGTAGTCTTCACCTTATGTGGGTCCCAGGAATTGAACCTGGATCTCCAGCACATTTCCCACAGTCACCTCTCCAGGCCTTGCATGCTTTCTATGGCAGCACTATTAGCTTTGGAGGCAGTGTTGAATCACAGACAGACCTAACTCCTGGAGCTTTTAATGCAATGGAGAGCTTCTGGAGACATACTCTTTCTAGAGTAGTGATGTTATGAGAAAAGTAGGCCAGCATAAGTATGATGCTTGGGTGGCTGTCCTAAGGGAGGTAAGAGGCACAATCGATGTGAGTACGGTCATTATGGGAAGATGTCCAGAGATGACTTTCACACAGACCTGGATGGTGACGAGCTAGTCATGCAGAATCTAGGGAAGACACTTTGAAATAAGAGGAATAACCACAAAAAGGCTTTGCAGTGAGGACAGACTTGAAGCACTCAAGGAACAAGGGAGAGGCTGGTGATTGTAGGCCGGTAAAGAAAGGGAATGGAGAATGCTGTGCACTAGCATGGCAGAAGGTAGAAGCTATACCATGTAGGACTTTTTCTTCCTGGGCTGGAGTTTGAACCAAGGACTAATATCTACTAAGCAGATTCTCTAGCATGAGCTATATCCAGTTCTTCTGAGTCCAGTTCAAGATGTTGGGTTCTACTGCCAAGCCTGTAGGTATGAAATGTGAACTAGACAAATTCTGCACAATAACCCAGGAGTAATATTAATAAAGATTGTTCTTACTAGAGTCTCCTTGTTCATTTGTAGAAATGCATTTCACTTTTATGCTTCCTTTATTGGCTTCCATTTCTTTAATAGGAAGGGAAGATGGTAGGAGGTGGGTGGGCTTAGGATAGTCAGGAAGGGTGAGTGATGTCTTCCAATGGCACTGTATGCTCATAAACGAAAAACTATTACCTACCGCATTTGAGCAATAACTTTGTTAGATCTCTCCATTAAGGAATAAAATGTGTGTGTGTGTGTGTGTGTGTGTGTGTGTGTGTAGAAGTCATATTGATTCCTGACTTTGGCAGCATTTAAATATATTACCCCAGTCCATCTAAAACAAGAGTCAGACAGAAAACTTGAGTGGGTAAGATATAGAGGCATCCTGGATCCTTATGACCTGAGACACCAGAGGTAGTGACAACAATTCTTAAACCTCTTTAAAAATAGTCAGAAGGCACTGGATTATCCAGGGGCATGGTGTTAGAACCGCAGAAAGATAGATTCTTCCTGAGGATTGTGAGAGCTTGTGTATGCATTTGTCTTTGCTGAAATAAATGGTGATAATGGATACTGGATTTTATATGGTGCCAGTGTGGGAAGTTTTCCGAATACACTGAAGACCATCAAGTTAGTATCAGATGCAGGAGGGTTCATGTAGGTAAAGCATGTTAAGTAGCCAAGTGAATGCTGGGAGCTGTGGAAAGTGGAAGTTCTAGAAAAAAGTGCATCCTAAGTCTGGGGACACTGGAAGGAAGGAGCCATTAATACAGAAACAGAATGTGGAGTTAGTGGCAAAAGCAGGGAAACTTGAAGATCTCAGGATTTTCAGCGGTCTTTGCTACCCTCCAGTGTGTTTTGTTTTGATAAAACATATCAACATGTGTAAATTCCCCATTGCTTTCTTCTGCAGGATTCTGGAGCGAAGCAGATGTTACCCGACCTTTTGTCTCCCAGGCCGTGATCACAGACGGAAAATATTTTTCTTTTTTCTGCTACCAGTTAAATACTTTGGCACTGACTGTACAGGCTGATCAAAATAACCCTCGTAAAAACATCTGCTGGGGGACACAGAGTAAGCCTCTGTATGAGACCGTGGAAGATAACGATGTGAAAGGCTTTGATGATGATGTTCTCCTGCAGATAGTTGACTTTCTTCTAAATAAACCGACAGAAGACAGAACACAGCTGTCGGGAAGCCAGGAGAAAGGACTTAATCCGGGACCTTGAGGATGTGTAAATTTCACCAGAGGAATAATAAAATCATTTATGGATTCTGTAACTGTCAGTTATTAAACACATTGATTTTTTTTTTTTTGAGAGAGAAACAACATTTCTTATGTTAACCTATCATTCAGCCTTGAATTCAGATTCTTTACTGAAAGAGTTAGTTTTAGATGTAATGACTATTTTAAATGATTCTTTCAGCTGATATGGCTTAGAAGGCATTGAATGGATGAAGAGCCCTCTAGCAAGTTGTATTCTGACCTGCACCCATGTCCAGCCCTTCCTCTATCCTTCCCTCCTCCCTCTCTTGTGTCTGTCTCTTTCTCTAAATAAATGTTTAAAAGGGAAAATATATCTACATATTACTAGTAACAGTATTAGACTATCGGTAATGGTTTGGTATTTTGTATCATTTAATGGTAATTCAGTGGGAGTTGGAGAAAGGGTTCCTCCTGCCCTTCCGAAGAACCTGGGTTTCATTCCCAGCACTAAACACCTAAATGTGGCTGCTTACTGCCCTCCATGTCTTGATCCAGTGCGCCCTTCTGACTTCTGAGGCACCACACATACTCACACATGGTACATAAATGCATGCAAAATAACTCATACAAATAAAATCATTAAATATGTTTTATTAGTTTTTAAAAAAATTGTTAATGACGAGAGTTTTACAGCAGTCCTCAAAATAGGGCTGCTGTTTTGCTTAAGCTAAACAGACTTTTAATAAATTTTTTACCTTATTTTAAAAGGAATGAAAATCAGAAAATATGATTAGGATACTTTAGTGGTAGACTCTAGTTAATCAATCACAGTTAATATTTACTGGGATGTGGAAGTGGTGTCCTGCTGGGAAAAAGCAAGGCTGCTAGATTTCTTTGCTTATCCACTTTAAAAGTCTAGAATCAGATATAGGCATTCAGTGTTGAATGGATGTGAGTTAATTACCAGTTTCTTTAGCTCGAAGTCTTACAGCATTTGTTTATATATTTTTAAGATTTATTTATTTGTGCATCTAGTTTTTCGTAAATGTGTATCATTTGTGTGCAGCGCCTGCAGTCAGAGGGGGCATCAGATTAGCTACAGTTTGGCCCTTCCTCTGGAAGAGCAGCCAGGGCTCTTAACCACTGAGCCCTCTCTCTCTCCAGCTCGTCTTTTTCATCAGCAAATTTTAGGCCTTTATGTAGCTCTTCACATATTTCATGTTTGCAGTTTTGTATAATTGTGAGTAGATCCCCCCCCCCCCCCCCGCCCAATTCTTATAGTTCCAAGATGGCTAGTGTTGACTGTCGGTTTCTTTTGTGAAGGTAACTCACTAATTGAATAGTTTTTGCAGTTGTTTCTTAGGAGGTGTAGAACCGTAAGAGAATTCCAACTTGGGTTTCTCTGACCTTGCTTTATCATCATAGGTGGAAAGAAGATTCCATGTGGGACTATCTGGGTAGTGTTTTACTTTGTCACACAGTCGGTGTGACTTTGTTGATTACTTCATAAGGAATTGTCCTGATGGAAACACATTCCAGGCCTTCCTCCTGTTTCCTTTACAATTCTTTCACTCTCTCTCTCACACACACCCCGGTTGTTCTTCCTCTAATATCTTCAAATATTGGAATACCGCTGGGTTTTTTTCTGGTCTCTATATGTCTTTATCTAGTCCTCTAGATGGCATCAAATTGCAGGGATTTAGATATAAACACATGCAAAATTAGAGTTTCTCTTCAATTTTATCTTAACTCCATATAACATTATAATGGAGCTGGTCTGAGTAAGGTTGCAGATAATTTTCTCAGGGAAAAAAAGCGTTTTGTAATTGGAAAATACCTTCATTTAAATAAGCATTTTTGCCAGTTCTAATGACAGGCCTGTAATTCCACCACTTAGTAGGTAAAGGTCTACCTTTGTTATTAGTATTAGTATTTCAAGGTCATCCTCAGTTACATGAACCCCCTGACCGAAACAACAGTGTTGGGAGAACTCCAGTAAGGAGCCATTAACATGCCAAATTCACCTCTAAACTTCATTGTGTTTGGAAGAGCACTTTATATTTCCTACACGTCACAACGGCACTTATAATTGAGGTCAAAGGACAATTTGAAATCGATTCTCTCCTTCCACCATGTGAATTCCAAGGGTAGAACTCAGTTCAGCAGGCTTGGGGGAAGTGCTTTTCCCTGCTGTACTAACAGACCAGCCCCAATGATTTATTGCTGGTTTTTTTCTATTACTTTTATTTTTGAGCTATTATGATTACTTCTTTTCCCCTTCCTGTCCCTACCTATTTTTTTTAAAAAATGTATTTATGGGCATGTGTAATTGTATGTAATTGCCATGTTGTGAGATCACCTACATCACACAAAGGAGTGTTAAATCATGGGAACTGGAGGTGCAGGTGGCAGTAAACCTGACTTGGAGGCTTGGAATTCAAGTTCCCGGGGAGAGCAAGTGCTCTTAACTGCTAAGCTTTCTCGCCACCCTCAGTCATTTTTAAAAAATAATTACCTAAAGGAACCGCTTATGAGTTAAGAATGCTAGTAATACTTTGTAGAAATGATACCAACCTTTTGTATATTAGGAAAAGGTAAATGAAATTTTGTCCCAGTTCTTGGTGATTAGTTCATCTAAAACAAAACAAAAAAAATCTATTAAATAAAAGACAAATGATTCTTTTTCTGGGATAAATCAGTGACTATAAAGTTCTATGTCAGTATGTAGCCTACTTTAAGTGAGCTAGCTGTACCTTTTAGTTATTTGAATTCCAGGTTTGAATTACTTTAGATTAGTTTCCATTGGGTTTAGCTTTTGGGAAATCTGTCTTTGGATGTTTAGTCATATAAAACTTGCCTTTTATTTGTAAACTAACAACATGAATTTTAGGATTCTCTGAAACCTTTCAAGAAGTTTATTAAACATACAAACAGAATGTAGGCAAGATTTACAGCCTGAATGTACGTCAAACAGGGATCGTTTAGGTCAGCAATTGATCTTTGGTCATGCTGTTCATTGTTATTTAATATGTTTTAATTGAAGAGTAAGGAATTACAAAGCACCCAAATTTCCAGATTTTCTTGAGAAAGCAAAAGAACTGACAACTTCACATTGGTGTTCTAACACGTCAGCAGCACCAGAGAAGATCTGGGCATTGCCTGCTCTGGGTCCTTGTGGTGGGCCATACGTCAGTCTGGTTTTTCACGGTGTCCAACACTCTTTCTTCCTTTTTAACTCTGCTGACAGCATTGGATTTACCTTATTAAGTTTCTGTGAAATGCTTTGCTCCTAAGACATTGAATTTATGATTGCCGTGGCCTAATTTACTGATTAGAACTTGCATTATTGTTGGCAAAACACAACTTTTGCTGTTAATTTTGGTGCTACAGAATCCATTTTCTAGCAATATGCATTGCAATAATTGTAAATTCACGGAAGAGATGCATTTTGTATTTTTGCTCGCTGGTTGCTAAATTGAGAGCTCCAGAGGTTCAGTTGCTGTTCGTTGGAGACAGCCTTCAGCTTTTCCTTCTATGGGGCTCTTTTAAGACTGTCTACATCATGTTATCTAGCTGGAGGATCTATACAGAGTCTGCTTACAAGACTAGTCCAAAAAAACCAAGTCACTATGTCCAATTTCAAACCAAGGAGAATGTGGTTACATAATGGTATGATGCTGTTGGACAATTGTCTCTACCCTGTCACATGTATTTTAAATAAATGCTGATTGTCCAGTAGCCAGGCAGGAAGTACAGGTGGGATGGGGCAAACAAGCAGGAAGCAGAGGCGGGGAAAGGAAAATTCTGGGAAGAGGGAAGTTTCAGTCTACAGTCATCACCCAGAAACAGAGGAGGCCAAACAGAGCAAGCAAGATGTGAGTGACTCTGAAAAATGAACCAAGCCACGTGGCTAATACAGACAAGAATTATGGGCTAATATAAGTTATAAGGGTTAATAAGAAGCCTGAGCTAATAGACCAATCAGTTCATTAGTTAATGTAGACCTCTATGTCTTTCTTCGGGACTTAATGACTGTGGGAAACTGGGCAGGACAGAAACCTCAGTCGACAGTATGACCAAGAGAGAGAGCCATTGATTGGTGGAGTAAGTTTTCTCCTCCAAAATGTTGTAACCACAACTGAGAAGAATATATCAGAAGAATAAGGATAAAACTAGGATTAATGTTCTTTTCATACATGTTAATTAACACTCTGCTGTTACTTATGCCTAGAAACAACAGAAATGTGTGGGCAGAGGCTAATGACTATTTAGTGAAGGTAGGAGCCTATCACATTAGAGAGTATCTGATGTGAAAAGAATAGAAAGATTTAGCGGGATTCAGGATTTTATCTCATTCTGAACATTCTTGCAAGCCCAATCTGTGCTGCCCTGTTTGTTTTCCCTCTCAGTCAGCATTTTCAGGGTCGATTAATAATATTTCTGTGGATATTCAACAACAATGTTTCTCTAAATGACTAGGTATAGCATGTAGGGTCACATGGATTATTTTCTTTTATAAAGGACTTTCATGGCATATACATTCATTCCTGGAAGTAAAGTTTGTTTTTGTTTTGTTTTGTTTTGTTTTGTTTTGCCATTAATTGGCGAACTTTATTTACAAACAGCGTATAAGCTTTTGTCAGGAGATCTACAAATATTTATAAGTCACATGATTAAGCAGCTGCTAAGTCCAAGAAGGCATCTGTAGGATTACAACAGCATGTCAACAGCAGATCCTGCAGCACCTCTACTAGCTAGACTGTAACCCTCAGTACTGCCTCTATGGGAAGCAGCGGTGGTTTAAATGAGAAATGTCCCCAGGAGACTCATTATTTGGTCCCCAGATGGCAGCACTGTTTAGGGAGGTGATTCAACCTTGATATGTTACTGGAGGAGGACTTCAGAGTTCATCGCTTCGCCGTACTTCCAGTTTGTGTTCTGTGCTTGGAGCTTGCGGCTGGAAATGTATTCTCTTAGCCCCCTGCTCTTGCTGCCATGCCTACTGCTTCTGGCTTGTAGCCAGGCCTCTAGGCCTCCCCTCCATGGTGGGCACTTACCTCCCTGGAACTGTAAGTCAAATTAAACTCTTTCCTATATAAGTTTCTTTGGTCCTGATTTCTTTTTCTTTTTAACTAGTTTAGTGCTCTCTCATTTTTTAATTTCTGGAAATATAGTTTTATTAATGAAACAGGTGATCGATTTTCAGTTAGCATTGATTATTGATTTATGGGAGTTCACATATGACTCAGTTTCCATCTGGAGTCCATTCTTACTTATAAGTCATTTAAGTTCAAGCTTGCCTACCTACTCTGCTTTTTCTAATAACCTTGAGGGCTATGAGAGTCTTCTGATTTAGCCCGTGAAAAAAGAACACTATCTAGTAGAGAATATACTCTGATGACAAATCTCAGGAACATCAAGACAGGAAGTAAGGCTGCTCCCTAGCAGCAAGCGCATGTTAGTTAGGAGGCTGCTCAGTCAAGGACAGGAACGGTCTTGTGGTTAGATACTGACTGACCATCTGTGCCAAGCTTTGTTCTGCTTTTGTATATAAGCAAGTTCTGAAATAAACTCTAGGGTCTTTGGCTGATTTGGCATGACCAAACACACCTCCCAATTCTATCCTGTATTTTCTGTCTCTGTCCCTTTCATCTGACGTTTCCTCGGCCTCGATGACCACCCTCTCCCCCAATCCAGGAACATTGTAGGAGTGGGCCCTGACATTGAAGGATGGTGTTTGCAAATATTCATATTAGCCTTGGTAAATGATCCCCCTTTCGCCTCTATTTTATGTGTCTTGACAAAGAAAAAGGATACCTTGACTGTCTCATAAGAGTAGCAACATGGGGGCTGGAGAGACGACTCAGAGGTTAAGAGCACTGATTGCTCTTCCAGAGGTTCTGAGTTCAATTCCCAGCAACCACATGGTGGTCCACAGCCATCTGAAATGAGATCTGGTGCCCTCTTCTGGCCAGCAAGCATACAGACAGACAAGTCACTGTATACATAATAAATAAATAAATAAATAAATAAATAAATAAATAAATAAATCTTTTAAAAAGAAAGAGCAGCAACATGTTTTCTCTGTAATCTTAAATGCGCTGAAAAACTTCCCTAGCTTAGTGACTGCCAAGTATGTGGTAAAACATGTAGTACCCAGCCCTGGCCCATAAGCAGATGTCCTAACCTCCCATATGCAATCTGTACCCAGGACCCTCTTTACAAGCACACCTAGCTAGGATGTTTCTTGCTGTGCATTGTAAAGGTCTCTGCAACATTCTTCTGTGCACTTCCTGCAGTGACTATGCTGGACGGACCAGCCTGGTATCAGGCTTTCTAATCCGATTATCTGGAAAAATAACTCCTTTAATGTGTACTAGCTTTCTTTAGAATTAATCACATCTGAAAAACCAGTTTCAACTAGCAGTGGACAGGGGTTCTGCCTGTGGTTTGAAAATCAAGCCACAGGTAACTTGGCTGTGCAAAATTCTCCACAAACTACATCTTTATAATGTCTTTTATAAATAAAAGGTTGGTCAAGCAGTGGTGGCACACACCTTTTATCCCAGTACTAGGGAGGCAGAGACAGGTGAATCTCTGTGAATTCAAGGCCACCCTGGTCTACAGAGTGAGTTCCTGGACAGGCACCAAAGCTACAGAGAAACCCTTTCTCACAAAAAAAAAAGAAAGAAAGAAAAAATATAAAAAAATGATTGTATGCACAATGTTCCTATCCACTGCAACCAGTCTGAAGATCTCCAGCTGGACTCAGGTTGAATAAGATCCAGAAACTTTCCACATCATTCAAATACGTGTGCAGGAAGGTGGGAGGGGAGGGAAGCATATGGCAATCCCGTTTCTTAGTGTTAGGTATTACATTGGCATTTAGGCAGCCAGCACTCACATTCCTGTTCATTTAGAACATGGTATGACATCTCTCACCGGCTCCCCAGGAGACATAGATATAGGGCCCTTTACAGCACTGTTCTTTGTAGCACCTGACAACATTGTAGCTTGTTTCAAATGATTGATAAAGAATTTTATCCTCTTCGGGTGGAAGTGAAAATGGATGATTTCGTTTATAGAATCAGCTTTTCATAGGGCTTTGATTTTGATTTCCTCTTATCAGTTTTGGATCACAGGCTTTGTTGCTATGTAACTATGGTGGAGAAGAGACTCTCTTGCTGTCAAGCTCTCCATAAATCCATCCTTGAACTGTGCTGCTATTTTATAGTCTTGAACTCATAGCATGGATGCAGGTTTTATTTTCATCTCCCATAAACACTTTCTCCACTCATCAGTTTTTCTATTGTATAAACAATGATTTGGAGGTATTTAGTGGAGAATGAAGATTAATGTTATTATAATACTTTAGATCTAAAGCATCCTATAAACATGCAAATACTATAATAAATTCAGTCACTTACAGGAGGAAAAAGTCTTAAAATTATCTACCATTATAGCAAAAAGCATGACAATTATGTAAGATTAGTTAGTGTGGGTGTGAATGAATTTAATGTGAGGATGGTTCACAAGCACTTGGATAATTAAATCCTGACTTTAAACATATTTGTAAGATTTCCATATCTTACCACCTGCGTGTGATTCATAACTGGAAAAATAAAGGAACCTTGTATTTTGAAAGTTCTAAAAGATAAAAATATCTATACAATTATCTTGTGGTAAAGTATAATTTCTTTCGACCTTTGGAACCAGACTTTTAAATGTCACTTAAAGAACAGTATTAGGAAAAGTAGATAAATTAATTTTGTTTTAGAATCTGTGTGGCAGTTGAATTTGAAAGTTGAGATAGAATTCTTTCTTTTGTCATTAGTTACCTAAATGATGGGTTTAGATCAATGTATTTTTTTTAACTTACTTTCTCCTATGAGTTCAGAAAATTGGATAAGAAAATCTTTTAAGTTCCTCTTAACAAGATGAATCATTTAAAGCCTCCCATGACTCATGCAAAGTGATGCTAACATTGTTGACAGGTTCTCCTTTAGAACTCCCGATGGTGATCTTAAGTGCTAAAGAGCTAAGCAGGTTCGTCTTCCTCTTTCCCTGGACATCCTCAGAGGTGAGTTCCCTTTTCACATCTTATTCTTACAACCATATCCCTGGAGGTTACTGCAGAAACATGCAGAATAAAAGGAAAACTTAACATCCATCTCAGGCCACCCACCACTTAGTGTAATATCCTCGGAAACATTTGCAGCAAAGGTCAGTGCTTGGAGGATAAAGATGTATTACCACTCGTGACTGCTGCTTTCTTAATTGGAACTCTATTGATAAATAGATAATGTTTATTTGAGCTTAAATCTGTTTTCTCTTGGTGTCCAACCCTTGGATTTAGCTAGGTATGTTGAGAATATTTTGTTAAGCTCTTGAGAATGTCATAAATTATATTTTTATCATATTCACTCTGCCTCCCCCAACTCCAGATAAACCCAGTTCAGTACCAACTCAACTGTGTTTCCTCATTTTTTTTTTAAACCCATTGAGTCTAATTACTTTTGTTTATATACTGTTCCCTGTGTGGCCATCTGCTGGAGCAGGTTTACCTACCAAATTCACACTCTTAAAGAAAACTAATTTTTCCTCTCCTTGCAGCAATCAATTACCAATAGCTCCTCCGATAGAGACAGGACTTCATGACTACCTCTCCTCCATGCTGGGATTTTGTTTTCTGGATTGACCTTAACACAAGTGGCGTGTGTGCTGTTGCAGGCATTGCGAATTCATTGTGCAGCTGCCTTATTTTGTCCTGCGGTTTCATTGCAATCATCTACCATCTCTGGTTCTTACAGTCTTCCTCGTCTTCCATAATGTTCCCTAAGCACTGGAAGGAGGGACTGTGAATTAGATATCCCATTTAGGACTGTCCACTCATCAATCACGTGTTTTCTAGACTTTGACCCATTGTGAGTGTCTGTGTTAATCACCACCCACTGTACAAAGGCATTTTTCTGAAGAGGACTGAAAAAATGCACTAATCTTTTTATTAAATGGCGTCTTTAGGAGTAACTTCAATACTATGTCCCCTTAGTAGATTAGTAGTACATTCTCCCATAGGGTCTATGACCTGTCTAGCCCTAGGTTCTTGACCCTGTTAAGGGTGCCAGATATGTGTCCATTTTGTGGAATGGGCTTAGAGCCATGTGGAAAGTGGATGGTTACTTACATGACATTCATGTCACTATTGCACCAGAAGACAAATTCTGGCAGGTTAGTCACTATTTTTGCTTGCATGAATTACAGCTGAGTAAAACTGATAATTTCTCTTCTCCTTTGCTATCCTACATACTACTTTCCAGTTCTATCAAATCCAACCACTAGAGATGAAACTTCTAGGTCAATAATAACCCGAGTTTTCCATGTTTTGTGACTCAAGGATATAATGTCTGCAGGACAAGTAGCCTTACTATTGAGTTCTGGAAGATAACCAAGATCAATGGTAATAGACGGTAACAGTGTGTGTGTGTGTGCAAGGGGGGGCACTATGTTACATTATTGGCCAACAATTCAAATAGAAGTAGCTCATTTCTGGCACTGAACTCTTCATTTGCTTCTCTGTTGTATCTAGTAACATTATTATTGCTCTATTTAAACACATTTAAATATATGTATATATTTCAATTTTAGGAAGTGTCTATAGCATTTTTTATGGGACTTTTCTAGAAGATCTTTAATGATAGATACCCATCTCCATCTTCCATCCTCTACTCTCCAAGCCCACCTCCCAGTCCATTTAACCCTTCCTTTTGCATTCTTCTCTCTTTGTATTTTACTGTATTTTAACTCTCCTTCCTTGAAAGCCCACACTTTCCATAGTCCCATACTAATTTTCTGACCTTTTATGGATATTCCAATGAAGAATACATATCTAAAGATTCAAATCAAACATCCCAAATGAGACGTAAACATGTCTTTGTGGACCTTGGTTACCTAGTCCATAATGATTGTTTCCAGCTCCATGCAGTTACCTGGTAACACTATATCATTTCATTTTCTAAATCTCTGAATAGTATTCCATTGTGTAAATATACTACATTTCCTTTATCCGTTCATTACTTGATGGAAATCCAGGCTGTTTCCTGGATATTGTGAATAGAGAATCAATGAACCTGGGTGAGAAAGAATCTCTGTAATAGGATATCTAACTTTGGGTGTATGACCCAAATACACCGGAATTATGTGGTAGATCTGTGTTTAGGTTTTCAAGGATTCTCCACATTGATATCTTTAATGCCGGCCTGATTTTGCCCTCTCATCCTAGATGGATCAAGTTCTCTCTTTTCTCACATTCACATCAGTGCTTGTTTGAATGTTAACTATGCTGACTGGGTTAAGAATACATCCCTAAGAATGCCTGTTTATTTTCCTCATCAATACTTGATGTTCTTGTTGACACAATCAACATGTGTCTAATACCAAAGGAATTCATTTAAGAGAAAAGGGTTTATGATCGTTTTAACAAGCTATTAGACGAAATCACAGTTTATCATTTTTAGTTATGACTTTATGAAATTTTCATTTATGTGTTTCATTATCCCTATCAAGTTAATTTGCTATTTGATAAACTTCCAGGAATTTTAAGTGCTTTATAAAAAGAGGGCGCCCCACTTTTCTTTGGAGAGTGGAGTGCTTGATATAAAATTTTAAATTAGCTACATGGAAGAAATGCCTTGATTATTTTCATTGTTTAATTTCAAATCAGATTTGGGCTGTTTTATTTAACACAATTAAGTCAAACTCATGCCTAAATATACAATGCATTCTTATTCTATACTTATGTGTGAACTTGAACATTACTAACGGCAGTTTTTGTAAACAATGAGTTCCCCTCCACGTAAACTAATGACTTATCAACCATGAAAAATATGTGTAATAAACAATACAAGATACACCCAGGTCGAGCTATCACCTTTTCTGAGAATGAAATGCATTAAATCTCAGATTATTTCTTCGAACTGAATCATTTCTCCTCCATGTCATGACACACTTCCCAGACACCACATTTTTCCTTTCCCATTACTGTGGAGCTAGGTCACCGCCCCAGTGGAGGCTCACAGTCTCCTTGTGAAGCTAGACTTCCACGCCTCCTTCCTTCTGTTTTCTCTGTCACTGTGCTACCTATGTGGTCATTCTTCACCGTCCTCTCTCTTTGGTTCTCTTTGCACAACAATTTGATATTTCATTTTGACCCATAGCTTTACTCTCTCTCAGAGAGTCACAGATGTTCACTCGGCATCTCCTGTCAAAACAGTGTGAGTTTTCTAAATACATGGACTCTTTATTGGATACAGTTAAAAATAAATAACATCACAGTTGCATCCAAAGATTAGGTAGTTGCTACTGTCATAAACAGAACATCAACCTCTGTGCTTTGGTATAAGAGCAGCACACTTTTGCTTTGAGTTGATACACGCTGTCTCCAACTGTGGTTGGAAAAGGAGAGAGCAATAAGTTTATCGATTAGCCTTGTCTTGTCTTCCCTTGACATCCTAGACAAATGGATTTGTGATGGGTGCTATGGGACATTTTTCTTACTGCCAGACATTTTGAAGAGCCATATAGATCTTGTGGAAAGAGGTTATATTTTTAGTAAAGGAATTGTTTCCTCTGGGGGAATGTGCTGAATGTGGATGCTTTAAAACAAGTGGTAAGGAATGGAGGCTATTTATTGTTTCTGTCCTCTTTGTCCTGTATTTATAGTCACTAAGCATCCCTTGGGGATGGAGCCCAGAGCTGGGATGGTGCAAGTACAATTTTTATAACCTGGTAGTTCTCTGTATCAGGTATTTATAATATGTCACATCTACATATGATAAAAAAGAACTTTAATAATAAATAATCTGGAAGTACAGGGTTATTAATTAGTATATCAAGCTCATTAGATATAGTAATATTAAAGCTTGATTATTTAAAAATGATAAATGTCTGTAATGGAGAAAGCATTGGACTTAAGTGAAATTAATAAACCATTCAAGTAGGAGTGCATTTCTATAGGAGATCCTATGTATTTGTGCCACACAGTGGAACAGCATGAATACTTAAGTCTGATAGCTTACCAGAGCCTATTGTGAGAAATATTTCTGTTGTGCAACATGTGGGTTCCCAGCTGGGAAGAATCAAATATTGGAAGTAACTTTACATATAGATACTTAAGTCATCTAAGCTGTCCTCACTCATATGTATGGAATCTGGGGCTGGCTATTGGCCTGAGATCATAGGCACAGCATCATCATGGGACTGAAACTTCTCACAGTCTGACTATGCTCTGCTAACTGGCCTTTTCCAGGAAGGATCAGCACTCTGAAAACAGGTTGACTCCCCATGGAAAGCTTTACCCTCTCTGAGAAGTAGATGTGAGGTGGGATGGGGAAAGTTGAGGGAAATGAGGAGGGGAGGGAGTAGGAAATAGGATTGGTATGTAAAATGATAAAAAAGATTGTTTAAAACAACAACAAACAAACAAACAAAAATCAAACAGGTACCCAGACAGAACTAATGAAGGCACTAGGGCCTTTTCTGACTTAGCCTCTTCAGAAGGTTCAAGGTGTCTCTTCCTCTATAATCAATCAATGTGCAAAGGCTGTTGTAAGTTCACCAAGATTGAAGACGCCAGAAGACCACACTTCTTCATGTCAAAAATATCTCAAATGTTTGGACTCATGGCTTGAAATTTAACAAAAATTAGAAAACAAAAGAGAAATGATGATGTATGACTCTGCCCTGTTTTCCCAGAGAAACTGCCTGTGGAAGGCACTTGTTTCTAATTAAACCAGGCCTGCTCAAGAGGCTTCTCTGCAGCTTCTTATTGTTTCTGGAGTCCTCCTTTCTACCATTAATTTGCCAGGACTGTAAGAATCCTTGACATGGACCAGTCTGTTCAGAACTAACCGACCTTTCAGAGAAACACTGCAATCCATCTTACTGTTCTCTTTGATTGGACCATGTTCCCTATTTTTCCTTTGTTCCTCTTTCATCCATGCCTCTGACTCAGAACAATGTATTCTGTGTGAGATGTTGTGACGAGGTCTAAGATCATTCACTAGAAGCAGAAAGGCATTAAGAGTGATGCACATTTCCCCAAATATTTTGGAGAAACCTGTGGGTATAGATTGGCAATAGCTGACCATAGCTTTATTTACTGCTCTGAGTCAGCAAGGCCAATGAAACAATTTTCTCCCTTAGGACACTCCTGGAAAAAAGGATTAAGATGAAAGTTCTCATTTGTTTTCATTACCGTATTTGCTGCACTGTTTAACCTACAGAGAGAGTGAACTTTGTTCAAGACTGCCTCCTTTAGACTTTAGACATTAGATTCCTTAGGTTAGACTGTTTTCTCTGAGAGTAGACTTCTTTTATATTAGACTACTGTTTGATTAAAACAGGAAAGACCAAATTTCTCCTGAATAAGTTGGGCCCACCCACCCTTGAGTAAATGACAACAAGGGTTAGTCTTTTTTCTCTCATGAGACCTCATCACATATATGAAGCAAACACTTAAACAATAAAATTTTAATGTAAACCATTCTGCCTTCACTGCACAAAAAGAAGGAAAAATCCTGATATATAATATATATCTTTTACTCTAATAAACCCATGCCTCAGACCATGTTGGGGGGGCCCTGCTTGTTTGTGTTTTCTGTCCTGCCCAGCCCCCCAGCTGTTTAGTCACAGAGAAAATAACACAGGACTCTGTAAGTTATAATGCTGATTGACCCATTAGGTCAGGCTACTTATTAGCTAACTCTCACATCTTGATTAACCCATGTTTTCTGATCTATGTTAGCCATGTGGCTCAATACCTTTTTCAGTTGGGGCAGCTCACATTCTGCTGCTTCGGTGATCTAGGCAGGAGTGGGAGGAATCAGCTTCCTCCTTCCCAGAATTCTTCTGCTCTCCTTGCATCATTTCCACTTCCTTTCTGGTTTTTCCGCCTACACCTCCTGCCTGACCAATCAGCATTTTTTTTTAAAACATGATTGACAGAATACAGACAATTCTCCTGCACCACTTCTCCCTCTTTTTTTTTAAAAAAAAAAAAAACAAAGGAAAATATCCATAGTCCATTTTTTGGGAATGTGGGCATAGTATTCGAGGCTACTTCTAGCTGGTTGGGGGCGCTGATAATCTTATGGGGACCTAAAGAAAATTTAGAGTTATGATCAAGTTCTGACTGAAGTATCCTGTGAGTCTTGATCATCTCAGGCAGCAGTCTTGAACCTGTTCTGGATGAAGAACTCTGATTTCTGGGCCATCTCTTCCTATCGTAGATTGCTCAGGTGGTCTCCCTTGGCCAAAGATGATTTTTCTTAACTCTGAATAAATCCAGAGCCTCCCATTTTCTGCGGAAACAAAAGCAAAATCTCTTCTCCAAAGTAACATACCTTTTGACTTCAATTTTGAAGCCAAGGTATTTTCAAAATACCTATCTTGGATTAATTCTGCAGCATTTATAAGCAAATATTTTTTAGCAGCTGTTGCTCCTTCTTCAGCATTCAAACAATTCAAAGAGAGTATAATAACATACAGTATCAAGATTCCTTGTGTATTTTCCATCTTTACGTGGCTTTATTTTAACCTCTATTTCTTTTATTTTTACTTTTAACTTTTGGCTTTTTGAGACAGGTTCTCTGCATATCTTTGTCCTGGAATTCCCTCTGTAAACCAGGCTATCCTTGAACTCCCAGAGATCCGTCTGTCTCTGCCTCCCCAGTGTTGGGATTAAAGGTGTGTATCACCACACCCAGCTACTCTCTTTCTTTTTTATTTTAAGGCTTTAAACCTTTTTTTTTCAAGCCTTCTTATATTTTTAATACACTATAAACCATTTAAAGGTTTTCTTACTCTTTGAATCTCTCTTTACTGTATATCTCTCTTTTTCTGACCACATGGGTCTTTCATTTGCTAAGGAATAAACACTCAAAAGCTCTTAAGGCGTTTCAAGGTCCTTGCCAGGAAGCAAGCTGCAACATTGTGTCCATAGCTCCATAGTCCAAACTGCCTGCTTGAAAGAGTCAATTTTCCCTGGCAGGATGGCCCAGAAAGCCGACATTTTAAAACAGCGCAGCTTTTTTCCTGCTATTGCTGAAAACCGAAATGCTTTACTCTAGTCTTTCCCAAGCTTTCTCAGACTTTCTGTGGATGCAGTTATTCACGTGGGCACCATTATGTAACATGAGGGGGCCTGTTTGTTTGGGTTTTTCTGTCTTGCCCAGCCCCCCAGCTGTTTAGTCCCAGAGAAAAATCACATACAGATCTCTGTAAGTTATAATGCTGATTGGCCCATTAGGTCAGGCTACTTATTAGCTAACTCTCACATCTTGATTAACCCATGTTTTCTGATCTATGTTAGCCATGTGGCTCAGTACCTTTTTCAGTGGGGCAGCTTACATCCTGCTGCTTCGATTGTCTGGGCAGGAGTGGGAGGAATCAGCTTCCTCCTTCCCAGAATTCTCCTGCTCTCCTTGCATCATTTCCACTTCCTTTCTGGTTTTTCCGCCTACACCTCCTGCCTGGCCAATCAGCATTTTATTTAAAACATGATTGACAGAATACAGACAATTCTCCTGCAGTTGAAGACCTCAGGTTTCTTCTCTAGCTCAACATCTTGTCATTCTTACTTCTAGGATTTAGAAATCTTGAAGTGTCCTTTCATTGATGTGCAGGGCACCTACCATTTTGGGTTTGTTTTCACCGTCATAAAAAGGGGGTTTAAGACCAACTTAGGGTCGATTCTGAACTTTGTCCCATTCATTCCTCAACTTTTACGTAGATCGGAACTCTCTCCCCAATTATCCCATCCAGACTTCAATAATGTCTTTCCTGAGTTATGTTTCTTTGTCCTAGATTCAACAGGTATGGGTAAAATTTTACTAATTATTCAGGGATGTTTGACTTACAAACTTCAGCATTACAAACATGAACTCCTCGCAGTTTCACTCTTGGGAAGTCAGGATATTTTTAAAAAAATGTAATTGTCTGATTTAAGTATATTGACCATTTAGGGGAAAATGCAGCTTGTAACTTCAGTAGATTATAACCCCATTGCGGCAAATTATAGACATCAACACATTTATTATCTCTCCTGTGTATTTTGTACCTTTTCCCCTACAGTCAGCAGAATGCTTTGTATATCATATTTGTTCTCTTTCGCAAGGCTCTGTGTGTGGGAGCTCTGATGTGTAATTTTCCCATGCGAGAGGAAAAATGACTACTGGAGGAAAATGTAGGCGGTGTCTGTTCTTACCTTTTGGAAGAAAAATAATTGTTACATAACAAGTCTCAAACGCTGAGGAAAATTTATGTCTTAAGATTTTTTTCCTCCTTGTATATATTTGTGAATAAACATAGTATAAAAGTGTTATCATTTCTCCCTCTCTTCCCTCCTCCCTCACTTCTTCCCTCCTGTCTTTCTTCCTTCCTCTCTTCCTTCACCCCTCTTTCCCTTCTGCCTTTCTTCCTTCTTCCCTCCTTTCCTTTATCCTACCTTCTTTCCTGTCTCCCTTCCTTCCAGGTGGTACTAATACTAGTACTGAATAGGAAATAATTTGCAGGTTCGTTGGAGATGATAGTTACAATAATAAGTAGAACATAATCCCCTGCTACATAGAAACTATATTCTTATGAGAAAGACTTGGCCACCAAAGAGGCACTTTCAATATTAACTATCACAGTAAGCAGCCAGAATAAAGCTGCATACCCCTGTGGCCCATTTCAACAGGAAAGTGTTGCACAGAGTGTAGGTGTGGCTTGTCAAGGAGCTCCAAAAACAAACCTGAAAATCCGTGTAATTATTCTTGTTCATTTATTCCAGGTTTGTTAAGAGTGATTAACATATACCATGGTACAAAATATTCTGAAATATATGTGTGCAGAAAATCCTGTAGTCCCATATTATAAATGCTTCACCTGAATGATCTCCTTTTATCTTACTATTCTTATGTCAAAGATGGACTCTGTGGTCAAAGGTGACAGTACTTATGCCTAAATGGATTCTATTATGCTTCTCAGTTCTTAGTTACCACATCTCTCTATGTTTGGACATTATGCTTGGTTTTTCCATCTAAGTGGAGCAGTCATTTCTAGTATGTTTCACGGCAAGACTTCTAGTTGTAACTTAGATCATTTGACTTGCTTGCTTGTGAAGTTCTTTGGCAATAAGTCAGCGATTTAAGGGTTCCATGTTATTATTGAAAATTACTGACAACTCCCACTTTAAAATAAAATCATGTTTTCATGCACATTACCAGTAGCAAAGCTCTTCAAGATAACAATAAATGGAATAAGAATATTTCAAGATTGCTGTTTGTGTTACTAATGGTTAGAAGTTGATTACATTCTTTTTTCTACATTGGTATGATGAGGATTTGATTTGGCAGAAAATTTTACAAGATAACTAATGTTTTGAAGTGATGAGGTGAAGACTCTGGGACATTTTTTCATTTGTATACGGTGTGCACATGTGTATGTATATATATATATATATATATATATATATATATATAAAACATGTATGTGCCAGTTTTTTGTGTGCATATGTGTATAAGTCTGAGGCTGATGTAGCATATGCAGTTCTGTCATTCACTATGTTATTTACTGAGGTAGGGCCTCACAATGAGCCTTAGAGCTCACTGATCCTAGCTGGTCTACCTAGTCATCTTTCTGAGGAGGTGGAGGAGACGCCCTGCCTCTGCCTTCAGGGAACCAGGATTCCAGGTAGTTGCCATACCAGCCTGTCCTTTATATAGGTTCTGGAGATCAAAACTCCAATCCTCTTGTTTCTTGTTGTCAGTACTTAACCCCTAAACCATTTCCCCTACCAAAGTCTTTGGACTTTAGAAAACATTACTGTTCTCGATATCAAGAATTTTTATCAATGAGGAACAGCGCCATAGGAAAAATATTACTGCAGTTTCAATAAGATTTATAGTCTTATTTTTTATATAATGTAGGTTACTAGATTCAAAGCACAGAGTTAATTTGATGACCACCATTGCATGTGTGTGCTTTTTCATTTGAAAGTTGGAAGTCATGCTTCAACAGTTCTTATTCTCCTTGAAAGCTGTATCTTTGCGTGTGACTAATGTTAGCCTTAAGGGGTTGGTCATACAATTTGATGTTGACTGTCTCTGCATGTTCATTTGAATCACTAATAGCAACACACTTCATGGAAAATGGAATCCATATGAAATATGTCACATTGTGAGTAAAATGTCTATGTCTGAATAAAGATCTGAGTGAGCCCTGTATCACACAGAGGACACCTTGACTTAGAATATTGATTCTGCCGAAAACAGTGAGGCCTGCTTTCTGAACCTTGCATGGATCTTAGCAGTAATGAAGCATTGAGCTGTGAGTTTGCACTACCAATACTCAGTTGCTGCTTGGTGAACCATCTTGAATGCACACTTCATGGAAACCCTCATGGTGTGATCGTGTGTGTTATATATCTGTGAATGTGTAGATTTTGAAAGGGAAATATTAGCAATTTGCACATAGTCAGATGGAGAAAGCTATGTAAGACAACAGAAGCCTAAGTAATAAATCTTGAAAGGTAAAAGGTAATTAGAAACTCAGAAACCAAACAGGAAAACATCTAGCATAAAGAAAGATGATATTTACAATTGCAAACTGATTCTATCTGGTTTTAAAAGTTCATTTGAAAACTGATTTTTTGGAAGTTATAATTGATCTACTTCTCAAAGAAATAACACATAGATTTCTAGGATGCCATGGCTTATCTAAGTGATTAAGTATAAAAGTCAGTGCTTGGGATAAACAGAGACCTGGATTCAAGTCCAAGCTCTCTAAAGTTTGCTCCCCCTTAACGTGATGCTAACAGTAATTTTTGCTTCCTTGTGTCCTTATATGATAGATGAGGCATTGTTATTAAGCACACAGCAGACTTCCAGCACAGATACTTCTCAATAAAAGCCATTATTTTCCGCCCCTGCAACAAAGTCTTCAGTCTATTAATTGCACTTAATTATAGCACATAATTATGTAATGATTCTACACGTTTTTAAAACATGTAATGATCAAATACAGGTGCGCCTATGCTATTTGATCTTGATGCTCCACTGGTCATGGCAGAAACTGTCTAGTCCATTGCTGCCAATCACTGTCTAATACAGGACTAATTATTCTCTAACTGTTCTGGTAATTTGAATAAAGCTCAGGAATAGAAGAATGAAAGGAAAGTATACAAAAATAAGGTATGTGGAAGTTCAAAGTCTACTTTAACCCATATTAAGTGAATCAAATGCCATCCAAGGTATCCTTTGCAACATCAGCAGCCCTCTAGAAGTCTGTCCTTTACTTCAAGGTCTGTTTATGTTTCTTCTGCCTGGCTCTGTGTCTAAAGACAGAAGTATGCAAGAACAGATTAAAGGATTGAAACAAGGCATATGATTTATGCAGAGTCTCAGAATAAAGCCCACTAAAATTATAATGATGTAAAAATGGGAAAATAGGAATAAATACATAAAGCTGTCTGAAACTGCTTGAAATCACACAGAGCAAGATATTAGTGAGAGAGTCGATGGAATTGTCCATGCTAACCAGATTATTTCTGATTCATACTCCCATCTATGCATCATATGGATACATAACAGGTATGTATACATGTTTCATGAAAGTTCTGGGCATTTTCCTCAGTTTTTGGAATAGCTTTGCAGCTTTTGCTAAAGTTAGACATAAAGGAATAAAATGAATCACTCATGATTCCTTTTTTAGCTTTCTCAGAAAATTCCTCCAATCTTTCTTTTTACCCTTCTTTCCCCTTTCTCTATCTTCTATTTTCATTCATTACTTTTCACTTGATCTCTCTCTTTTTTTAAAATCAAACTGTGTTTTAATATCTTAACTCACAGTGATCACCCCATTATTGTTGATGAAGCTGATTGCCCTACTATGTATATGGACTTAGTGCCCCATTTCTCGTCACAAAGTTGCTTCAGATTGCTTTTTGAGTTTCTGTTTATCACTCTGGTCAAAACTGGGGCTTTTCTTTATGTCACAAATACAGATTAACAGAAATAGAACATTGAGGATTATCCCAGTTTTATAAGTGGGCTAGCCTAAGCATTTGAAAGACATCTGCACTGAGTTATAATAAGGATGAAACAAACTTATGTGCTAAACTGCAGTCCAAAATCCTTAGTTTCCTGACTAATGAAAAAAATTGAAGAATAGTGGAGTTACTTGTTCTTAAACCTGAACAACTCATAAGTCAACTGTTCTAAAACCAGAACAGTTCATTTGTCTAATTGATTTGTTGGAAATTTGTCTGTATATGATTTTTGTATTTTCAACTTTCTAAAAAGTTGAAAGAAAGAAGCAGTGAAACATCATCTAAACCACAAAAGATCACAAATAGCCAAAATAATGTCAATGAAAACACAGTGGGAGGTATCAAAACATCTGACCTCAAATAATCCTACAGAGCTATAGTGACAAAGACAATCTGGTATTCATATACACGCAGATAGTAAGCCAACATAACAGTTAAAATGATGAAACTTCTAGAAGAAAATATAGGGTAGATATTTCAAAATACAGAAATAGGCAAGAATTTTCTCAACAGAAGTTCAATAGCCCAGGAAACAGACTCAATAGTCAATAGAAGTAGGTGATGTTAAACAGTTAATGCCCAGCAATAGAAACCATCAGCAGAGCAAATAGTCTATCTACACAATGGAGGAACAATGTTTGCAACTATACCTCAGAATAGAAGCAAATAGCCAGAATTTACAAAGAAATGTCAATCAAAAACTGGGCAAATCACACAAACAGACGGTCTTAAAAGAAGACATGAATAGCTAATAAATATCTTAATTGTGTGCAACATCTCTAGCCATCAGATAAAGGCAAATTGGAATTGATTTGAGATACCACCTTACTTACTTTACCCCAATCAAAATAGCTAACATTAAGAAATCTGACAAAAAAAAAAAAAAACACTTCTAAGAGTGTGAGAGTAGCAAGAACCCTTATTCATTGGTAGTAGGAGTTCAATCTAGTGTAGTCATTACTGAAATCAATATGGATATTTCTTTTAAAACTTAAGATAGAAACTGGCTGTTGTGTAAACTTTTTTAATCCCAGCACTTTGGAGACAGGCACAGGTGTATATATAAGTTTGTGTCTAGCCTGGTCTACAAAATTGAGTTTCAGGACAGTCAGGGCTACAAAAAGAAACCCTGTATTGAAAAAAAAAAACTATGTTACCCAGATACACCACTTCTGGTCATATACCCTGAATACTCTATATTCTACCACAGAGATACTTGAATATCCATATTTATTGCTGTCCTTTTAGCAATGAATTAGAACCAACCTGAATGCCCATCAACTGACGAATATATGGTGAAAATATGGTGTATATACACAACAGATTTTATGCAACTATAATGAAACATCAAGTTATAAAATGTTGCACAAAAATTGATTTAGGGTAGGAAGTTTTAAGAAAAACACATTTTCTATGTGAATCCTAGCTTGTGGGATGTATGTTCATTCATATGGATGGGCAGAAATGTGGGCAAAGTGTAAACACCATGAAAGAGACTGAGAGGCTTAAAAGAGGTGATGAGGAAGCACAGGAATTTGGGCAAAGAACACGTGAGACATGAAAGTGGAAAAGAAACTGAGGGGATGTTACAAGGCAGAAGGCCAAAGAGCAGGGAGGGAGGCTGACAAAGGGAGAGAAGAGTCTACTAAAACAAATGTTAGAAAATACCATAGTGATATTGCATGCTGATTTAATTTTAAAAAATAAATCATTGCTTGTACCTTGCTTTGAAACTTGAGACGCTATTTAAAAAACTAGAAAGAACTCTGGGCTACTTCTTCATTTCCAAATTGGACAGTATTAGAAGATAAATTTAGAATAGTGACCATTAGGTCACAACAAGCCTGTTTTAATGAGACATTCACACACACACACACACACACACACACACACACACACACACACACACGAATGGTCAAATAACCAAATTAATGAATAACAAAGTAAAAATAACCCAAACAGATTCACAATGTAGTTCAGACACTCTGGGGACACTCATTTGGTTATTTCTATATGCTAGAAAATGTTTTCATATTTAATTCTATGCTTTTTGAAAGCAAGCTAATCTCTAATTGAGAAATTATTGCAGTAGGTATGGTTTCTCATTTCTATTCATTTTGCGATATCTATTTGCTGTCATTGCCAAGCACAGCAGCATCTGCAATGCCCAATTCAGCACCTCAATGTGTTATCTATGTTGTCCCTATGGCTATGCTGCTCTTTTAGCACATTCTACTTCCAAGCGAAAGATACTTTTCTATATGCATTTTTCTTTAAGAAATGAAATTTTGGACTCAGTCGGAGATGACTCAGTCGGTAAAGAGCCTACAGTACAAGTATGAGGACCTGAGTTCAGATCTCCAGGACCCATGTAATAAAGCTTGTCATGGCTGTGGGAGTCTGTAACCATAATGCATGATACAGTGAAAACATGGCATTGTGTATCACTGAGATTTGTTACCAAGGCAGTCAGCCAATATGTGAGCCCAGGTTCAGTGCAAGATCCTGTCTCAAAAGATAAGGTGGACAGTGCTTCAGAAAGATGCCTGATTTTGACAGCTGCACTCCAAATGCATGTGCATATATGTATGCGCACACACACATGATGTATATGTCCAGGTACACAGCACATAGTACACACATTTGCACACAAACACATATTTATATCTCTTTTATCATGAAGACATTTGAAGATAGTCCCTTGTAGATTTCACTGCTCAAGTGTAGGCAGTTGTATAATGTAAAGACTCTAGAAGAGTTCAGGTTAACACATGCATATATCAGAAGGCTATACTAAAAAGCTTATGATCATGTTTTTCATTGTTGATCATCAACACTCAATGCACATCACCAATCTCGATGATCTACAAAGATAGACATTTGCATTTTAGTAAATGTCAGGTTTTCTCTTTAAGTCCTAAGAGTTGCTTAAAGTGCAGGAGGTGGGGGAAGGGGAGAGAGAGAGAGAGAGAGAGAGAGAGAGAGAGAGAGAGAGAGAGAGAGAGAGAGAGAGAGAGAGAGAGAGAGAATGTGAGTGAGAGCTTTATGATGACATCAGTCTGTGGCTCTAGTCCAACTCTTCCATTCAGCACAGGACTGTCCCAAGGGGACTGTTCTATTTTATAACTGTGCTGTTATGGGCAACTGCTTTAAGCAGATGTGGAAGGAAGTTTTTTTTTCCCTCCCAAGTGCAGAGTCAGCCACTCTCTTGTGTAAGTGTCTCCATGTGGTCCTGGGAGTGCCAATATTCAGCCATGCCTTCAGGTTTACTTCTCGACCTTCATGTCTTTTCATTCTACTGGTGCTCATTTACAACTTTCTTCTAATTACTTTAACAATCTAATATATTATTTGTGACCAATTCAAATTTTAAATTCTATCCATTCTGAGAATCCCGAGAAACACTGAGCTAAATTCCACCTGAACATCTGAGCTTCGGTATGCAGCAAGCAGCTCCACCTCAATTTATCCATGTATTTTCTCCTCTCTCCTGTTTCTGTGAACAGCACCTCTATCCTGATGAACATCACCTTTATTTATGTAGCCAGTAACACTGTATGATAGATGAGGAACTTCATCCTCCTCATTGTTTGAAGCCAATTGGCTTATTATCCTGAAGATCTCTGTGACTTATTCCTTTATTGATGTCTATATTGTACTCTTTATCCACAGCTCACTTCCATTTCTTCAGTAAAACTCAGTATGCCTGCAATTCAGATTTCCCCAATCTCTTTTTATATTCTATCTATCCCATTATCTTTCAAAATAAAAGTCTTGGGTATTAGTGGATCATGTGAGATAATGACATTATTCTGGCCCATTGGGTGTTCAGAGTCTACCACCTTTGATTCAGCTTTTTATTTCTCCAAGGAAGATTTACTAATTAATCCATCTCATTACGAAGTCATCCCCTTTCTATTGAGCCTCCTAAGCACTCCATGATCTCTTCTATAACTTAAGAACCCCCCCAACACACACACACAAATGTACCAAGAATACATACTTAAACATAGAGGTATAAGATGAATGGAGGAGCCCTTGTTTTATGGGGAAAACAAAATGATAAAAAGCAAACAGAAGTGACTCTTCACAGTGATTACAGAAGGTGTCTCTATAGATACATCATTAGAGTCAAAATGTTAGGGTAGAAGGTCCTAGCCTTAGGAAGCAAAGGAGGTAGTGTCTAACAGCAACTCACAGCCAGGAACACTGCAGTGAGGGAAAGCTATGGATCAGATGTGGAAAGATGCTCCCCCATCCTCATGTCTCACCTGTTGAAGGCTTGATCATCTGCAATGCTTCAGGAAGAGACTGGACAATGAGGGCCCTGGACTCATCAGAAGATTTATCCATTAATGAGTTTATAATTTCATATTACCTTTGAGAAATGCGAAATTCTCAGATAGGTGGTATAGTTAAAAGAAGTAAATCACTGGTGACATGTTTTGGGGTTGCTGTACCCTGAATTCAGCCTGGGGAATTTTCTCTCTGCTTGCTGATCTCCTTGAGGTGAGCAGCCTCCTCTACCACATGCTCCCAATGACAGGAATCTGCCTCACCACAAGTCCATGCAATGGCACCAACTGATGCCGCACTAAAAACTCAGAGTTAAAAGCCAAAATGAAACTTTAATTTTTTAAGGTAGTGTCTCCGAGGGCCTTCTCAGCATTGTTAAGAGCGACTGACACAGGTGAGATTGGCCAGTCAGGTAAGGGCTAAGAGACAGCAATAACCAGTACATCTTCATTTGTCCCTGACTGAGTAAGAGCGGAGAAAATGTTGGGTTCCATTTTTATATTTTGAAATAACAGAAGATTTCAAGTGTTTTCAGATATTGGCTTTGTCTTTTCATAAATGCTGCTATCTGTCTCCTGTTTGCAAGGTGTCATTCAGAGTGCGTGTTTCACTGGCCTTTACACGTTGAACTGGGAGCCTGCAAATACCAAAATTAACAAAGCAGTAGTCTTTCCTAATGTTTAAAGTGGACCAGATTCATGACACATCTTACTGGCCATTTTAAGATGATTTTAAAGTCTAGTATATGAAATAACCAGTTTGACTGTAGCGTTTTCACATGCTGTTTTTGTAGGTCTGTCTCCTCCCCACGCCTCCCCCACATACTGTGCCATCCTTCTGATCACTCTCTGCCTTCCATTGCCCTCCTGCTGCCATGTGGAATGTGTTTTATGTTTTACCACGCTTATCCCTTCCTTCGCCCTCATTTCCATCCTCTTGACCCCCTTCCTAGTTTCATGAGCTATAGCCATACCCACATACATAAAAACTAAAATCTATAATGTGCATATAAAATATGCAGCACTTATCTGAGTCTGAACTGCTTCAGTAAATGTAGTCATTTTCAGCTCTAGTCATTTGCTTGGGAACTTCATGTTTTCATTTGCAACCAAACAAAACTCCATGTGTACAAGTATAACATCATTTTTTCTTTTTAAATGTATTCTTGTTACTTAGCTTTTGGGGGTGTGTGGATCATAGCATGATTATTTTTTACAGCTAATATCCACTAATAAATAAGTACATACCATGGGTCTGAGTTACATCACTTGAGATGATTTTTTTCTAGTTCCATCCATTTGCTTACAGATTGTACTATATTATTATCTTTAGTAGCTGAGGCTGTTGTGTAAGTGTACCATATTTTCTTTATCCATGTACTTTATCTTCAGCTGAGGGACGTGAAGGTTGTTTCCAGGTTCTGGTTATTATTTTTTTGAAAGTAATTTTATTAAATTATAAAAGTTTCCATTTACGCCCCTCTTCCCAAAACCCTCTCACTCCCCCCACTCCTTCTCCTCCTCCCTCTTTGTCCCCAAGAGCAATCAGGGTTTCCTGCCCTGTGGGAAGTTCAACTTCCTCCCTCCTCCCTCCAGGTCCAGGAAGGTGAGTATCCAAACAGACTGGATCCCCAAAATCCAGTATATACAGAGGAAACAAGTCCCAGTGTCATTGTCAATGGCTTTTCAGAAAGACTCCGGGCCAGCCACATTCAGAGAATCCGGCCACATTCAGAGAATCTGGTTGGATCACTTCCTCATTCAGTCGCAGTCCAACTGGCCTTGGTAAACTCTCATTAGATCCGTCCCCTTGTATCAGTGGGTGATCGCATCCCTCTCAGTCCTTATTTCCTTTTTCATTTTCTTCGTCCTTCTGCTCCTCATTTGGACCTTGGGGGGCTCAGTCCGGTGCTCCAATGTGGGTCTCCGTCTGTATCGCCATCCATCGCCAGATGAAGGATCTATGGTGATAAGCAAAATATACATCAGTATGGTTATGGGCCACGGCCGGTTCAGGCACCCTCTCCTCTGTCCAGAGAACAATCTGGGGATCTCTCCTTGGACCTGGGATCCCATATATAATCAAGTCTCCTGTAAACCCTAAAATGACTCCCTTAGTTGAAATATATTCTTCCCTGATCCCATATTCATCCTTCCTCCATCCCCCTCATCCCGGTCAACCGAGCTTTTCCCATTCCTCCCCTACTCCCTTCTCTCTAACCCTCTCCCCTTCCAACAACCCTCCCACCCCACCCCCCCATGCACCCGAGGTTACCTGGGACTCTTGACTATTTCCTGCCTCCTGGCGATAGCTAAATAATCTTCATCAGGTTCATCTTCTTATTTAGCTTCTCTAGGATCACGAATAATAGGCTCAAAGACCTTTAATTATGGTTAGAATCCACTTATGAGTGAATACATACCGTGTTCCTCTTTTTGGGTCTGGCTTACCTCACTCAGTAAAGTGCTTTCTATTTCCATCCATTTGCATGCAAAATTCAAGATGTCATTGTTTTTTTACCGCTGAGTAAAACTCTAATGTGTATATGTTCCACACCTTTTTTTAACCATTCTATTGAGGGGCACCTAGGTTGTTTCCAGGTTCTGGCTATTACAAATAGTGCTGCTATGAACATAGTTGAACAAATGCTTTTGTAGTATGTTAGAGAATCTCTAGGGTATATTCCCAAGAGTGGAATTGCTGGGTCCTGAGGGAGGTTGACTCCCAGTTTCCTGAGAAACCGCCACACTGATTTCCACAGTGGCTGTACAACTTTGCATTCCCACCAACAATGGATGAGAGTTCCCCTCTCTCCATATCCTCTCCAGCATAGGCTATCGTTGGTGTTTTTGACTTTAGCTATTCTGACAGGTGAAAGATGGTATCTCAAAGTGGTTTTGATTTGCATTTCTCTGATCGCTAAGGAGGTTGAGCATGACCTTAAGTGTCTTCTGGCCATTCGAAGTTCATCTGTTGTGAATTCTCTGTTCAGTTCAGTACCCCATTTTTTAATTGGTTTAATTAGAGTTTTAGTGTCTAGTTTCTTGAGTTCTTTGTATATTTTGGAGATCAGACCTTTGTGAGGGTTTGTGAAGATCTTCTCCCAGTCAGAAGGCAGCCTTTTTGTCTTACTGACAGTGTCCTTTGCTTTACAGAAGCTTCTCAGTTTCAATAGGTCCCATTTATTCATTGTTTCTCTTATTGTCAGTGCTACTGGGGTCCTACCTAGGAAGAGGCCTCCTGTGCCTATATCTTGTATATTGCTTCCCACTTTCTCTTCTATCAGGTTCAAAGTGGATTGATTAATGTTGATGTCTTTAATCCATTTGGACTTGATTTTTGTGCATGGTGATAGATATGGATCTACTTTCATCCTTCTACAGGTTGACATCCAGTTATGCCAGCACCATTTGTTAAAGATGCTTTCCTTCTTCCATTGTATACCTTTAGCTCCCTTGTCAAAAATTAGGTGCTCATAGGTTTGTGGGTTAATATCCAGGTCTTCTATTCGATTCCAAAGGTCGATTTCTCTGTTCTTATGCCAATACCAAGCTGTTTTCAATACTGTAGCTCTGTAATAGAGTTTGAAGTCAGGGATGGTAATGCCTCCTGAAGTTCCTTTATTGTATAAGATTGTTTTGGCTATCCTGGGTTTTTTGTTTTGCCATATAAACTTGATTATTGTTCTCTCAAGGTCTGTGAAGAAGTTTGATGGGATTTTGATGGGGATTGCATTGAATCTATAGATTGCTTTTGGTAGAATTGCCATTTTTACTATGTTGATTCTCCCAATCCAAGAGCAGGGGAGGTCTTTCCATTTTCTGGTATCCTTCTCAGTTTCTTTCTTCAAAGACTTAAAGTTCTTGTCAAATAGGTCTTTCACTTCCTTGGTTAGAGTAACCTCAAGATATTTTATGCTATTTGTGGCTATCGTGAAAGGTGATGTTTCTCTGATTTCCCTCTCTGCTTCTTTATCCTTTGTGTATAGGAGGGCCACTGATTTTTTGGAGTTGATCTTGTATCCTGCCACGTTACTAAAGGTGTTTATCAGCTGTAGGAGTTCTTTGGTAGAGTTTTGGGGGTCGTTTATGTACACTATCATATCGTCAGCAAATAATGAAAGTTTAACTTCATCCTTTCCAATTCGAATCCCCTTGATCTCCTTATGTTGTCTTATTGCTATTGCTAGAACTTCAAGCACTATATTGAAAGGTATGGAGAGAGTGGACAGCCTTGTCGTGTTCCTGATTTTAGTGGAAAGGCTTTGAGTTTCTCTCCATTCAAATTGATGTTAGCTATCGGCTTGCTGTATATTGCTTTTATTATATTAAGTATGATCCTTGTATCCCCAGTCTCTCCAACACCTTTATCATAAATGGGTGTTGAATTTTGTCAAATGCTTTTTCAACATCCAATGAAATGATCATATGTTTTTTTTCTTTCAGTTTATTTATATGATGGATTACATTGATAGATTTGTGTATGTTGAACCAGCCCTGCATCTCTGGGATGAAGCCTACTTGATCATAATGGATAATTTTTCTAATGTGTTCCTGGATTCGGTTTGCCAGGATTTTATTGAGAATTTTCACGTCGATGTTCATGAGTGAGATTGGCCTGTAATTCTCTTTCTTGGTTGTGTCTTTATGTGGTTTTGGTATTAGGGTAACTGTAGCTTCATAAAAGGAGTTTGGCAATGACTCTTCTGTTTCTATATTGTGGAATACATTAAGGAGTATAGGTATTAGCTCTTCCTGGAAGTTCTGGTAGAATTCTGCATTGAAATCATCTGGTCCTGGGCTTTTTTTGGTAGGGAGATTTCTGATAACAGCTTCTAATTCTTCACGACTAACAGGTCTATTTAGATTGTTCACCTGTTCTTGGTTCAACTTTGGTATATGGTACTTATCTAAAAAAATGTCCATTTCTTTTACATTTTCTAACTGTGGCATATAAACTTTTGTAGTAAGATCTAATGATTCTCTGAATTTCCTCTGTGTCTGTGGTTATGTCCCCCTTTTCATTTCTGATCCTATTAATTTGCATGTTCTCTCTCTGCCATTTGATTAGTTTGGATAGGGGTTTGTCAATCTTGTTGATTTTCTCCAAGAACCAGCTTTTTGATTCATTGATTCTTTGGATTGTTTTCTGTGTTTCTATTTTGTTGATTTCAGCCCTCAGTTTGATTATTTCCAGTCTTTTACTCCTCCTGGGTGAATCAGCTTCTTTTTTTTCTAGAGCTTTCAAGTGTGCTGTTAAGTCTCCCATGTGTGCTTTCTCCGTTTTCTTTATTTGGGCACCTATTGCTATGAACTTTCCTCTTAGCACTGCTTTTATAGTGTCCCATAGGTTTGAGTATATTGTGTCTTTGTTTTCATTAAATTCAAGGAAGACTTTAATTTCTTTCTTTATTTCTTCCTTGACTCAGGGGTGATTTAGTAGTTGACTGTTCAACTTCCATGAGTTTGTTGACTTCCTGGGGGTAGCATTGTTGTTGAATTCTAATTTTAATCCATGTTGATCTGACTAGACACAGGTGGTAACTAATATTTTTTTATATCTGTGGAAGTTTGCTTTGTTACCGAGTATGTGGTCAATCTTCGAGAAGGTTCCATGAACTGCAGAGAAGATGGTATATTCTTTCCTATATGGGTGAAGTGTTCTATAGATGTCTGTTAAGTCCATTTGATTCAATACCTCCAATAAATCTCTTAATTCTCTGTTTGGTTTCTGTCTGATTGACCTGTCCATTGGTGAGAGAGGAGTGTTGAAGTCTCCTACTATTAGCGTGTGTGGTTTGATGACTGCCTTGAGTTCTAGAAGAGTTTCTTTTACATTTGTGGGTGCCTTTATATTAGGGGCATAGATATTCAGGATTGAGACTTCCTCCTGATGAGTTGTTCCTGTTATGAGTATGAAATATCCATCTCCATCTCTTCTGATCTATTTTAGTTTGAAGTCGATTTTGTTAGATATTAGAATGGCCACACCCACTTGTTTCTTAGGTCCATTTGCTTGGAAAACCTTTTCCCAACCCTTTACTCTGAGTAAGTGTCTGTCTTTGTGGTTGAGGTGTGTTTCTTGTAAACAGCAGAATGTTGGATCCTGTTTTCGTATCCAATCTCTAAGTCTGTGCCTCTTTATAGGTGAATTGAGTCCATTGATATTAAGTGATATTAATGACCAGTGGTTGCTGACTCTGGTCATTTTTTTTTTGGGGTAGTAGAGTGTATATGTTTTCCTTCTTTGGGTTGTGCTAGTGAAGGGTCGCTAGATGTCTGAGTTATTGTTGGCAGTGTTGGCATTGTTGGATTTCTTGGGATGTAATTTTCCTTCTAATATTCTCTGTAAGGCTGTATTAGTAGTTACATATTGTTTAAATTTGTTTTTATCCTGGAATATTTTGTTTTCTCCATTGATAGTGAATGAAAGCTTGGCTGGGTATAGTAGTCTGGGCTTGCATCCATGGTCCCTTAGTTTCTGCAGTACCTCTATCCAGGACCTTCTGGCCTTCATGGTTTCCACAGAGAAGTCGGGTGTAAGTCTGATAGGTTTACCTTTATAGGTTACTTGACCTTTTTCCTTTGCAGCTCTTAATATCCTTTCTTTAATCTAAATGCTTTGTGTTTTGATTATTATATGGCAAGGGGATGTTTTTTTCTGATCCAGTCTATTCGTTGTTCTGTATGCTTCTTGAACCTTCATAGGAATATCACTCTTTAGGATGGGAAAGTTTTCTTCTATAATTTTGTTGAATATATTTTCTGGACCTTTGATCTGCAATTCTTCTCCTTCTTCTACTCCTATTATTCTTAGATTTGGTTTTTTTATTATGTCCCATATTTCCTGAATGTTTTGTGATGAGAATTTGTTGGATTTGCTGTTTTCTTTGGTCAGGGCATTTATTTTCTCTATGGTATCTTCATAATCTGAGATTCGTTCTTCTATCTCTTGTATTCTATTGGTTATGCTTGTTCCTGAAGTCTCTGTTTGTTTACCTAGATTTTCCATATCCAGCTGGCCCTCGGTTTGTGTTTTCTTCACTGCCTCCATTTCAGTTTTCAATTCTTGAACTGATTCCATTACCTGTTTGATTGTTTTTTCTTGGTTTCCCAGGGTATCATTCACGAATTTACTCATTTCTTCAAGCTTTTTGTTATATTTGTCTTCCATTTCTTTACTCATTTCTTCCATCTTTTTGTTATATTTCTCTTCTATTTCTTTAAGTGAGTTATTCATACCCTGTTTAAGAAACTCTATTGCTTTCATAATGACACTGTTTTCCACTTCTTCCGGAATAGGGTGCTCAAGTCCTTCTGTCGTAAGATCGCTGGGATCTGGTGTTTTCATGTTGTTTTTCAGATTATTGGAGGAATTCTTGCCTTGGTGCCTGCCCATCTCTTCCTTCAGATGCTCTCCAATGGCTCTTCCCTCCGCTGGGTCTTCTTCTACTGGATTAGTGCCCCTTGCTATCCAGGAATCACTTTGCCTGCAGCTTTCTTTAGCTTGCTGCAGGCAGGCTATTAGAACAAAGGGACTTCCGTCCCTTTGCACTCACCGCCTGTCCGGCCCGCGGTGCCCACCCTGGCTGAGATGGAGGAATTTAAGCCCCGAAAAAGGGAGAGGGGAAGGGTAGAGGTTCCAGGCAGAAAGCTAGGATGGCGTAGCAGGGGAGAGGGTTTAGCTGGGGGAAGCTGCCCCTTTGGAGTAGCCAGGGAGATAAGGATGGCGGGAATATTGTGTGTTCCCTAACCAGACTTGTGTGGCGGTCAGGGAAAACACACTTACCCCTCCATTGTATCTTCTGGTGGTTCTGGTTATTATAAATAAAGCTGCTATGAACATAGTTAAGCAAGTGTCTCTGTACTATGGTAGAGCTCAAGGAATCGGAGGAAGGATTATAGGGACCAGAGTGGACAAGGACACCACAAGAGAAGGCACAGAATCAATTAATGTGGGCTCATAAGGGGGCTCACAGAAACTAAACCAACAACCAGGCAGCATTGCATCTGACTGACCTGGGTCCTCTATATATGTTAGAGTTGTGTAGCTTGGTCTTCTTGTAGGACTCCTGAAAGTGCGAGAGGGGCTTCCTCCGACTCTTTTGTTGGCTTTTGGGACCCTATTCCTCATACTGAGTTGCCTCGTCTAACCTTAAAATAAGAAAAGAAGCCTAGTTGTACTGTAACGATATCCCATATTTAGTTAATATCCACGGGAAGCCTTTTCTTTTCTGCAAAGAAATGGAGGAGGAGTGGATGGGGACAAAGAGAGGGAGAGACTAGGAGGAGTGTATGGGGGGAAACTGAAAGCAGGATGTAAAAAGAATAATAATAAATCATAAAAAATGAAAAATAAAAAAAATGCAAAATGTATTATTTTTAAGAGCTGTATTTTCTTTATGTCTATTGATAGATATTTAGACTGGCTCCCTTCTTTTGCCAATGTGACTTGAATACCAATTAAAACAGATAATGCAAGTATTTCTCCACTATGACTTTTACCCAGGCATGTTTTAACTGCTAGTTCTATGTCTAGTTTAAAACCCTCTATACAGATTTTTCACAGTGGCTGCATTGATACCAAGAGCCTCCAGCACAAACTCAAAGTGAGTTTTCAGGAATAGTGAGTTTTCAGTTGAGTTTTCAGCTCAAACTTCAAAGTGAAGTTTCAGGAATAATTACCATCAGAAGAAAGAACAATAGTTTCTTTCATTTTTTGAATCATGTTAAAGAGTTTGAGTTCATATTAGAAGGGAAAAGTATGGTGTTTTAAAAGTCACATAGTTTCAAACATGCTATCTATTGTCAGTATAAATTCCTCCAAAGAATGGTCCATATTCAAACATTTAGTTTCCATTACGGCCTAATAACAGACCATGGGCTAGCGTTAGGGTTTCCAGTCAGAGTTATGGTTGCCATGCAACCTGAGTTTCCCTCTCATGATCAGTGTATTATCTAATCCATCGAGCTTTAAGTTTTGTAATCCATTATCAAATGGAAGTGGTATATGTGAGATCAGACCTCAGTGGGTCCTTCTGGATACAAAATGTTACATGAAAATGGCTTAAATAACTACGGTTCTTGTTTCTGAGCACAGGTAGAGTAATCTATTCTCCCTGGCTCTTGAGTGTGAATGTCTAGTGACTGGCTGCTTCACATTACCACAACCTTGACTTTGATGCAGTGGTGGACAGTAATGTGCAATTATGAGCTAAAAGGAAACCTAAGTTGAATTTTTGACAGACTATTTTATCCTAACAGAAATACAACTAATACAGAAATTCGTGCCAGAAAGTGTAACTGTGCGAATCTTAAGACAGGTTTGCTCTGAAAGGTGGAAGAATTTGGAACTCGAGCCTAGGAAAGCCGTGGCATTCTGTGGACGGAGCCTCCCAGGATGTTCTTGTGGAAATTTGGAAGGCAAGAATGATGAGAGAAATACAGATCTGCTTTTCCCGCTTGTATTATTGATTTTGTGGATTTCTTTTTGAATCTCCATGTTAGTCAAGGGAGATCTTGTTTCTAGAAGAATGGAACCCATCAGCAATTTTGAAACGGATTTTTCTCTGATAACAGCATACAAGCAAAGGCAATTGGCAAGATTCTTATCAAGTATGTCATAGATAATTTAAAATATAATTTATTTATTACTTCAAATGGTAATGTTTATCAATAACCAATCTCAAAATCATTCACTGAAAAATTAAAAAGTAATAGAATATTTCCTAAATGGAAAAAATATGAAAAGAGCAGAGACCTTATTTTTAATGATAAGCATTATACTTTCTCTAAATGCAGGAGATTTACTATGAGATAATTTCAATTTAATTTAATCAGTTCTGCAAATAAAAGGTTGTAATATGTGCAAAGCAAAGAAAAATAAGTCAAGGACACAGCCTAGACAGATAAATTGCATTTCCTTTTGTGTCTTTGGCATTGACTCCAACCATTGTTACACTGTTAATCATTGAAACGATGGCTGGAAACCCAGAAAGTTGCATTATTGATCGATTCATCAATAAATCATGTATAAACATTGAAAGCTCCTTAAAATTTTATGGGAAAATATAACCAGAACAGTAGCAAAGTTCCCACTTACCTTCTCAAGTAGAGAACATTCTTCAGTGAATATGCAGGAGGGGATTTTCAGTCATGAGTTTACTTGAGAAGATTTTATTTTTGTTATTTCATATTCATTAAATTGTAGCCTTGCTATGTTTCTTTTTAAATTTGTCCTTATCTTTCTGCTCTTTTTCAGTTCCCTCTGTGTCTTCCTTTTCTGCTTCCCTCTGTTCCCTTCTCTTTATTGAACACGACTCTTCTTAAGTGAAGGCAATGGATAATTCTTTAAAAATAGAATCCACTTTCTGAAAAACAAAATGAAAATCAATGGTGTACACTCCCTGGCCATGTTTTCTTAGGTGATGCTGATGGAATGCTTCCAAAGCTTATCTTGTCAGGAAGGATACTTCTGTCTGTCAGCACTGGACCGCAGACGGCCCATGGGATTCATGGCCTGGTGAGGAGTCAAGCTACCTCTACTCAAAAGCAGACGCCGTCCAAATGCTAACTGCATGTGCTTAGCCATGATGGGGCAACTGTATTGAACCCTTCCCAAGACTCAGTGTCAATTGTGGCAAACGAAGTGGAAAGGATACTAGATCTGCAGATGGGGAGGAGTGCTGAAAAATGCTGTCCTCTGGACCAGTCATAGCTATTGCACACATCAGCTTACAGAAGCTCTGATTACCTGCACAAGACCTGCATGCGAGAAAGCCAGCATGGAGGGAGAGGCGCTAATGAGACCTCCTTAGCTTGGGTGCTATTAGCAGTTGACCTTTTCCGTGAGGGGTGGCAAAAGATAGGTTGCCTATGCCACAGTATGCATGAATGGTTGGCTATAATATACTTAAGTGTGTTATAAAAATAAGAAAAAAAAAGAACTTGAAGAGGAAGGGAGATATACTGGGGGGAGCGTTAGGGTGGTATGGAGGGAGTAAGAGTGGGCATAATTAAATACATCTATGAAAATTTCTAATAGCAATTGTAAACAGATGTGGGTGGTAGGCAGGAGAGAGGCAAGGTGAGCCTTGCAGATAGCTGAGTAGGAACAGCCCTGATCGAGCAGCCACTATCTCGATGGATTTTCCTACCTGGTAAGTCACAGGTTCTGACCCATTTGCAGACATAAAATAAAGGGACTTAAGAGAAAACGAAACAGAAACAGATTTAAATAATTAAATAGAGTAAGGGCTAAGGGGACCCACAGATCTCTTTCGGGAAAGGAAACACTTCAGATAATAGTTACGGATAAACGAGGGTGGGAGAACCAGAAGTGGAGGATCAAGGAGGAGGGGAAGGAAAAAGAGGGAAAAGTGGGAGAATACACAGAGAGAGAGAGAGACAGCTAAAATTAGGTGCCATTTGAGGGATAGTATGGAAATCTGATACAGTAGAAGCTTCCTAAAATATTGGCATATATGAAAGAAATCTGAATAAAATCAACAAATAATGGGAGTCCAACTATACATTTCTTTTAAACAAATGAAGCTTCCAGAACAGGGAATGGATTACATACGCATAGCTGACCAAAGGAGCATAGAAACAATCCAGGCTGTCGCCAAAACGATAGGTCGCTCTCGACTTACTGAAGGCAAGTACCCATCGCTATAGACAGCACCTAAATGACTCATTGAACATGGAGAAGTTAAGCTGGTGCCTACATAGAGCCTTCACTCCTACGCTAGTCTTTGGTACAGGAAGCTACTCTGTTTTCTACCAAAACAGAAATGTAAATATCAACCTAGCCACAAATCCTTTGATCTACAATGGTGTTCTATTTGTAAGATAGGCTAGTGAATGGTGGCACAAAGCTTGTGGGGATAACCAACCAATATCTGATTTGACTTAAGGCCCACTCCATGAGATAGAACCATACCCAACACTGCTTGGGCAATAAACAACCTGAGACTAGATTGTCTAGGGACCTAGAGCAAAACTAAACATTACAGATCTACCAAAGGAACATAGCAATAAAATGACTCATAATGATATCCTACTATACTCACAGATTGGTGCCTTGCCAGACTCCAATAGACAAGCTTCCTTCTGAAGCCCATGGGAACAAATACAGAGACCTACAGAAGACATTATACAGAGAGTGAGAGATCTCAGAACACTCAGCTCTAAAAGGGATGTCTTCATCAAATCTACCCCTTCAGGGATGGGGAAACTTTGGTAGAGGAGGCAAAGAGTGGAAGAGACAGAGGAATGGAGGACACTGGAGAGAAGGCTCTCCAAATCAGTATGATCAATGCTCACATGAACTCACAGAGACTGAGGCAGTATACTCAGGGCCTCTGTGGGTCTGCACCGGATGGACCCTAGCTCTGAAATGAGTGAACATGAACCCTCACCCATAACCCAGAAGCTATCTCCAATGGATAACCATTTGCAAACAAAAATCTAGTTTTCTTCAAGGGAGTTTCACTGGAGAAATAAGCTACTCTTAAAGGTAGGCCGCCTGCCCGGCGGTGGATGGTAACCAGACAACAAACCAATGCATCTTGGGAGATTCCTTGCCTCCTAATGTTGTGTCAGGGTTATTTTGCTTTTCAATTTTAATTTTTATTTATATTTTTATATAAATACAATTTTACATACTATTTTTAATTTTAACTTTATCTATTTGTTTTTATCTGTTTTTACCCTACAAGTTTTGTTTTTTGTATATATTATGACTTCCAATTTTGGTTTTGATGGGATTAGTGAGTGTGCTAATGATTGAGTCTCTTTGTCTATATATGTTTCTTGTGCTTTTTCTTTGACTCTTTTTTGTCTGTTTTGTTCTATCCCAACCTAATAGTTTTGGTTTATTATATTATGTTATATTAAGTTGTATTATTAGTCCTTAGATGTCTGTTTGCTTTTCCAAATAAGAGAATGAAAAGGGGTGGATCCGGGTGGGAAGTCAGATAAGGAGGAACTGGAAAGAGCAGAGTGAGGGCAAACCATAATAAGAACGTATTATTCCATTCTATTTTCATTAATAGGAAAAAAATCTATTTTCAATAATAGGAAAAATAATGGTTTAACCATTTAGATAAAAACATAATAGGCATGCTTGCTGCTCACCATTTTATACTATTTGTACTATAGCTGTACAAACTATTTTGAGTATTTTGAGTATCTAAAGGGAATTTATTCAATTACATTACAGGAGGTGGTCCAGGAGTCAAACCATGGCTGCCTCAAACTGGAAAACTGAGAATTCGGTAACTGCTCAATCCACGTGACTCTGTGTTTCAAGTGTCCATTTCTATTGCTAAAGATCGGGAAGCTTCCTGGAGACCTGCTAGTATCAATCACTGCTGGAAGCCTGAAGAAGCTGGTTGCACAGCATGGATGCAACAGCAACAGGATCGATGTGCTTGGCTGCAGGAGTGAAGGCAAGCAAGCAAAGAGCAACGTTTGCTTCTTCGGTGTCCTTTTATGTGGGATGCTGCTGGAAGATGCCATGTACATTTAGGGTGGGGTTTCCTGGTTAAAATAACTTGATCAAGAAATTTCCTCTCGGGAGTGCTCATCAGCTTGTGTTTCAGTGGACTCAATATGCAGTGGACAATCAAGATTAGGTGTTAAATGAATATATTGGCTTGATCAAATATTTTAGAATTAATGTCATCAAGAAGTCACTATAAGTTTAAAATATGTATGTGCTCTTCTGTGCCATAATAATAATGATAATAATCTAAGGAAAATTCACATGTATGTTTTTATGTTACTATCAGTTAAATTCACAATAAAATATTACTTAAAATGGAAATAAATTGAATACTAGAAGATGATGAGATTATATTTAATATGAATCTTCAGATTTTATAAGTTGTGAGAAAGCACACTGCACAAGAATTTAAAATCAGTGACAGTCTACAGCATGATTGCAGATAGATGATGTCTACAAGATATGATTTTGTCTTTATAAATAATTTGACAGCTGATACTTTTAATCCTAACATGGGAGAATGAGACAGGGAGATTTTCATGAATTTAAGGACAGTCTGGGCTGCAGAGTAAATTGTAGGCCAGTATGTAAACAAAATGAAGACCTACTGCAAAAAAATAACTGTATTGTAATCGCATAAAAATAAGAAATAATTATAAATAAAAAAGCAAGGCTAACAAAATTTCCACCCCACTTTTGTAGTATTATGTCACCGACCTTTCCCAGAATTAATATGTCCTTTTATGTATAGAGAGACCATTAACTTAGTTTTGTAAAAAAGATGATTGAGTATCAGCAAGATTTGCTTAAGTTTATGAATAAAATGAAGAGAATAATAGTACATGGCTAATATGACCTTCAAATTATTAATATAACTTTCTCTAAAAGTAAAATGTAGATTCTAGATGAGAAATTACTCAGTCTTGAAGTAGAAATACTGACACCCACTTTGTCAAGATTAATAGACCCTTGTATAGCTTACTTGATAAATGGCAAGGGGCCAGAGTTTTTTTGAACGTTCAGCTTTACCAGTATTTCTTTGAATGCTTGCAAAAGATAACATGAAAGAATAAAACATTTTGTAAAATATTCATTTGTGTGTGAAAGATGTACATGTGGATGTATGTGTGTGTGAGGGTGTGTGCATGTGCATGTATGTGAGAGTGTGTGTGTACATGTGGATGTATGTGTGTGTGAAGGCATGTGATTATTCATGTGCATGAATGTGTGTGTGTGTGTGTGTGTGTGTGAGGGTGTTTGTGTGTTCAGGTACATGTATGTGTGTGAGCATGTATGTGTGTGAGGGTGTGTGCATGTATGAGGGTGTGTGGTTGTGTATGTATGTGTGTTTGAGAATGTGTATGTGTGGATGTATGTGTGTGTGAGGATGTGTGTGCTTGTATTGTGTGTAAGGGCATGTACATGTATATGTGTAAAAGTGTGTATGTATGGATGTGAGGGTATGTGTGTTCATGTACATTTATGTGTGTTTGAGGGTGTGTGCATGTATGTGTGTGTGAGGGTGTGTGTGCATGTGGATTATGTTTGAGTGAGAATGTATGCATGTGCATATATGTGTGTGAGGACATGTATGTGTATGAGGGCATATGTATATATTTATGTGTGAGAGTGTGTACATGTGGATGTATGTGTGTGTGTGTGTGCGTGTGTACATGTATGTATGTATGTGTGCGTGGTGGTGGTGGTGGTGGTGGTGTGTGTGTGTGTGTGTGTGTGTGTGCATGTGCATGTATATATGTGTGGCCTCTGAGGCCCCACATGAATACTGGGATCTAATATCTCTTTCTGTACATGAGTCGCTTCTCCAACTCCTGAAGTAGAAAATCTTTTCATTTGTAAATACTTCTATACTCATTAACACGAAGCAAATTTATATTACTTTTTCCTCTTTTTTAAAAATTTATTATCTTTTTAAAAAAATCTATCTTTTCTCATTTTACATATCAATTCCAGTTCCCATCCTGCTCCCTTCACATTCCTCCCTCATTCTACCCCATCCATTCCTCAGAGAGGGTAAGGCTGGACAAAAGGCCTCCCTACTATATCTAGGTTGAGCAAGGTATCCCTCCAAAGAGAATAGAGCCCCCAAAAAGTCAGTACAAGCAGTAGGGATAAATCCTAGTCTTACTGCCAGCGACCCCTCAGTCTGGCCCAGCCATACAACTGTCACCCACATTCAGAGGGTCTAGTTTGGTCCTATTCTGGTTCCCTCTGTCATGACAAAGTTGGTGGGCTTCCATTAGCTCAGGTAAACTGTTTCAGTGTGTGTCCCCATAATAGTCTTGACCTCTTTGCTCATAGTCTCACTCCTCCCACTCTTCAACCGGACTTTGGGAGCGCAACCCAGTGCTCTACTGTGGATCTCTGCATTTGTTTCCATCAGTTCTATGATGACATTTAGATTAGCCATCAGTCTGTTTACAGGGCAAAACCAATTCAGGCACCCTTTCCATAATTGCTTAGAATCTTAGGTGGGGTCATCTTTATAGAGTCCTGGGAATTTCTCTAGTACCAGGTTTCTTGCTAACCCAATAATGGATCCCTCAAGCAAGACATCTCTTTCTGTGTTCTCTGCCTTGGATCATTCTCCCATCTCGACCATCCCTTTCCCTAAAGATCTCCTCCCCCTCCCCTTCTCCTATCCTCCCTCTTCTCCTCCCCTTCTGCTCTCCCTTTTCCCCCAACCCACATGCTCCCAATTTTCTCAGGAGATCTTTCCTATTTCCCTTTCCAGGGGGATCTACATATGGTTTTTAAGGATTCTCCTTGTCATTTAGCTTCTCTGGGACACTTAAGAAAATGTTCACCACCCTTAGCCATCAGGGAACTGCAAATCAAAACAACTCTGAGAGTCCGTCTTATGCTGTGGGATTCCCCCTCTGTATGTTGTGAATGCCATGAGTTAATAAAGAAGCTGCTTTGGGCCCATTGCAGCGCAGGGTAGGACAAGGAGGGAGTTCCAAGCAGATAGAGGAGGAGAGAGTAGGTGGAGTCAGAGAGAAACCATGTAGCCGCCTATGAAGACAGACACCCAGGGAAGATTTTTAATAAACCAAAAGCCTTGTGGTAAAATATAAAATAATAGGAATGGGTTAATTTAAGATATAAGAGTTAGCTAGCAATACACTTAAGTGATTGGCCAAGAAATGTTTTAATTAATATAGTTTATGTGTGGTTATTTCAGGTCTGGGTGCCTGGGACTGACTGAGCAGTTCCATCCCCAATTTTACACCTGTCAGAATGGCTAACATAAAAACACTGCTAGCTTATGCTGGAAATGCTGTGGAGTAAGGTGACAATTCCTCCATTGCTTGTGGGAATGCAAACTTGTACAACGACTTTGGAAGTCAGTATGGTGTTTTCTCAGAAAACTGGGAATCAACCTACCTAAGGACCCAGCAATACCACTCTTGGGCATATACCCAAAGGATGCTCAATCATACTGCAAGGACATTTGTTCAGCTATGTTCACAGCAGCATTATTTGTAATAGCCGGAACCTGGAAACAACCTAGATGTCCCTCAACCAAAGAACGGATAAAGAAAATGTGGTACATTTACACAATGGAGTATTACTCAGCGGTAAAAAGCAATGACATCTTGAAATTTGCTTGCAATTGAATAGAATTAGAAAAAACCACCCTGAGTAAGGTAACCCAGAAAGATGAACATGGTATGTACTCACTTAAGCGGATACTAGCTGTAAAGCAAATGATAATGAGTCTATGGTCCATGACCCCAGAGAAGCAAACTTGTATTTTTACATTCTAATCTTTATACATTGAAGAATGGCATCTGTAGTGTGACGCTGTTTTATTTTACTTTCAGGGTATTGTGGGAGGTGCTGATTTTGATGTTTGCTCAAATAGCTGAAAATATTAAATTCTAAGCATTATCAGAACCAAAATACTTATCTTTGGAAATTTACTTTGAGGAATGTTTCTTTTTTTCATTCATCAGAATTTTTTTCATTTACCAAAAATTTTAAAATTCAGCAACTGTCCCAAGAACACACAACAACTGGGGATGAAGGGGTGCCTTCCTCACCGCATAATATGTTTCTCTTTAGAACAAGGCTCTGGCCACCTTTTCTACTTTAAGCTATGAGCACACAACATCTACCCTCCATTGATACAGCATCTGCACCTCAGAAGTTTCCTTGTGTATGACTTGTATATTTTATTAATCTAATTCATCCCTACCCATATTTCAAAATTGAAGTCTGATTATTTTCTATCTTTCCCAGGCAAGAGTATTCAGTCGTATGTATTCAATTCTAGACACTTCTATTGAACAGCTTCAAACTGTATTTCCTTCCTTCCTTCCTTCCTTCCTTCCTTCCTTCCTTCCTTCCTTCTTTCCTTCCTTCCTTCCTTCTTTCTGTGGCTTTATCAGTTTATAAGACTGCAGGTTTCACTTTTTAAATATCCATACAGATACAAATCTTAATCACATATTCTCTTGAAAAGCCTATGCTGAATTTGAGTGATATTTATTTATTATTTATTTATTTTTAAGATTCTGTTCATTTATTTGGAGAGAAAAAAAATCTAAAACCAGGCCAATTTATCATGAAAAATAAAACAGTGTCTGATACTGGATAACAAAGGAAGACGTGGTCCAGCAGAGGACGGGGTGAGAGAGAAAGCCCCTCTCTGCTGTATGCACCACTCAGCGCTTCTGAGGATAGTCTGGCACCGCTGCAAACTTTAAAGAAAGTCTCTGCAGGATGACTACAATTAACAGCACCACCAATAACAACAGGTGGAGGTAGGATTGTGGACAGGCTGCTTGCTCCACCAAGAAGGGGTGTGATGACAAGGGGCTTCTCTGCGGAGATGTTCTGTTGTCGCGTTCTCCCTAGCACTGACTGTGGAGATTTCTCAAATTGATGTTAGACTGAACAGGGAACTTCCAACACTCTTCTGTCTGAGTTGCCTTTTTTTTTTTTTCACACATATCTTTCATTTGTACCCAACCTGCTGCCTCTCATGGGATTTGATAGCAATGTGGTTTCTCGGCATCTCTCCAGAGTCTCCCGTGATGGTGTCGACCTGTTGGTCACTGCATGTGCACCCAGAGGTGGATGGAGAAAGTGGTGCTTAGTGACTTCTTTTTGTTCCCCCCTCCTCCTCCATCTTTTTCTCTTTTTTTAAAAAAGAAAACAACACATCTTTTTTTTTTTCACTTTACATACCAATCTTAGTTCCCACTCCCTCCTCTCCTCCCATTCCCTCCACCTACTCCCTCCCCAACATACACTCCTCTAAGAGTGTAAGGCACATTGCTTTGGTGAAGGTCCAAGGCCCTCGCTACTATATCTAGGCTGGGCAAGATACTCATCCAAAGAGACTAGACAAGGTTCAAGCTAGTCCCTTTAAATGTGCGTGACAGTTGGATGGCTGAGGAAGACTTCGGGGCCACTTGTAGTGGCACCAGGATTTATTCCTACTGCTTGTACTGGCTTTTTATGAGGAATGTTTTTATGCGGAACCAAAATTCAGGATCTGAACAAAATACTCATGCTGAGAAATCCAACTCTATCGATTGTGAAGCCAGCAATGCCTCCATCTGACCACCAGAGAGCGTCAAAAGACCTGTAACAACGGAGGTTCTCTGCCTACTGATGAGAAATCACTAAGCAGAAAATTCTTAACAAGTAGTTTACTCAAGAGTCTAAGTCCTGGTGTTCTCCAGTCTTAAAATTTCTCAGCTCTGGCAGTTAGAAAGAATTCAAAACCAAAAGGACAACAAAATTGATAGCCAGTTCTCAAATGCAGAAAAGATAGAGGATATTGGGAAGCTTCTGATGTTACTAACAACTGCTATAATAAGAAAACTTTATTATATCTTATGAAAAGTAGAATTCCCTATCATTTATGTAAGCATGAGCTGTAATTATAGATGAATTGTATACAATATGCTCTGGGCCTACCCTTTAATGGCAGAGCCATCTCTCCAGCCCTGTTTAAAACTAAACGTTAGGAAATATTGAAGAAGATTTTTTTTTTTTAGAATTTCATTTGTGTGTGTGTGTGTGTGTGTGTGTGTGTGTTTGGAGAGGTAAGGAAAGCTCACTATGTGTTTGGAAGTCATAATTCAACCTGTGGGATTTTTTTTTTTTTTTTTTGCCTTCTAGACATCAAGGATGGCAGCCGGTGCTTTAGTACTTTACCCACTGAACCATCTTGTTGATTGTTGCCCTTCATTTATTCAGCCACTCATCGTTTGGAAATGCACAATGGTCCCCTGGTTAGAAACCGAAGAAAAATTTTCAAAGTCACATGCTAAAATTAAAATCCACTGACTTGGTTAAATTACTTTCTTTCTCTTATCTAGCCTTCCTGTTTTCTCTTGAACGTTAAAATAAAAAAGTTTTCTGCTTTCCTAGGGATATAAAGAATGTAGCCTACAGTGCCTAAAATATTTACTCTCTGTCTTTGTCTAGAAAACACACTTAATTGTAGATGATACCAATTCTATCACTGAACATCTCTTATTTTGGACATGACATGATCTTAAGTTTTGAACAACAAGCCTATATAATTTACACAAATTCCGAAATACTAAATTTCCAGTGAATGAACAGATTAAAACATATATGTACGAAACTTCTATTAGACACAAGCAAAATTAGTAAAATAAAAAAGTAAAGGAAATATAATGGGCAGAAGGAATAAAATATTGGCATTATAAATAAATCCAGTCGTCTGTCCAAATAGTTTCTTTTAAACTTTTTTGCTCTGACACTTTCATTGTTGACTCATTCAGAAACTTTTAAATGTTTCTGCAACCTGTGAAGACTGATCTCTTTCATCTCCCTCAGCACTTAGACATTGTACCAAGGTGAACTCAGACTGCTTTCTCCCTGAAACATTGTTATTTGTGTCATTTGTACTGCCTTCCCAGTAATTAAAGCAGCGGGTTACAGATGGCTTATTTCGGCATGATCACACTCGTTTCGTGCCCTCAAGGTAGAGGTACATTGTCTTGCATAGACAATGTCCATTATCCATGGGCAAGACTCCCTCAGATTGTCCTTGGAGGAGACAATTAGCCAAAGTAGATCTCTTATTTGCCTTGTGAGTCTTTGAAATCAACTGTGCTAGTGACTGCTGGCTGAGTGGCTGCTAACAGGAAAAGCAATCCAATAATTGTATGCTTTTGATGTCAACGTGACATGAAGTTGAAGAGATGCTGTTATTCCAAAGAGAATTGGGAAAAGAAAAAAGACTTCTTTGAAGTGCAGGTTTATTTACAAAGTAAGCTTGTTTACAGGCTAAGCAGAGCCCACGTTCCTCTGAACATTCTGCAGGTCACGTCTCTCCATCGTGATGCCAGCCTTTGCCTTGGGGTTGAGGAAAAATTTAGGGAGAAAAATGAAAAGGTGAAGCTGATCCAGAATGCACATTCATCTAACATTGAAATAGTAAGGCATATTTATAATGGGGGTCAAATGTCTTGCTTATCCAAATATCTAAGCTTATGGTGAATTGGTGGAAAGACTTTAACAGGATGTTTGCATTTTAGACAATGCAAAGTTATTGCTCCTATCCCTAGAACAGAACACCATTTCTTTTTTTCTAAGCCAGCTCATGGATATCTAGCTCAGATATACATTTTGTGTATGTGTGTGTGTGTGTGTGTGTGTGTGTGTGTGTTATCTGAGCGTATGCCCATGTTTATGAGAGTGCGGAGGTGTGAAGACTGGAGACTGAATTCAGATATCTTCCTCCATGCCTCTCCACATTCTTTTAGAGAAAGGATCTCTCACTGTATATAAGCTCGCCCTTTTAAATAAACTGGCGGGACAGGGAGCCTTGAGACTCTTCCTCTACTCTAGCCCTGGGTTTACAACCATGCGCCTTTTTGTGGATGCCAGGCATCCACATTTGTGTTTCAAGCTTCCACAGCAGGCAGCTTACCCACTGAGCCATCTGCCCTAGCTGATGTATTTTAAGGAATGAAATAATATCACATTTTAAGTCTGATTATTTTTTCTGGATCAAGTAAATATTGTAACCAGTTTATCACCATGGGTGGGTTCTCACAAGTGCTCGGCACTGTCTCAAGTTCCATTAGACAGAATCTTAAATTAAAATCTGCAGAAAACTTAATTAGTGACTGGCTATGGTTATAGCTATGTGTCTTTCATAGTTTTTATGTCTCTATACGTCATAAAATAGCATCTGAAGTCCCCAGTACCTGTCTTGCTCCGCAACTCACCCCCATCATTCTCTGTAAAAATCCTAGTGATACTGTCCTGTGCTCTTTTGTCCTGTCAGGTAGTATACTCTTAAGTGAGTAACTAAGTCTCACACTTCCCCGCTCACCTCATGGTGCCCTGAGGATAGTAGTTACTCAAAGAAGGATAAAGAAGTTATCATACAAGGTACAAATGATTCCAGAGAGCTGCCACGGTCATATGCTTCTCTTCATTAATTGTTAAGATTAATTATAAGTTGCCTGAATTGTTCCCACATGTGACACTATAATAATCTCTTCCAAGTTATAGTTAGTTTCCCCTGATCCCCTGTTTCTGTCAACCTATCCCCAGGTACAATGTGTCTTCAGCATTTTTATACATTGCTACATATCAAGAGATTAAGGTTTAAAGGAGGGTGCAGTGTTGCCAACGGCATTGCCACTAGTAAGTCATGGAGTCCCCATAGAAAAGGGGACATATGTAACTCCAAAGCTAATACCTTCCTATTAATATTTTGCTTTTTACAAGAATGAAATATCCACATGTAACCCTCCTGTTTATTAAAAACAGAGAGTTTAGAGGTGATGTGTATGTAAAGTATTTAAGATTATTCTATTCATACAGAATCTAGAACAAACAGAAATTGTCATTTACCAACATGTTATTTTTTTAAGTGATATGGCATCTCCAAGTCTTATTCAGTGTGTCATTTTGACCTTGTCAGCTTCACTTCATTTGCTTTTCTTCTTAATAAATAAATAAACAAACAAACAAACAATTTTTTTGATGAATTTGCGCTTATGGTTGAAACTCAGTTCAACAGGAATTGGATTCTTAAAGCTGCTAAAGACCTAAGGGAAAATTCAACCTCACTCCACCGTATCCCTGAGTAGTCCAACAGGGACTCTCAGAGAAAGGGCAAGGTGTCTGGTTTATGGAGGGACCCAAGTCTTTACTCTCATGGGTCTCTGTGACACTTCATTTTAAGAAGACACCCAGATCAAACAAGTATTAAGTTGGTAGCAATGCTTTTTGGTTTAGTTTTTTTCCCTTTGAATTAGTTACCTAGATGATTTTCAGTTTTGAAAAATGTTTATTAAAATGTCTTTCTCGTGAACATTATTCTGCTTCAATACTGACTTTGAACTCCTTTTGTAGCTTCACTTTTAAGAGGGAAAATGCCTGAAATTCAGGTGTCTAGTAAGACCGCATGATTAAATTTACCGTTATTCTTATTTATTGGATTTGATCTAGAAACTTTCTCTTCAGATGTTGCTTTGCATTGTGTTTATCAGATGCACGCATAGGTACTCCTAATCATAACCTCTTGTCTGATCATCATAGTGAATAACCTTAGTTTAGACACCCCTTGACTCAAGAATGAGTTTCTGGTCCATCCTTCAAATTCTATAATGAAATGAAACCAGCGACTCCTGTAGATTATTTATTGACCCTTACATTCTGATAGTTTTGGAGAGACAAGACTTAACATCGTGAGTAATATACATGAAGCAGTTCTGTCATAAAAATGTGTATAAGATCACACACAGGATTCACACACACTTTTAGTAAAGATTCAGTTTACCTTCTAAGAATGAATGAAATGACTACTAAGGAAAGAAGAAACATGAAATGTCAACTGTAGGATATTTAACTCAAGGCATAGGTGGCACGGATACCCATCTGCGTGCTCCTCAGACTGAGGCATGATTAATAAGACAAAGGGCCCTTGAAGGTACTGTCTACTGGTCCTTATAGAGATTTATGTCAAGTCCAGCTGTTTGCCATTAATCATAGTAATGGCTATAGCTTTTCCTGCACTCTGTCAAACTCCAATAATTTTTTCTCGTTATCTGAGTAAACATATTTGGAGGCCCTGCAATAATGAATTGGCATTATACTTCCTTATGAGAAGCCCTTGCTCTCAACAAATCTAAATTCAGTGAGACTTTTGTATGTTTCCATTGGCTTTGCAGGACCTCCTTTATGTAATAATTGTGGTTGCATAAGCCATGATGGTAAGAATGCTTATGTGGTAAAAATGAATTGCTTGTAAGAAATCCCCGACTTGGGCAGACGGCAGGTGCTAAAATGTCCCAGAATCCAGGCTTTTTGGTGTGGGATTTTTTAATAGCTCTGCTATTTTTCTTTGCTATCTCAGCAAGTACTAAACTATTCTGACATTTCAGCATCTCTGATGGAGACTAGACTGTCATTAAATGGACCTCAATTTTGTTCTTTTTATTTCCACCCAGCCCCTCTACCACAGCCTGTGATGATGTATGCTTGTGCATTTCCACATGAAACAGTTTGAGATGATCCTGCATTACACACTTTCTCTAGCACTATGCTTATAATTTTTCTTCCCTGTTCTTCAAAAAATAAAATTAGGTAGGGTATTACTGTGTATCCTTGGCTGCACTGGAGCTCACTATATAGTTCAGGCTGGCCTCAAACTCACAGATATCAGAGGCCTGAGGCACCACCCAGGTCTTGTTTTATTGGGAAGGAAACATATATTTTGACATTATCTTTGTAACAAAGGAAGCAGTAAGGACAAATGCATGCTGTACAAACTTGGCAAAGGCATTTCCAATCTCCAGTTTATCTGACATTTGCTGCATTCCTTTGGTCAAAACTCTGTGAAGGTAAAACATGTTTCTGACATTAAAAAAAAAACATTGATGAAGATTCGTGTCAATAATTGAGATTATGTTTTCCAAATATTTCCAATTCTCCAGGCAACTCAGTTGTTTATCTGGGTTATTCAGTTCTTTCTAGCTGATTCCAACGATGAGGAAGTCTTGTTTCTATGTGTAGTAAGAGAACTTACACTACTTTCACTAAAACAGCAGAGACTCATTTACATGCAGGCAGTTCAGTGGGATTGCTCTTGGAAACTACTGGGAAAGATGGTCACATAGCTGTCCAGCAGAAGGTAAGAGTTAGTGCAATAGAGTTTCAACTGTAGCTTCTGACTGTGACACAGGAGGCCCACCGTCTGGGTGGCTTTTCAGACATTTAGTGCATTAATCCTGACCAGTCACTACGTGTAGACTCCTCTTAGAGAAAAGAGTGACTTTGGGTCGACCTAATCTCTGCAGGCAAATTCAGTTCCTGGGCAAAAAGCAAATCTGAGAGCTTCTGGTCTCTCATATCCCAAGATATGGGAGACATGAGATTTTCCCTTCTAAAGAAGAAATAAAGGCAATGCAAGACAAACAACTTTGGTACAACATTTGTAGTATCAGCTGTAAATAATGTCTACTTAGGAAACAAATGCTGAAAGTGTTTAAATAAACTATTCCTTAAAAGTGGTGGGGAGCCTGTAAATTACGCTGTTCAGTGTTTACCTTTATCTTTATATATCTTTAGAGAGACCTGCCTCAGATCCACACTGAGGACCAAAGGAAGTTAGAGTCAAAGTTATCATTAGTTTTAATGGAAATAATTTGTACAAAATCTCACGTGTTACTGAAAAAAATAAATATATCTCCACATAGAGCTCTGAGAATCTATTAGTATCTAACCTTTTAATTTGATACAAAATTGCTTCAGATGCAGTTTTTATTCAAGATAATATTCATGAGTTTTCATATTTCTGTTGTTTTTTCCTAACGTATTTTCAATTTTTTTGTTATTAAATCTCGATAGTTAGTATTGATATTGATATGGGTTAATATTAAATATAAGGAAGAACTAAACCATTAAACAAACATAGAAAATTAAACATGTATTTTCAACCTGTTCAGGGTTAATAAGAGAGTATTTGATATAAGTTTTGGTGTTCACTGACACAATCGTCACCATGGAAAAATTAAATTGAGGTGCTCAGATACACAAGACTGACTACGTGATGTGATTGAATCAAGCACATGATATTTACTAGTTGAATGAGCTGGTCAATTTGTATTTAACACTAAAAAATCAATTAGAATTTGTAATCAGTGTTGGTGACAGATGGCATAGCTCTATAGTGCCCTTTCAGTCAATTAAAAAGTAATTTACAGATGTACTCATGTCTCAGAGCAATTATTTAATAAAAATGTTTATAATTGTTTCTTAAAATTAACACTTTGCGGTATCAATCTTGATGCTAGCCTTTTACATAACTTGCACTAGATCAATTCAGTTTAGTTAAATGTTCAGGATACTAGTGATGTTTTAATTAGTTATCATTCCTATGGTCTTTTTGTTTAATAAGGCAATCTGTCAGATATTATTCTACTCTGTTTCATCATTCAGTCCACCAAAATTTTTGCCCTCACAAAAAGAATGTATGATGACTTTTGTATGATGACTATGGAAGCACAGAGTCAAATGGCATTGGATAAAAAGAAATAATGAAATCATGACATTCATTTAAGTCTTATTTATCAGTAGACACTGTAAGCATAGCATATGTACCAAATTTCTTGAACTAGTTTATTCATTAAGGCTAAGGCAAAAAATTTATTTAAATCGTAGTTTATTAGAAAAAATCCAATTCCTAGGCTATGTATTAATTGCCTATATCCTAGTTAGGAAACAAATAACCTTATATATTGATAATAATTTAATTTAAATAATTGTTAATAGTTGCCTTGGTAAAAATGTGACTAAATGGCATAGAAAGAAAGTATCTTAAAATATCGGGGTGCCACTTTGTTGGATTTGCATAATATAATTTAAATGTGTCTTTATTAGCATTCTTACAAAATATAAGGTTGAAAAATAGGAACATTAAGAGTGTTCAAAAAGGGTACCTGCTGGCAGAACTGTTTAGCATGCCTTGTTGCAGGGGTGAGCTGTAAATAAACTTTCTAGTCCGCAAACCTGAAACATTTATTAAGGCCTGATTAGTGGTTTAATGCTGCTGAGCCTTACTGTTAGGGCTGTGAGCCTTCCTGCAATCTCTAAGTTGTTTGTAAAGAAGTTTGCAAAAGATAAAAGACAGTTTTGGAAAGCATGGATACCTAAACTTGTTGGATGAACAATATACAACTAAGAAGAAATACCCCAAGAAAACATAAGGTGGATTTGAAGGATTTACTAATTATTTGTTGATTTCAAATTTAGGAGAGGGAGAAAGAAATTCAGGATACTAATGATGATATAACTGTATAATTATCATAATTTTGCTTTGTTTAATAAGATAGCCTATCCTATATTATTATACTCCATGTTGTTTGCTCCATCAAAATTATGACTCTCACATTGTTTGGTAGCTCTGGGAAATGTTGTGAGACCCTAGTAGGATAAATGCAGTAGAAACTAAAGTGTTTTCTGAAATATTTCAAAAGCTAACTTATAATATTTCAATTTAAAATAGAACTTAGTAAAATGACTGCACACACATCAATAGTTTTGCTTTTAAGCTAGAACAATATATATTAAAGTGATTGCTTTGGTTGAGCTCCAAATGACAATGACAGTGTGCTATGAGTCACATCGACCAGCTGAGGTTTCAAAGGTGTTGCAAAGGTGTCTGAGAATCTGGCTGGTGAGTCATCTCCATCCAGGATCTCAGAAAGCCAGGTGGCTGGAGGCTCAACCGGCGTCTGTGTGGAGAGTTATGTTCTCAGTGATTTCTCCCTCCCCAGAAGCAGTGAGGGCACTCATTGACCCTTTTCCTTAGTTCATTCCAGAACTGTTTGAAGAGCATGAAGCATTCTTTCTGAAGCTGTTGGACATTTTGTGTCAGTTTGTGATTTGGGCTTGGTAATTTTAGGATGAAAAGATCATTGCTGACAGTGATGTGTGACTAGGCTATGGCCTTCCAGTAAAATACAGTGAAAACAGACACCACCTCTTCCTTTCTTACCTCCTGAGGCTGGTTGGCTCTGAGGCAAACTCCTTAGATTCTGAGATGACATGTGGCATTGGATATGCCAGGAGTTAGCCAGGAATCCCAGACAGTTAGAGGAGTCACTCTTCTAGGCCACATTACTCACACCTGGATTTCCTTTTCATGAGAAAGAAAAATCTGTTTCCTAGCTATTTTGAGTGTGCTGTTATTTGGGAGCTTCTCAGTATTAACAACTCATCACCTTTTTCTGCCCCTTTCCTTCCTTGCCCTTCAGAACATGAGGAGTTAGAATTGAGATTAAATGTAAAGTCAGTGTAATAAAGGGGAGACAAGGACAAAACAAACTTAGAGAAGAAGGTTTTCAGTATTGTGTACCAGGATTAAAATACTTTCTAGCTATTTGCTGATAGATTATGTCAATAATTCTTTTTTGAAAAGACTTATTTATATTTATTTTGTGTCTTTAAGTGTTTTGTCTGTATGTGTGCACGTATACCACATGCATGTTTGGTGGTATATAAACCCTGAAGACGGCATCAGATTCCTGGGAACTAGAATTACTGATGGTTTGAGCTGCCATGTGGACACTGGGAACTGAAACCAGGTCCTCTGTAAGAGTCACAAGTATGAACATCTAGACTCTCTCAAGCCCAGCTTGCAAGTCTCAGTTAACCTATTGATCACATGGTTTTGGAATCTTTGACTTTGAAGATTCATTGCCCCAGAGAAGTAAAATCTAAAGAAAACAATAACAAGAAATCTAAATTTTTCAATTTTTAAAAGCAATTTTTATTATTTTTATTTTATGTGCACTGCTATTTTGCTTGCATGTATGTCTGTATAAGAGTTTTGGTTCACCTGGAACAAGAGTTACAGATGGTTATGAGCCGCCAATGTGAGTGCTGGAAATTGAATTCAGGTCCTCTAGTAGAATAACCAGTGCTCTTAACAGCTAAGTCGTACCTCTAACCCCGTACATTTTCCCATTTTTTTTTTGTAAAAAAATTGTATTTGTGAAAAATACCCAAATGTAGGTTTTAAAACAGAATTTTACATTCAATCTCTTTTCACAAAACCATTTCAAATGAAAATAAGAAAGCAAAAAGGATTTTTGAGAAAAGACTGAGTTTCCTGGCAAAACACCATAGTGTAGATGAGCCCCAGGGTGAAAAATAAAGATAAACCAGGTAATTCAGTGGTCTTTGAGGCTATAGAACTTGGCCCTCTGTTTCATCTCCATGTTTTGGAGTTACATAGACCTCTGAAGATGATAGAGGAAGATCATGGACAAGGACAGAAATCACGTTGGCATCTCTGCAGGGTTTCTCCTGCCTTCAGAATTGCTTGGAAGAACTGAAACATTTCTCCATGCTTTCCAGAATATCCATAGAAGGTTAGAAGGCAGTTTCAGAGAACTGTTGGCCATTCCAGAACACTTTTTATTAGATATAGTAGGACTTTCTTTGGACATGATATAAAAAGTAGAATTCTCTGACCTTTAGTCCAGGTGGAGTGGATTCACCTCTATACCCAAAATACTAAATAGCCACACCCTAAGTCAGAATCTCTCATTTGTAACCACACCTGTTGTCAACAAGTTTGAGAGAGAAACACTAAGCTCAATCTCTGTGATCTCCAATCAAAGTGAAACAGGTTCACATCTGTGGGTCATCACATACCATTTACTATAACAAAAATAACCTTTGATTTATATCAATATGAAAAAATCCATACCAATGTAAAATATTTGAGCCTAGCAGATGCTTTTTGTTTAAAAATAGATTCAATCATCTTTTATCTTGTCATTCCTATAGCCCCCCTTTTTTTCATAAAGACATTCCTGACTCTAACCTCCTTTACTTAGTTTTTCCCCTGATTATTATCAATAACAAATTTCAACAACCCCCCTAAATGATGACAGATATCCATAATCCACCAAATGACCAAAACCCCCCTTTAGACTGTGGTCATCATGTCCTTTAAATTGTTTCCTGTTTACTGGGGGTGATGGCATCTTTAGGGGATGCTAAGAAAATCGGGATAGTGGTCAAGTGCTGGGAGAGCTATCTGGGTCATTTGTTGTCTAGTCTCTGTGTGATAGAAAGTGCAGGACCTAACTAATGTATCAGTTAGAGTAGTCTGTGAGGTTGGACAATCTCAGCTGTCACTTTGAAATTGTTCTGGATTCAGATTTTTGAGGAAATGGCCACAGAGGCACTCTGTGAGACTACTGGCCTACTTGTCTTGACTTCATTGGTGTCTGGTCCTATTATTCTGAAAACACACAGACTTTTAAAGGTAACACACATATTTGTATTAACACGAGTATGGAATTGTGGTGCACAAAAATCAACTAAAGATGATTCTTTACTTGAGCAAGCAATAGGCATTTGTCAACTTTATAAGTCTGTTTGGACTGCATAACTAAACTGCAATATAAATTTCTATCCATGAGATATGATGATATGGCATGTATGAGGACTCTGCACCCAGCAAGATTTATCATATCTTATCCAGTCTCATAGCTTTCCCATGTAGAGGGATCAACATATATGCCATCTGTTCTGGGATTTTTCTTGGTTTCTTTCTTCGTGTCTGTAGCCAAGATTTTCATGAGGTCTCCTCTAGTCAAATCTGATTTTTATTAATATTTAAGAAATCCATAACTTTTTGTTTTCCATGGAAACAGAGGCATAATGTGTCCCCCCCCATTGCAACACATTTTCTGATTTGCATTCTGAATTTAAGACATCCTTAAACTATATAGGCTGGTTTAATTTAGCAGTGTTTTTTACAATCCAGTGTCTCTCAGCAGCTGCTGTTTTTATTCATTAACTTTTAAAAATTTTAATGTTAATAAAGTACTATATAGATAGGGTCCAGACGCCCTGTGTTATGGTATTTTCCATATCTATGTGGTCTGTTCTTTTTTTTACTATGTTACTTTCTTTTTAAAGACTTCATTTTATTATTTTCAATCTATTTTTTCTATGACTGTTTATATATTTCATTTCTTCAGCACCTTAGCACATTTTGTATCTCTTCAGAGTTTTTTTCTCAGTCTGGACCTTGTATTCTGTGTGCTTTGGCTTTACGAAAATGTTGTAAAGATGTTGTAAAGGCTTTCTGTTCCTCGGTAGATTCCTTGCACTCTTTGCTTAGCACATGGAGCTGGAAGCTGGCTCTGCCCCTCTGGGATCAGTGAGTGCCAAGTCTTTCTGGGATGGCACTACTCAAGTGTTCACTTGCACACAAGGGCCTCTTAAATGAGCCTTACCTTTGTGTGCTGTGAGTTCCTAGACTGCCTGAGAGACTGAAGTTGTGGGAAGCTGCATCTGGCCCCTTCTCTGGAATCTTTTTGGGTTTCTCAGGCCCTGTGCTTGGATATATGTGCCTCTACATTGGATAACAAATATTGTTAGACTTTCTTTGAACTGCCAGCTCCCAAATAATGGCACAGAGACTTTTATTAATTATTAAAGCTTGGCCTTAGCTTAGGCTTGTTCCAACTAGTCCTTAAAACTTAAATTAACCCATTTATATTAATCCACATTCTGCAATGTGGCCAGCTACTTCTCCTCAGTAGTACCATATGTTGGACTTCCTCCATGTTTGGTTGGAGAATATCCCACACCTTAAATTGTTTTTCAGAGTTTCTATCTCTGCCTAGAAGCCTTGCCTATCTTTGCCTAACTATTGCCAATTCAGGTCTTTATCCAACCATTCAGAAGGTGACTTAGGCAGGTAAGGTTAATCAGACACATTACACAGTGTACACAAAGATTATCCCAACAATTAATTATAGGTGGCTACCAAATGGATGGCTGTGTCATGACATGGAGGAGTAAGTCATAATTTAAGACCAGGAAAGAATATACATTGAGTTGTGAGTCATGGACCTCTAGGAAAGGGGATCCACCAATGGCCAGACAACTCCCTCACAGTTAGCTGGATTTTATTTCCTGAGCCCAGAGATTATATACTCTAAATGACAATGTATTACTAATGTGTAATTAAATGAAAATTATAAATCCATATGTATACATACATATTCATTTAGTATAAATTCTTAAATAGATGGTCTGTGAAATTCATATCAGCTTTATGAAATAACTAATCAAGTAAAAGACAGACATGCATATAAAAGGACAATTAAGAGGGTGGATCTCAGAGAAAGTACTTGAGTTCCAATTTTAATAAAGAGTCCCAGGTAACCTCGGGTGCATGGGTGGGGGTGGGAGGGTTGATGGAAGGGGAGAGGGTTAGAGAGAAGGGAGTAGGGGAGGAATGGGGAAAGCTCGGTGGCCTGGGATGGGGGGGAGGGAAGAAGGATGAATATGGGATCAGGGAAGAATATATTTCAACTAAGGGAGTCATTTTAGGGTTTACAGGAGACTTGGTTATATATGGGATCCCAGGTCCAAGGAGAGATCCCCCAGATTGTTCTCTGGACAGAGGAGAGGGTGCCTGAACCGGCCATGGCCCATAACCATACTGATGTATATTTTGCTTATCACCATAGATCCTTCATCTGCCGAAGGACAGCGATACAGACGGAGACCCACATTGGAGCACCGGACTGAGCCCCCCAAGGTCCAAATGAGGAGCAGAAGGAGGAAGAACATGAAAAAGGAAATCAGGACTGCGAGGAATGCTATCACCCACTGATACAAGGGAACGGATCTAATGAGAGTTTACCAAGGCCAGTTGGACTGGGACTGAACGAGGACGTGATCTAACCAGATTCTCGGAATTTGGCCGGATTCTCTGAATGTGGCTGGCCCGAAGTCTTTCTGAAAAGCCATTGACTATGATACTGGGACCTGTTTCCTCTGCATATACTGGATTTTGGGGATCCAGTCTGTTTGGATACTCACCTTCCTGGACCTGGAGGGAGGGGGGAGGAACTTGAACTTCCCACAGGGCAGGAAACCCTGACTGCCCTAAGGGACGAAGAGGGAGGAGGAGAGGGAGTGGAGGGAGTGGGAGGGTGTTGGGAAGAGGGGCGGAAATGGAAACTTTTATAATTTAATAAAATTTACTTTAAAACAAAACAAAACATAAAAAAGGATGGGAACAACAGTAGTCAAGTATGCAGGGAACAAGTATTCAGGAAAATTATTTTTTCTATGAGTTTCACAACATTCTTTTATTATTGTATTTATTTGTTTAATTTGAATTTTATTTACATTCCAACTACAGTTTCCCCCCTAATCCCGCTCCCTGCCCCATGCCTTCTCTGTAGCCCATCTCCCATCCACTCCGCCCAACACATAAGGTCTCCCATGGGTAGGTAGTCAGTGAAGTTTGACACATTAAGTTGGGGCAGGACCAAGCCTCTCCCTCCTGCATTAAGGTTAAGCATGGCGTCCCACCATAGGGAATGGGCTCCAACAAGCTAGCTCATACACGAGGGACAGATCCTGGTCTTACTGCCAGGGGTCCCTCAGATAGTCCAAGCTTCGCCACTGTCTCCCATATATGGAGGGCCTAATTCTGTTCCCTGGAGGTGCCGCAGCATTTTTGAAAGTGGCTTGAGAAAGTTGCAGAATAAAGTACAGTGTTTTCATGTAGGTGTTGCTGTGGCAAATGCCTTAAACAACTTAAATAGTTGAAAGATTCTTCTTAGCTGACCTTCTCTAAGGCTTCAGGGCTGGTTCCACGGCAATGGACCCGAGATGGGTATGGATGTCGCTGTAATGGAAGCATGTGGTGGAGTGAAGTAACTCATCTTCCAATGGACTAGATTCAGAAACAGATATTTAGAAAGGGAACAAAGACAATCAATGACAGTCTCTATTTAACATTCTTTCTCCTGTTCTGCTCCATGTCCTAAGCTTCCTCCACTTCCTAGACATGCCATCAAATTATGAGTCATAAATAGATTCATCCTGTTTGAGTTCTCTTTCTACAGCTGTGATAAATATGATAGACAAAAGAAACTTTTGGAAAGAATTTAGTTTGACTTACATGTCCAAATCATAATCAATCATTGAGGGAAGTCAAGGCAGAAACTCAAGCAGGAACAGAGGCAGGAACCATGGAGGAAAGTTTTTTATTAGCTTTCTTTTCACGGTTTGCTCAGCTTGCTGTATACACAACCCAGGACCACCTGTTCAAGAGTTCACCACCTATAGTGGGGTTGGCTCTCCCACATCAATGATTAATCAAGAAAATGCCCCCACAGACCTTCCACAGTATATTCCGATGAAAGCAATTTCACAATTGTTATTACCGTTCCCCTCCCAGATATGTTCATTTTTGTGTCGAGTTAAAAAAAATTAACCAGCACAATACAATAATAGACAGAGTCTTCATGATCCACTTCCTTCTCCACAGTCTGGCAAACAAGGCTTTATCCCATTATTATAGGACAAGTCATTTTGCAAATCATGGGAATGAGGATTTCATGGTAAATATGAAGATGATAAATAGTCTTGACAATAAGTTAGACTGTAGAAGTTCAATAGCCTCCTAGGATAGCTATATAAAGTCTGTGACCAATACCCATCCATCTCTACCATTGTTATCACTCTAGGTCACCTATAACAATATACATACAAATATACATACATACATAATGCATGTTTTTAAGTAACCACAAAGAATATGTTTTCCTATGACTTTTTCTTCTTTTCAATTTTATTTGAAAGTAATTTATTTTTCATAAAGTATATTCTAATTATGGTTTCCCCTACTTCCTCTTTTCCTAGTTCCTTCCTACCCACCAAACTCCATGTCTTCTTTCTCTCTTTCTTTAGAAAATAAACAGGCAATAAACAAACAAGAAAAAAACAAAGAAAACATACAGAGAAAAGGAAAAGAACAAAGAAGACAGAAGCAAAAGGAAAAGAATGAGAAATACATACAGCTGGGTGAGCAAATGCAGGTGCACATACGCATGCATACCATAAAAACTCAAATCAGAACCATAATACAAAAGCAAAACACAAGTAAGACAGAAAATGCCCAAGTAAAACAGCCCTCAAAATATCACAGTTTTGTTGTGTGTTGGTTATCTACTGCTGGGCCTACCCTTTGTATACCAAATGAGATCCCACTGGAGAAAATTAGTATTTCCTTTGCAAGTGACCATTAGTTGGAGATGACATCTGGGTAAGAGATGCAGGCTCATGTCTGCTTTCCTTCTCAGTACTGCACCCCAACCTAGTTTGGATCTGTGCATGCTGCCACAATCTTTGTGAGTTCATGCGTGTGTCAGTCCCATTGTGTCTAGAAGGCACGTTTTCATTGGTATCTTCCTTCCCCACTGGTTTTTGCAATCTCTAGCCCTCTCTTCTAATTGTCTGAAGCATGAATGTTTGTTGAGGATATCAATCTAGGATTGACTGCTCTCTCACTCTCTGTACATTTTCCAGCTGTGGGTCTCTGTCTTAGTTCCCATTTCCCGTAGAAGGAAGGTTCTTTGATGCTTACCTGCAAGACACTTCTCTATGAATATAGGAGAATGTTGTTCAGAGTCATTTTATTGCTGGGTTCCTCTAACAGAACAATAGCATTTGGTTTTAACCTAGTTCCATGGGATATAGTCTCAGGTTCTTAGCCACCCCAGCAGTATCAGTCATGGCTTCATCTCATGGAGTAGTCCTTAAATTCAACCAGCTAGTGGTTTGTTACTACTGTATCACCAGCATATCTTGCAATCAGGTCACGATTATAGATTGAAGAATCTGTAGTTGGCTTGGCGTTTAGCTTTCTTCTGTGGTAGCCTGCAGAATATTTTCCAGTAACAGTAACACTGGTCAGTAAAGATGAAGGCTCTAGTTAGGCACCAGCTCGACTTCTGTATGTTTAATGAGTTGTGTAGCTACTGACTTCAGGAATAGGATCCTACCATCAGCTTGTGGAGAGAAACCAATAGCTTTGGCAATCTCCTGAGTTGTTTGCCGGTTTATTCATATTATAAGTCTTCCATAGACATTTACAGAATCAATGTTTTGACTGAAAGATAAATGGTTAGAAAGAGAGATCAAATGGAAAGCGAGATTGTCATGAATGACAGTAAAATACAGAAAAAAACTGAAGGGTCTTGTGAAGAAACAAAGATGGACAACTGAACGAGCAACTGCCCCTGGTATTCGTTCCCTGTTCTGATTGCTCAGTGGGTATCTGAGCTCTGTAAAACATGGCTGTGAAAGTAGTTGCACTAAAACTTCAGCAAAATGGAGAACACAAGTAGCAATGGTTGGAAACAATAACCAAAGTAGAAATCTCTTTTTTATCCACCAGACATACAAGTTAGGTGAGATTGGACTAAATGCTTTTCTGGCCAGTGAGTTTATTCTTAACTATTTGAAGCACATCACTTGTAGCTCAGAATACTGTTTGAGGGATAACTTACATGTAATTATAGCATATATTGATAGAACGTGAAGCAATTGCCAATATCATTTGAATTTCTCTGCTAGTTGTGACATAATTACAAAGCCAGGACCAAGTCTTTGCCTGAGAATTGATGTCTTTTTAATGTTTGTACCTCTATTACATGTTTTGTCTCACTCTTGTTCTAGTTTTTTTAATTAATATTCATTGGCTCATGATAAATAGAAATACCAAGGTGTATATTTATTGCACAGTTTTTCAGATATTTTTGGTATATACAAAATGGAAAGGCTAAAACTGACTTTTTAAAATTTCTGTTTGTAGGAAAAGATTTAATGCATATCTATTCTTCATCTCCCAATCACATATTCAATGCTACTACTTCCATTCATTAACTCTCTCACCCCATTGAATGATATCCCTTTCTTTGGGTGACTGTTGAGTCAAAGATATCACCATATCCATTTTCTTTGAGGATCTTAGCCTTTATTTATCAAAATAATGTTACTCTTCTCTTGAAATGACTACAAATATACATGAACCCATCTTCAGTCTCTTAGAATGGTTTGTGGCTAAATAGAAAAACTGAGCAAACATTTTAAAACTACCTCAGAATTAGAAAGACTTGTAAGTGATATATGGCATACATCATCTTGACAGAAAAATTTTACATGCATTGAATCGACACTCAGTAAAACTGCTGTTTGATATCTATAAGGAATGATGTCAAATTCACCCTATCTTGGTGAGCACAGCCTAGTGTGGGACCTTCTTTTAAAAATAGAACTGTCCCGACTAATCTGCTATCCTGGCAACAGATTTAAGAACTGTAGAGTATAAATTGGGAAGATTTCAGAAACTGAAGACAAGACAGACTTTTCTCTTCTATCATCACTAAGATAAATGTGTCACTCAGCTAGAACTATAAAGAAATTTAATTTAGATTTTAACTAACTTTTGGATATATAATCTGCAAAGGGAATTTGTCTGGCTTCAAAAATAACTCTCAAAATTCAAACAACAGAATACATTTTTTCATCTGAAATGGAAAACATTTGAGAATATCCTGACAATGGGCTCTGTTCTGGAAAAATATGTAAACAAACTTTGTTCTCTGATTTTCTTAATGAATTCTTAACAGTTGCTGCCATAGACAACTTGGCATACCATATGCTGTCAGAGAGTTAATATTTTTATTGATTTTATTGAGTTATACATTTTTTCTTTGCTCCCCTCCCTGTCTCTCCCCTCTCCTTCAATCCTCTCCCATGGTCTCCATTCTCCCAATTTACTCAGAAGACCTTGTCTTTTCCTACTTTTTATGTAGATTAGATATATGTATGTCTCTCTTAGGGTCCTCATTGTTGACTAAGTTCTCTGGGATTGTGATTTGTAGACTGGTTTTCTTTGTTTTATGTTTAAAAATAACTTATGAATGAGGACATAAGCTATTTGTCTTTCTGGGTCTGGGTTACCTCACTAAATATGATGTTTTCAAGATTTAGCCATTTGCCTGTAAATTTCAAGATGTCACTATTTTTCTCTGCTGTGTAGTGCTTCATTGTGCTAACCATTCATTTTCCTTAACCATTCTTTGGCTGAGGGACATTTAGGTTGTTTACAGGTTTTGGCTATGACAAACAATGCTGCTATGAGCATAGTTGAGCACATGTCCTTGTGGTATGATTGCACATGCTTTAGATATATACCCAAAAGTGGTATTGCTGAGTCTTGAGGAAGGTTGTTTGCTAACTTCCTAAGAAATCACCATACAGATATCCAAAGGGGTTGGACCAGCTTGCACTCCAATCAGCCATGCATGAGTGTTCCCTTTACCTTACAACCTGTCCAGTATAAGTTGTCATCACTGTTTTTAATCTTGGCCATTTTTACAGTTATAAGATGGAATCTCAGAGTTGTTTTGATTTGTATTTCTCTGATGACTAAGATTGTTGAGCATTTTCTTAAGTGCCTTTCAGCCATTTTAGATTCTTCTGTTGAGTTCTCTGGTTAGGTCTGTACTCCATTTTTTTTATTGGGTTATTTGTTCTTTTGATGACCAGATATTTAATAATATTTTAAAAATCTTTATTCTCCATTGTGTAAATACACTACATTTTCCTTATCCATTTTTCAGTTGAGGGGCATATAGTATGTTTCCAGGTCTGGTCATTTACAAATGATGCTGCTATGAACATAGTTGAGCAAGTGTCCTTGTGGTATGATAGCACATTCTTTGGGTATATGCTTAAAATTGGTAACTTTGGGTCTTCAGGGAGACTGATTCAGGTTGGAGGCAGGATGGAAGGGGAAAGTAATGAAAAAGACTTCTTGATGGGGACCCCATTGCAGAGTTAGGAAGAAAACTCTTGCTAGGGAAACCCCAAGAAACCCATAAGATTGACTCCAACTAAGAATCCTAACAATAATGGAGAGGGTGACTGAACTGTAAGCATGTTGGTGACTTCCTTAATTGCCATCAGAGATACATTATCCAGTAACTAATGGAAGCAGAGGCAGAGATTCACAGATAAGAACTGGGCTGAACTCCGGGAATATTGCAGAAGAAAGGAAGGAGAGATTGCATTACCCAGGGAGGTCATGATAAGACAGCTCACAGAGACAGATTGCCTGAGCCCTCAAGAGCTCAAGACCAAAAGTCAGGGAGCCTGCAAGGGACCAACTTAGGCCCTATGCATGTGTGTGACAATCAGTAGCTTGGTCTCTTAGTAAGGCTTCTAACAGTGAGCGCAGGACCACTCCCTGGTGCTTGTCCTGCCTCAACTTGAAGAGCCTTGTTTAGTGCAAGTTCATGGAATGCCTATCCCTTTCTGAATGGAGGTGGATGAGGGTAATGAATGGGGAGGGGGGATAATGGGAAAGGTGTAGAAGATTTCAATAAAGAAGTCCCACACTAGCTCAGAATGGAGTATAATAAAGAGTTCTTTATTTAAGGGTCCTATGTATGAACAGAGAGCAGGAACCAAATCCAATAGCCAAGAGAGAGTACACATTTCTACATCTGTTTTTATAGTACCCAAGACCAAGCCCAAAGTGGTCCAGCATCTCAAAGGCTATTGGCTGAAGGAGTTCCCAAAGAACCTTGCCCTTTTGTCTAAATAAGAGAGTTCCATACCAAATACAAAACCATATACAGTAACAGATATCAAGTATAAAATTAGAATTACAATCAGCATAAACAATACCAAGCAATTAACATACATTAAGTGTTTCAATTATTATTCTATCCTAAGGAGTCTAAGTCTTGTATTAGAAAAGATTTAGCTAGGTCACAAAAGGAAAGTAATTGTGCCTGTCTAGTCTTCAACCCCATTGAAGACCAGAGAAGGGAAATAATATTACTTGAGTAAACAAGAAGTGGAATCAATCAACTTCCAAAAAGTGCAGTAAATGACAACAGTTTGCCTGGGCAATTACCCAAAATCTCATTTGCGATGCTGGAGCAGCCAACTTTGGCTAAGGCCTAGAGTAAATGACAGACCATTTTCAGAGGCAGGAAAATTTTCAGAACCATTTTACCCTGTCTTGGCAGGATTTGGCAATAACAAGAATCTGTACCAATGTAGATTGTCTATAAACAATAGCTCACAAGTATTCACTCTATCACCCACTTTTATTATTAGTGTGAGTAGCTCATACTAATCTATTATCCCATCCAATCCTCCCCATACCTTTTTTTTTTAAAAAGAGATCCCTGAGCCTACATAATTTCCACCCCAACTCCCAACTCTATACAGTTCTAATCAAATCCTAATTGACATCCTTAACCCTGAGGAAAATGTTTGTTGGGAGAAGGAATGTCATCTTCTAGAATTACTTCCAGCTGTCATGGGGGCAATGTTCTTTCTATAGGATCCTGTAAAATTAAAATGATGGCTAACTTTCAAGATTACTGTCTGGTATAATTCCAAATAGTCTTTGTGTTGTCGTTAGGATATTTCTGAACTTCTCATTTGAAGTTTTAGATAGATGGACTCAGTGTTGTGGGGCACCATCTTCTTCCTGAAAACTTCAAAGATTACTACAGGAAATTTATCATTGTGGAAAACTTAAATATTATTCATATAGACATATATCCAATGAAAGATACAATAGAGACAAAAATATTTATGGAGAAAAGTAAAATCTTTCCTAAATTCTTTCTTCTTTCTGTCCCATACAATATGGTTCCTGATGTGAGACAGAAATTCTGATTTTTTTCTTTTAACAACATGCTTGGATTTAGAGAAGAATAGCTATTGTCCAACTCCAAAGCCATCCATTCATTCATCCATCTTTCTATCTATCTATCTATCTATCTATCTATCTATCTATCTATCTATCTATCTATCTATCTATCTATCTATCTATGCAAGATCAGGTAATAAAATTTTACCCTGCAAACAATATGCCTCATACATCAGTTTTCTCTTTGCTTGGTGATTCTCTCTGGGTAGTTGTCCTTTCTTCTTTAGGTAGCTACATGTCCAAGACCTCTTGATTTATTGAAGATGAGTATGTTCCTACAAAGACAAGAACAGAACCCTGCCCCTACCCTTATGTGGTTTCCTTATCATCTGTATGATTGTCACCTCTGTGGATGAGCTGTAATTTCTCTTTCTCAAGAAGTTTCTCTTTTTCAAACCAAATCTTTATTAATTTTGATGGTATCCATAGCTTTTATCTTCCTATGGAAACAAGAGCGAAATCTTTCCCCCAATGTAGCACATCTTTTAGTTTCCATTTTGAGTTCAACACGTCTTTGAAATACACCAGCTAATTTAATTCAGAAGTTTTTTCTATTATCCAATGTCTCTCTGATATCATTGCTCCTTTCTCATTAGCATTAAGAAAGTTCAAGGCTAATAAAGCATCACATAATCTATTTCTGGGGGTATTTTCTATACTTTTCTGTTTGTTTCATATATCCTTTATAGTTTGATTTGATATTTCTATAACTTCCTGACCTGTAAGATTGTTTAGTAAACCTGTACCTGTAGTATGCTATATATTATGATAAGCAAAATCTGTTTTATTTCCTTAGAGATTTATGCTGGGTTATTATCCAGCTTTATTTGTGCAGTTACACCTATGATGGACATAACTTCTAATAAATGTGTGATTACTGAATCAGCTTTTTCTGAGATCAAAGCAGTTGCCCTCTGAAAATCTGATATGCTGTAATGGTGTGGTGCACATTTTTAATTTTCCAAATTCTGCAAAGTGGAATACATTCATCTGCCAAACTTCATCCCTTTGAATACTGTTTGGGTTTCTTCCTGCAGGTAGTGGTGTTTGGTTATAGAAAGAGCATGTAGTACATCTCCTTAGTTTGTTGCCTTGGAATAGAAAGCTTTCTTTAAACTTTCGCTATTGGTATGGTTTTTTAAAATAGAATTCTGAGGCCTTCAGCACATTTCCAATCAATAATTGATCAATTTCTGCCTTACTTTATGCTAGAGGACCTGGCAGACCCATATGGAATTGGATATGTGTTATGTATAGCCTATCTGATTATATCTTGAATCTAAATGAATAATGAAGTCAATTCTGTATCATTTGGAATAAATTCAGTGGTTTCAATATGCAAAACAATCTCTTTATGCATATTGTGAATCAGTAACTATATTGAGACGTTCTTATAATCCTTTAGTACCATGAAAATAGAATATAATTCTGCTTTTTTGCACAGAATTATAAGGGTTTTGTTCCGCTTTACTTAAATCAGTAGATTTGTAACCTACCTTTCCTGATTTATTTGCATCAGTATAAAATTACAGGCTCCAGTTATTGGTATGTCATGTACAATGCGGGGAATGCTCCAAGTAGTTATTTTTATAAGGTAAATTCTATCACATTGGAATAATTGCTATTAATCTCTCCTAAAAAATTATTACAAACTCTTTTCTGGGGTTCATTGTCTTCTGATGATTTTTTTAATTTCATCAGTAGTAAAAGGTAATATCATTACTGCTGAGTTTATTCCTGCTAGTTGATGAATACTCAATTTTCCTTTTATAATTAATTCAGAGACCTTTTCCACAAAAGTTTTTAATTCTATACTTGGTTTATGTGGAAAAATATCCACTTCCCTCTGCATTAAAATTTTTATAGAGGAAATTCTCGAGAGCAATATGACTAGAATGCAGTTAAGATTTGGATCCACCTGATCCACGTGTGCCTTCTGTAATTTCTCTTCAATCAAATTTAATTTTCTCAGCTTCAGCTGTTAATTCCAAGGAACTATTTAAGTCTTTGTCATCATCAAAGGTTTTGTTTAAATGAATTATTAATTCAGGTGTTATCCCAACAGCAGGTTGAGATGGAAATGTCTCCTAACAATCTTTGAAAGTCATTAAGAGTCCACAATTTGTCTTTCCCAATGTGCACTTTTTGTTTTCTAATTTTCTGTAAGCCTATGTTGTAACCTAGGTAATTAATGGAATCTCCTCTCTTTATTTTTTCAGGAGTAATTTATAATCCTCATTTAGGCAAAACTTTCTTTATGTCTTCATAAATTTTTTTCTAAAGTATCTACATTTAAATCATATAGCAAAATGCCATTCATTTAATAGTAGATTTTAGATTTAGAAAATTGTTTACATATTATTTCCAATGGCTGACTTACAAAATATTGACACAGTATAGGGCTATTGATCATTCTCTGTGGGAGAATAGTCCATTGATATCTCCTAGAGGATTGAGAATTATTATAAGTAGGCACTGTGAAGGCAAACTTTTCTCTGTTCTTTTCTTGTAAAGGTATATTGAAGAAACAATCTTATAAATAAAAAACTATAAGAGGCTATCTTTAGGCAATAGGAAAAGCAAAGGAATTCCAGGTTGTAGAGGACCCATAGGTTGAACCACCTTTTTGACAGCTCTTAGATCTGTCACCATTTTCCATTTTCCAGACTTCCAGACTTCCTTTTAACACCAAATACAGGAGAATTCCAAAGGCTGGTTGATTCTTCAATATGGTGAGCATCTGGTTATTCCTGTAGCAACCGTGCTAAAGCCTGCAGTTTTTCCTCTGTTAGAGGCTATTGTTCAATCCATATTGGTTCCTCAGTTAACCATTTTAAAGGTAGTGCCATTGGTACCTCTGAAGGTTCACTAATTGTTCTGTGTTTTTGTACAGCCTGAATGACCTTTTCTTTTATAGTACCTTATAATATCTTTCCCAGAAACATGAGTTTCTGGGACTGTAGGAATATTAAACTTGGTTTTCCACTGTTGCAGTAGATCATGTTGGGGAGCAGACTCGAGATAAATACCTCTTGTCAGTGTAAAGGCATGGGAATTAGAAATACAGTAATGAATATGAAGACGAGAATGAAAATAATAAAACAGAAAAATGTAGGATAGTTCTGGGAGGGAATTCCAGTGAGTACTAAAAATTCACCCACATACAATTTCCAACTACTTAAAATACCCTGACCCCAAAAGGTAGGAGTAAGAAAAAAGACTGTATTAACATGAACATCCCAATTGAAAGTCATGGACTATATTTATAGTTAAACATTCCGTTGCTAGAACAAAACAAGTCATGCTTATACCCTAGATCAGAACATTCTGTAGGCAAACCACTCCCTGGGTGGGATCTTTAGACTCTTGTTTGAGGTCGGGGCAATCTACTTCTCTGTTCCTGGAAACAAGGTGTTGCAATCAGTCACACCTCTTGACAATAAGCTCGAGAGAGCAGAGCTCTCTGATTTACAAGTAGGTGGGACGTTTGTTTTGAGGTAGACACACAATAACCTTGAAAGAACTAGAAACAAGTCCCAATTCTATGATGTTTTGTCAAAGTGAAAACATACTCACATTTTCAGGCCTCCACAAGATTGTAACCCCACAAATTCACTGTGATATTAGCCACAGATGGCCTCAGCCTTCCTCTCTGTTCTTCTGGCCCTATGCATTCAGCCCATCTCATGCTTTGTTTCAGTTGAGATAGAGTTCCAATTTGAAGGAATTGAACATCTGCCTCTTGAAGAGGACAATTTGATGCCAAGATTCTGGTGTAATAATAGTTACATTTGCACCTATGTCTAGTAATCTTTCAATTACAATGTTATTTATGTGTACTCTCAGTTTTGGTCTTTGATCATTTATAGAAGTCTGCCAAAATATATTTCTTATTTTCTATTGGAAAATTTAACTCATCCTTCATATTTATTCCATCATCCATAACAACAAGTTTTGTTTTGTTTTGTTTTACAGCAGGCAATGGATTTTTAAATTTTCCGGGTGAGACATATCCTCCATACTGACTGGAAATGACTGGACTATGTTTGACTTGAGGACCTGCAAGAGGCTCCCCAAGGAGTTTCCTGATGGTAACAGGTTGCCTTGCTGTCTTTTGTTGATCTATATTCATTGGTTCAATATCAGCTTTGCCACATGTTCTACATAATCCAGAAGTTTGAGATCTTCCATTTTTGTCATTCCCAGAGGAGACAATATTTCTAGGAAAATCTTGTCTACAATTCCTTCTCAGATATCCTATTCTGCCACAATGAAAACATTTCACATTTTTATATCTCTTCATACCTTTGGCAATTGCTTCTTCTACTCAAACTTCAGTATTATAGTTAAATGCCTCAACTTTCATTGTATGCAGGATCATTCATCCATTGGTATTTATCTAACCTTTAAAGGCCCAAGTATGTTTTTGCATTTTAAGTGGGCATTTTCAAAAACCAGAGATGTAATAAGTACTCATCTAACTTCTGGGTCTGTTACTCCTATTTGTATAGCTTTAGTTAATGTTTGTAAACAGTTCCTAAAGAGTTCTCTTTGGCCTTGTTTAACTCTAATACATAATTCAATTATTATTTTTTTTTGATTCTTGACTCTTGTCCCAAGCATTTAAGCCTGTTGTATGGCATAGGAACAAGGTGTGTTTATCATAATGAGTTTGATCCTGTAGATCAGCATAAGAGCCTTCACCAAGAATTTGATCTTAGTAAACCTCAAATCCTTTTATTCTTCTCTGTTATTCTCATATTTTTGTCTCCTTTTACCAGTGGCATACCCATAGTAATTGTAGTCTGTCTTCAAGGATAGCTGACACTAACTGAAGCCAATCATGTGAGGTAGCCTTGTTGCTTGAAGCCCATGTCTTTACTTTCTTCCCAATAAATGGTGAATGCAAGCTGTAAAATACTACAACTTGCTTAATTTCTTTTAGATAGTTCATACATATAGGTTTCCATTTACATTCTTTGAATTCTTTTGGATATTTAGTATTTGATATTTTGTCAGAGGTGATTATGGGGTAAGTAGTTAAAACCTTTGGTAAATCATCTCTGACTCTGAGAAGTACTTAAATCCTTTCCTTGTAACTTCTCTCCCTTCTTAACAGTTCCAATAATTTCCTTAATTGATTTAAATCTTTTTACCACTGTCTTCTGTAAAGCCTGAATCTCTTGACCTGTGAATATTTCTAATGATTTCATTGACTCAGATAGCTTCTGGTCCTCCTTCTGCACATATGATTACAAGGTATGAAATTTTTCCATTAATGATAACTTCTTATCTTTGGGTATTATTTGGATGGTGTATAGATTGCCTTCCTTGAAACATACTCTGTCTGCTAACTTAACTTTTTAACAGATTTTTGGTTGTCAAATTCAACAGTATAATTTTTTCATGTAATTTCTCAGCACCCTTTTGTAAGGTTCCATAACCTTACAAATCCTTAAAAATAAATTATCTTACATAACCTTATAAAGCCTTACATGGATTGATTTTTTTCTGTGAAATATCTGTTATCCTTTTCAATAGTATTAATTTTTTCAGCTAAGTTGATTTTTAATGGCCATAAATCCTTTCAGCTAGCTGTTCATCATTAGTCTGTAAATACTGTATCATTTCTCAAAGTGCATCATTCTTGACTCTACTATCAAATCATTTTTTAAGGGATACAATATGAAGAACAAAGCTAAGTCTCAATATCACAAGAATGGATGTACCAGAAAAACCACATAAACTTTAGAGAATACCATCCATAGTATAAGAAAAAAGGTCATAAAATTTCTAGGTGGTGATATTGTCTGCATTATACAATGTTCAAATTTATTTATTTATTAATTAATCAGTTTAACTTACCTTATTATGAGTTTTCAGTAAATTGTTGTAGGTCTAATAATCTTTATTGGCTAGCAGGTGTCACACTTGTGGGTACACACAAAGGAGAGCCATGACAGTCCTGCTTGCTTGTGTGTTGGCAGTGCTCAGTTAGCATTGTTGGAGCTTTAAATACTATATATGCTTAACAAATTGAGAGTGATTAATTCAATTCTATACACAGAAAGGGGTTTTGGTGGCCAAACTAATAGAGAGCCCAGAATTCATGAGCCATGAACACAAACCAAAAATCTGCATAGATGGGCAGGCCATGATGAGAATTTGCCATGTCGATGTGTGGCCAAAGTATTTGCAGCTGTGTGCCAAAGATGTAGCTCAGTTGTGGAGGAATTTCAAGCCACATAGGCAGGGGTACCTGCCCCACCCCCATGTGGTTTGTGCTCCATCCTGTTCCACCACCATGTTTGGCATCAGATGTAGAAGATTTCAATAAAGAAGTTCCACACTAGCTCAGAAGGCAGTATAACAAAGGGTTCTTTATTTAGGGGTAGACTCACAGATCAACAGTCCTCTGCATGAATGGGGAACAGGAACAAAATTCAGCAGCCAAGAGAGAGAACACACATTTCTACATCTATTTTTATAATACCAAAGACCCTGCCCAAAGTGGTCCAGCATCTCAAAGACCATTTGCTAAAGGAGTTCCCATAGCAGAAGAGGATGAGAGGAGAGGAGGGAGGGGAAATTGATTGGTATGTAAAATAAATGAAAAGAAGTTATTTAAATTAAAAACTATGTTTTATTTTGCTCACTATTATCAAGGGTTGGTTTCATACTTTAAAAAAAATTACTAGTCAACTAACGGACTTATAAGCATAGTCCTAGGTACTGAAGAAAAAAAGATTCTTTGCTGCATAATGAACACTTAAAGCCTCTGGATTGTGTAATGAGAAAAGTCTTGGCATAAACTGAACAAGTTCATGGTGACAATATAGGAGAGCAAATTATTGATGAGTCCAAATGTCTTAGTGTTGAATTCTAAGAACAGATAATGTCAAACAACACCATGTCAATGACAGGGACGAGAACTACAACAAGATCAGAGAACCAAATTTTTCTAAACAAAAGAAACAAGTGATTATATAGATATAAAAGATCCACAGAGAGCACAAAAATAGACAAAACCCAGGAAAAGAAAACAATCTCTCCACTGCATATTGTAGTCAAACACTATACAAAACAAAGAAAGAGTACTGAAAAACTCCAAGTTACCAAAGACAAGGCATATATAAAGGAAAACCCATCTGACTCACTCCTGGTCTCTCAATAGAGACTTTGCTAGCTAGAAGAGCACAGGACAATGTACTCCAAGTCCTTAAAAAATAAATTCTCAGGAATCCACAAGGTTAATCCCAGTTAAGATTCCTAGCAATAATGGAGAAGGTCTGTAAATGGGCCTTCTCCTTTAATCAGGTTAGTGACTACCCGAATTGTCATCATAGAACCTACATTCAGTAACTGATGGAGGCAGACACATTTACCCATAGCCAAGCACAGGGCTGAGCTCCTGTAGTTCAGTTGAGGAGAGAGAAGAGGGAACAGAAAAAAAAAAAGCTGTCATGAGCACAAAGGAGAAAACCCGAGCTAGTGGGAGCTCACAGACTATGAACTGACTGCTGGGAAATCTTCATGGGACCATACTAGACCCTCTAAATGTGGGTGACAGTTATGTGGCTTGATCTGCTATGGGTGCCCAACAGATCTGGTAGTGGCACCCAGGTGTATGAACTGGCTTTTTGGAGCCCATTCCTTATGGTGGAATATCTTGCTCATCCTTGATACAGCAGGGGAGGTCTTGGTCCTGCCTCAACTTGGTATGTGAGACTTTTACTCCCAAAGGAAGGTCTTAACCCTCTTTGAGGAGTGGATGGGTTCTGGGAAGGGGGGAGGCTGGGAGGGGTCAGGAGTAGGGAAGGGGTTTGGAACTGGGGATGGCATGTAAAATGAAAAATAAATCTTTTAAATAAAAAAACACAAGTGGTTGACATGCAAAGAATAAAAAACTTTGGAATTCTCAAAACAACAAAACAAAACAAAAAACAGAAAACAAAAGCAAAAAGTATACTAACATTGTAATGTAACCACCTCGACTATCTACCATACTTGAGGAAAGAAAAATTTCCCAGGATATAAACAGATTAAAAAATCCCATATCCAAAAGACCAAACCTAAAGATAAACAGGAAGCAATGTTTTGTGCTAAAGAGAAGACTAGGCAAAGCACAGAGCCCCTGAAAAGAAAAGACAAATTGTAATTAGTAAAACACAAAGTACCACTGAGAGAAAATTACAACAAAAATCAACAGTGCAAGGGCTATAACCAGATTCACCTTTTAACAATAACTTTAGATATTAATGGCCTCAATTCTAAAATCAAAAGTGACAGTCTGACTGAATGGATCAGGAAACAAAATCCTTCTTTCTGTTGTTTACAAGAATCACATTTTGAAGTTATACACTTTTTTAGAGGGGAAATTTGGACAGAAGTACTCCAAGCAAATAGAAGCTGCTATCCTAATATCTGACAAACTAGTCTTCAAAATAGAGCTATCAGACAAAATATAGAGGAATACTTTCTAATCAAAAGAAAAATGAAACTATCTGACATTATAATTCTAAATATAAACTAGGTGATTTTAATACCTCTACTTTCACCAAGACATGCCATTATGACAAAATATAAGCAGAGAAATGTCAGAACTAATTGACGTAAAACATCTAAGTTAAGTGACCTAATAAATATTACAGATTATTTTATTAAAATACCAAAGAATAGACATTCTATCCAGCAGCATAGAGAAGTTTATCTGTTGACAGAGGTTTCTGTCCTTTCTGGTCCCACAGCCATTCAGTCCTCCCAAAAACCACACAGAGGTTTACAGTAATTCTGACCTGGTTAGCCTATTAGCTCAGGATTCTTATTAACTCTTACATGTTAAATTAGTCCATAATTCTTGTCTGTGTTAGTCATGTGTCGTGGTATCTTTTATCAGCAAGGCATTCTTATCTTGCTTCCTCTGTGTCTGACTTCCTCTGTGATGACTACAGACTCAGCCTTTCTTCTTCCCAGAATTCTCCTGTTCTGGCTGCCCCACATATACTTCCTACCTGGTTGCCCCACCTATACTTCCTGTCTTACTGCTAGACAATTAACATTTTATTAAAGCAATACAAGCAGCAAATCTTTACAGGGTAGAAGACCATTGTCCTACAGCCCTTATCTAAATTAGACCTGAACACAAAACAAATCTTAACAAATTCAGAAATATTAAAATAATTCAGTGTGTCCTATCTGACCATGATGCAACAAAATGGAAAATTAACAACCAGCAAATCTCTAGGAGGTACACAAATGCCTGATAATTAAATATCTCATTGCTAAATAATGAATGTGTCAAAGAAGAAATATAGAAACAAATAAAACTTTTCTGGAAACAAATGAATGTGAAAGCATAACAAAAGAAAACCCCTGGGATACATTGGAAACAGTCGTACACGCTACATTTATAGCTCTAATGATTATGTCAAAAAAATCAGAAAAAGTCCAAATAAGTGACTTAATGAAGCAAATCAAAAATTTAGAAAAACAACAAACAAAATCTAAACCCATTAGACAGCAAGACATAGTAAATTTTAGAGCCAAAATAGATACGATATAAACAAGGAAGCAGTGCAAAGAGCAAACAAGCCTAAAAATTTGTTTATTGAGAAGATAAGCAAGATGAAAGACCATTAGCCTGATTTGCCATAAGAAAGAAAGGGGTACTCCAACCAAATCAGAAATTATTAGGGAAATATTACAAAAGATACCTAAGAAATACAGAATACTATAAGCAGATGCTTTAAAAACCCATGCTACATTAAGATGGACAATCTAAAAGAAATTAAAAAATTTACAGACCAGTCAAACTAACAAAATTCGATCAAGAAGAGAACAATCATGTAAACAGACCTACAACAAATGAAAAAAAAATTGAAACAGTAAAAAAAAAAACACTTCCAACTCAAAAAAAAAAAAAAGTCCAGGCCTAGAAGGATTCACATCTGAATTCTACCACACTTTCAAAGAAGCTCTACAACCAATCCTTCCTAAATTATTAAGAATTGAAGCAAAAGGAAAATTCTCAAACTTCTTCTTTGAGGGCCTTATCGCTCTGATAACAAGTCTAGATAAAGACACCAGAATGAAACAAAATGCAGTCCATTATCTCTGGTGGAAATACATTCACATATGTGCAATGTCTACCAATTTAGTTCTAAAGAAGTCACTAGAATGAAAACTTTAGTCTGAAGGTGTTACCTATACCCAAGAGGACACAAATAATTAATAATACCAGAACAGTAAATCAAAAGATGAGAAAGAAAAAACATGCGAAGAATAAAATAACAGAAATCAGTTAATAATTAATAACTCTCAATATTTATAGTCTCAATTTCCTACTGGAATTGGATTAGAAACATAGTTTTATCATGCTGTTATATCCAAGAATCACACCTTACCATCAATGACAGATATGACAAAGGCATTAAAGAAAAAAAGAATGGGAAAACTTATCCACAGAAAATTGATCCAAGAAGGAAGCAGGTACAGCTACTTAATATTTGACAAAATAGATTTCAAACAAAAATCAATCAGAAGAATTCTCTAATTAGTTCATAGTAAGGGACACTGCAAGTTTCTAGGAAAACATACTAAATATTTACTAAAGGAAAAATACACCAAAAGGAAATTACAGTTCTAATCATTTATTGACCAAACACAAGTACTCAAGTTCATAAATGCATATACTCCAGCTGCATATTGGCTTGGAATACTATGAGAGTGGGTGACTTTAATATTCACCTCCTGCCAATAGATTGGACGGACATCCAGAGAAATTCTGGAACCAAATAACATCAGAAATCAAATGGACCCATTAGAAACCTACAGAACATTGATTCTGAATAATAATGAACACACGCTATTTGCAACAGCTCATAAATCATTCTCCAAACTTGACCACATTGAGAAAGCAAAGCAAGTCTCAACAGATAAAAATAAAAATTAAATAGCACCTACACACTGTCTAATCACCATAACTTAAAGCTGGTTATCAACGAGAATAGAAATGGCAGAAAGTTTACAAACTCATAAAAACTGAACAACTCACTACTGAATGAAAAATGGGTCAAAACATTAATCAAAAAAGAAATGAAAAACTATTTAGAATTAAATTAAAATGAAAATACGACATATCTTTACCTATGTGACATAATTAAGGGAGAGCTAATCGTTAAGTTCATAGCTACCTCTAAGTATCTACATAATTATTTAATAATTCTTCTTTACTCAGATTTTAAAAATTTAAAAACCAGGATTTTTTTCTATGAAAAATTTAGTGAGTTTTTACTCAATCAGTCCATCTTATTTCTTCTATTTAAAAAAATTTAGACGATCACATCTTAACTTTATTAAGAAAACTCGGAATATCTTTATATATTGAACTACAATAGAATATTATATAATCTGTTTCCAAATGGTTTGCCACTAGATTTTCCCCTGAATTTAAAAGAAGTAAACCCTTTTTAAAATAAAATCTTTCTCTCTGAAATAAATCAATCTTGTCACTTTCAAAAAGTCAGAATTGCCCTGAAATAAATCAATCTTGTCAATTACAAAAAACAATCAGAAACTCTGTTTTTAGATTGTGATACACATTACAGGACTAATTGGCTATATATTGAGTGTCCTGTCCAGGCAAATTAAGAACAAAGTGAGCACATTATGATGGGACCTTCTTATGTCATATGTCAGCCATTTGACCTTTGGATATAATAACTTCAGCAATTCTCTTGTTAAGTGCATTTCCCTTACAGTCAACACACATATTCCATTTGCAGTGTTTTTACTATCAAAGATTTGCTAAAAACTATTTTTCAGACTTGGACTATTGGCAGTCGCCCAACTAATTCCTAAGACTGTCATGAAGAGAACTGTGGAAAGACCAAAGACTCCACATTTCAGCTTCACATCCATATTGGATCTATAGCCAAGGGTTTTAATCTATTATTTTAAATGATTTCATTATTTTATTATTTCTTATAGAAATATGATCATTGGGAATTTGCTTTTTAAAATGTAAATATATATGTGGGGTGAGGACTTAAAAGAAAACAAATAGGAATGGGAAATTTAGTTCCATCAATTTGGTACCAGGTATGAAATTTTGTTTGCCAGGCTTGGAAGAAAGTGACTTTAACCTCTGACACACCTTACTGACCTGGAAATTAACTTCTTTAATTTTGAGAATTGTTAGTATCTTTTGGATTCTCTGAAATAGATGATAATTTTATGGTAACACGTAATGATATATAGAGGGAGGTGTCATATCCTAATTGTTACCCCTTTCTTTAATTCACATTTAAAAATTTATAACTAAGAAAACTGTGATAATTAAAATTAAAATGAACTAATTTGTCTACAAAACATGAAAATATTCTTTATTCCAATGAGAGAATTATTCAACAAGGATAAAATCATCTGTCAAACATGATCAATGGGATGTTTAAAATATATTCAAATTTATGAGGTTGGAAAGTCTTCTGTGTCTTATTGCCTTATTACTACTTTGATTTGCAAAGTAATCCTTGCATGTGTGCTGTATTTGCAATATCCACTGAGTTTAGGTAACTCATGAAGAACTAGAAGGGAGAAAGAAATCTTCCAAAGAAGGAGATGAAGTGTTAATAAGAGATACAGGGATATCTGGAATAGAAGGATTAAATGAAGAGGATCATGGGAGGACAGAGTAAAATAGGAAATATGAAGACATATAGCTGACAATAAATGTCTTTTGAAAAGCCATATGGAAACCAACTACTCTAGAAGCTTCCTAAAATCCATAAAAATGAATTTACATGGAGTCACCATATAATGAAAAAGATGGTGCACTAATCAAACATCACTTGCTACCAACAACCCACAGTATCAGGAATAGGTAATATCCTGCTGAGTCATTGGCCAAAGGAGTTCAAAAGACATTTCCACCAAACATTGCAGGCTGCTGTCAAATGCCATTGGTTATATGCCACAACCTGATGATATGTCCTATTGCTGGAGACACAACTTATTTATGTCATCAAAATTGGTTGAACTGTTGCCTAACTAGAGGCTTTAACACTCCTAACTGGATTTCATAGTAGTAGAAGGTATACACACTAACAGAGGAGAAAATTAAACATCAATCTTACCAGTTTACAAACCCTGCAACCTACAACAGCATCCTACCTGCAATATATATGGTGCTGTAGTGGCACAGACATGAGACTAATCAATCATCTTTTTTCTCCCGTAGGATATAAGGCTCATTCCATGAGATAGAACCCATACCTGACACTGTTTATGAGGTCAACGATCAGAGACTAAACAGGTCATGGGCCTAAGGGAAAACCTACAATTATCATTCAGTTAAAAAAAATCTTAGCAATAAAATTAACTCCGACAGCATATTGCTGTATCCATAGATCATTGCCTAGTTTAAGCCATGGGAGCTTCTTCTTGCAGAGCTCCACGATTGGGCAACATGCAAAGAATGGGAGACATTGGGACCATTTCCTTCTTTCCAGGCTCAGGAATCTCTGCAGAAGGTAAGGTGTAAAGATAGTAAGAGCCACAGGTGATGGAATACTCCAAGGAAATGGTGTTCTCCAGACACGACAGAGCTGATACGATATGAATGCACACAGACTGTTAATGAATGCACAAGGTCCCTACAAAAATAAATCAGACAAAATTCCCAACATGGAGAAAGGGAACTGGACACAAATTCCTGCCTTCATTGGAACATTTATTTGTAGTTGATAGCTTCTAGGAGAGGGAAAAAAATCAGCCTTCTTCAGTGAAGTCACCCTGAATATACCAACCGTACCCTAGGCTGCCTCACACTAAGGTGTAGCTCATCCACACAAAATAAACTCCATTTTGTGTGTGTGTGTTTCCTATGTTTAGGCGATTTTTTGTCTTTATTGTTTTCTTGTGTTTTCTATAAGGATTTATTTTGCAAAAGAGAGAAAGAACACCAAGTTGGGTAGGTAGAGAGATGGGGAGATATGGAGAAATTTGGGGGAAGGAAAAAGATTCTGATGAAAATATATTATATGGGGAATTATAAAATAATTTAAAATGTAATAACTTTTTAAAAGTAATTTTTGCTTGGAAAATGAGGAACATAGTCAATAAGGACATTTTGTCAGATATGTACTTCACAGAAAAAATGTAGAATAAAATAGCCACACAGTCATAAAGTGGAGGAAAACAAGCACTTCCCTTTTGTCAGGTTTGATTTTGTCCAACGACGCAGTAAGAGACAGTGATGAGTGATGTAATTTAGGTCATCTTAGACATCTGAGATGTTGACTGACATGCCTGTTCACCTAACAGCTTAAGAAGCAGGGAATCCAGAGCAGATCTGAGCCAGGACTGGTACTCTATATGGGCTTCCTTGACTCCTGAGATGTGAGGACTGCATCTATGTGAACTGGCCAGTTAGGGGATTAAGCCAGGTATAGAACAAAAGAACCTTTTATGCTTAAGCATATACGAACCAAAACAAGTGGGGCAACATTGTTGCTATGGAAGGCCCAGTAACTCTGGCAGAAACACCTGTCAAGTCATTCTTCTGATTTGGCAGTGCATTATTTCTCTCATAGGCAGGTGTGAACACTAATATGCTAATAGTGAGAAAAGCTACACTCTAACTGCAAAATTGTTTCTTATAGGAGAGAAAGAGTTATGCTTTGTTTCAAGGGTTTTCATGTGACCTTTAAAAGATGAATATCACCATTATCTGGAACAGTGCAAGCACTCAGTACCTGCTGGCTTCTACTTCATATATACACATCCATATGCCGAGCCATCCCCCCCCCCCGCCATGTATCATTTTCTAAAGTGCATCTGCAACGTTGAACTTTCACCTCAGACTCCCCGGAAAGGGAATTAGAGTATAACTCAAGAGCATCTACTTCTCCAAAATGGTAGATTTCTTAAATTTAGAGGAGAAAACTAGTGCTTTTGTATCAAAGTCATTATTTGTTATACAATCTGCTATTCTGGGGTTCTGATGAAACAACTATTTTGGCAAAAATGTGAGTGTTGCACACTGGGGAGGGGTAGCTGTAAAAGAATGAATTTAAGTACTTTATAGAAACTGTAATGATAAAGGTGTCATGTGTAGTCAAAGCTGTGAAATTAGTTATGAGAGCCACCTACACCTCCAGGAGCATTGCCTTCTGAGTCTCCGTGATGGAATATGGGTGAAGACAGATCCTGAATGCACAAAACCTCTACTTCCAAGCAGCTCTGAGTGATAATCTCACATTTATTATGCTTTTTCTAATAATCCATTAAACTCAATCACTGTATTAAATTTTGGTTTTAGTATCAAGGAACTTCTTATTCAAATTAAATATTAATTATATTAATATTCCATTTATATTTCCTGGGAAATTCCCCACTTAGGATAGGCTTTTTTTCAACTTTATAGCCACATTTGAATTGTTCTGTACAATTTGGTATGAAGTGGGTTGTGAAATGGGATCCAGTATAGAGTTGTTGCTGGACTAGGAGGCAAGACTTTTAAACTGTTTTTTTTTTATTATTCTGTTCACCAAATGATTCTTCAGAACTCAGATATTTAGAGTCCCCCTGCCCCAAGTCATGAAAAAATGCATTTTCTTACAATGATTGTGAATTTACAACATAGCTAGAGGAAAGCTCCTTTGGGGTGCTTCTGAAGGTCATTTCAGGGTCTGTGACACACTGGACAAAGAGATCATTTTATTATGCATACATGGTCCTCATGAATGGAGATGTTGAAAGAGTTGATAAGCACAACCTTTCAAGCTTGCTTAAAGATAATTGAGGAAATGTAGTTCTGCATATTTTCAAATGAACTCTATTTTCCAAATACCCACAAAGAAAAGGGCTAAACCCAGGGATGGATTTCAGCTCAGCTTCTGCAACCATATGGTATAAACACCTTATTGTCAGAGAGGACAAGACCTAGAAAATCAATCTGTGTGCCCTTCTGCTGTGTGTGTTGGGGAGAGTCCACATATATGGTGTGTGTGTGTGTGTGTGTGTGTGTGTGTGTGTGTTTGCATGTGTAGGTCAGGGGAAGTTGACCTTTGTCTTGCTCTCCACATTATCCCCGTGGCAGAATCTTTCCTGAGTGGAGAGTGCTGTGTTGGGGTCTAGGCATGAAAACAGCAAGTGCAGCAAACTGCTTGTTTCTGTTTTCCATAGAACTGGGATTAAGGACACATGTGACCATACTTAGCTTAGTTCTGGAGATCTGAACTCAGGCCCTCACGCTTGTGTAGCAGGCTTTCTTACCCACTGAGTCACCGTCTCACACAACTGTCAGCAAAACTTTAACACATAAAATATAAATAAATAAATCTTTTAAAAAAAACTTTTAAGTGTGTGGACCTGAATATATCACATACAAGTGTGTGTGTGTGTGTGTGTGTGTGTGTGTGTGTGTGTGTGCGCGTGCGCAAACGTGCCAATGCACAGGTAGGTGTGCATGGAGCAGGGAAGAGGGTGTTGAATCTTGTGGATCTGGATACAGGTGATTTTGAGTCACCTGATGTGGTGCTTGGAACTAAACTCTCATCTTCTACAAGAGCAGCAAGTATTCATAACGATTAAAAAAAAATCTCTCCAGGTCTAAAATAAATAAATCTTTAAAAGATTTGTATATAGGAGTCTACTTCAGAGAACTGACACTTAGCTTGTGCAGCTTTCAGCCTAGTAACATGAAATAGTAGTTCATGAATATTTACCAAATTGAATAGATGGACAGTAGTTAGCATAGCTTTGTGTGGTTGTGATTATTACCAAGATTTGATACCTAAACTAATTGTTGGTATTTCACAAAATATAACAAGATAAATGGTTGTCTTCTGGAAGGAGTAGTTAGAGAATCACATTATTAAATTGCCTAATTTTCCAATTGTCAATTGTTAAATTACCTAATATATTTTGTCAGTGGTATTTTGTTTTCCTCAAAGAAACAAATAAACAATAGAACTCTTTTATCTCAGACATCATGGGGTAAAGCCTCTCTCCCAGCAATGTCTCTGCATAGTTTATGACTGGCATTAAATCACGATTAAGCATTTAAAAAGCAAGCTGCTTTGTTTGTAGACATTTATTGTGCTAGGACAATTTAATTGCAGGATAAAAACCTTGCTCTCTCACTTTGATGCCTGTGGTAACCTTGAACTTGATTACTTGTGTTAACAAAAATTAAAGTACTGGGTGGATAGTTTAACAGTAACTCAGCATGAAACCTAATAAAAATGTAGTTATCATTTGTTATTTCCAGTTAAGTATTTACTGGGAACAAAAAGCTCTATAGGGAGGATATTGCAAGAAAAAAGCTTTCTTTTAGAAAGTGATACAAACACACAATGTGATGACACATATTCCAATTAGAGAGCAGTTCATTCTCAGTATCTGAAAACTGAGAAAGCATAATGAGAAATAAAGCCAATTGTCTGCTATTCAAATTACTGCCCTATTACTTCTATTATGGCTTTGCACTCTTGCTGAGTTTGTTCTTTGGCAATTTCATACATGTAGTCTGTATACTCTTATTATAACCCCTCTCTCTTCTACCTAATACCCCTATTACGTCCTCTTCCCTACATGTACTCTGCCCATATTTACAATTTTGTTGCTGTATTGTTTTCGTTCCTTTTCTTTTTCTTTTGTTTTGTGGAGACTGAGTTTAACCAGGATCATCTATGCGAGCCCTGGTTTGTAGCAGTCCACTCAGCTATTGCTCAGTTGGAGACAATGACTGCCTTTCTCCCAGAATTCACCAGTAGCCAACCATTTAGAAGGCAGTGGTAGGTCTGGGTAAGCTCCTTCTCAATTTACAATAGACTGATATTAGGTGCATTTGTTCTTAGTCTCATTGTTGTTGGTCACAGATGTGAGTTCATGTACAGAAAACATTTCACTCCTCTTCTCCCAGCTCTTGGCTCGTATATTCTTTCTATTCTGTTTTCCATGAGAATCCCTGAGTGAGTGGTGTTAAGTTTCCTGTTTTGTTACTGAGCAATCAGCTGTCACTTATTCTTGGAACTAAGAGCAATCATGTGTCTTTGCAGTCACTGCCAATCATAGCAAAAGGAGACTTTTCTGATTAAAGCTGGGGGTAGCATTTTTCTGTGGATATAAACAAATTCTTAGAAGATGGCTTCTTGTTAGAGAAACAAGAGTATTAACATCACCCCAATGCTTAATACCTCATCATTCGTGGGACTTTTAACCAGGTTTACAGTACTAGGTATGAATTTCCTTTTGGGTAATGGACTCCAAATGGAACTTGAAAGGAACTGACTACTCTTATTACCTTTGGGCTGCTCTTGTAGAGGAGGGCTTGTTTTGGCTTCAAATAGCAGGGTTCGCAGCAGGATAAGACAGTTGTCTTTTCTATCTTGGCAGCTTGCATAGCATCTTTTGACACTATATATGCTAACCTGCTGGAAGGAAACTCGAGCTTGATTCTAGCTTGGTTTCCCTACACCTTACAACGGAAGTGTGTGCTTTCTTCAGAAAGTGAAGCCTATCAAATAACTCTGGTGAAAAACAGATACGAGTAGCAGAATCTGTGTTAGTTTGTGAGCTCTGCCTCCCTCGCCAAAGAGATTTGTCATACCTGGCACCGGGGTTTTGCTTTAATAATACTTAACTTACAGAGCAGCATTGTATAGACCTGCGGAATAGTCTCTTCAAGCTTTTTCTTTTATTTTTATCTTGTGTTTTTAAGCTTGCCTACAATGTAGCCAATTTCCATATGACTTCTTTACATATCATATTTTCTCTATACAGCTCAATGGCCACCTAGGTTGACTCTCTTTCCTAGATATTGTGATTAGAGACACAATAAAGATTGGCGATCAAGGATCTGTGAGGTAGAATACAGGATCCTTTGAGTATATAACCAGGTGTGGTATAGCTGGGTCAAATAGTAGTTCTAGTTTTAGATTTTTGAGGAATCTCCACACTGATGTCTTTGGTGGTTGCATCAGTTTGGACTCCAACAGTGACCTTCCCAGTTGATATCTTTTCTCAGTTGATGTTTTGATGGTGGCCATTTTGACTGGAATGAGATGAATCTCTATGTAGTTTTCATCTGCATTTCTCTGGTGGTTAATGATGTTTAACAGTTTTCAAAGTGTTTACTGTCCATTTGTATTCCTTTATGTTGGGAAATCTCTATTAGGATAAATGGCCCATAGTTTGACTAGGTTATTTTTTGATATTTAGTTTTATAAGTTTTTATATTAGATTGTAATTCTCTAGGTCCTTCATTGTAATCAAATATTCTGTGGGTTTTCTGTTCATTTCATGCTGTCTTTAATACTATGTATTTTTTATTGTTACTTGAAATTACCAGAAGCATTCATTTTGTGCAGGATTATATGACTAACCCTAGCCTTTCGTGTTTCCAAACAAACTTTGAGGTTGCTATTTCCATGTCTCTAAGGATTGGCCTTGGGATTCAGATTGGAACCACGTGTAATTCGTAGATTACTTCAATAGAATTTTCATTTTCAAAGTATTAATTCTTCTGATCTATGAGCATTCGAGGTCTTTTCACATCATAGTGTCTTACACAATTTCTTCAGTTTTTAACACTTTAATTGTAGAGATCTTTTGCTTCCTTGATTAGGTTTATTTCTTCATATGTTATTTCTTGATTTCTTCTTCAGCATGTTTTTCATTGGTATGCAGGAAAGCTATTGATTTTGTGTGCTAATATTGTAAACTGCCACTTAACTAAATATGTCAGCTATAAGGTATATTTGGTGGAATCTGTAGAATCTTTGTCAGTTGTACATATCATCTGAAAACGATACTATGACTTCTTATTTCCCTGCTTGTATTCCTTTTACTACCATCTATTGTCTTGTTCCTTATTTTCCTGGAATATTTTGAGCTTTTCGTCGTGTGTGTGTGTGTGTGTGTGTGTGTGTGTGTGTGTGTGTAATTTTTCTTTTATACCTCTGTAGAGTTTGACTTTCATGTTTATATTCCCACCATTCTCATTATAAAAGTTGTGAAAATATTTAAAATTTGCTATTCCTGAATGTGACCCCTAGAACTCCTGTATTTAATTTTAAGCCTCAAGTTGATAGTATACGTGGGGGTATATAAGTCAGGATGTGAACCTTCATTAAAAAAAAACTATAACCTAATAACCTTATAAAAGAGGCCCAAGGGGGCTTGCTTGCTTTTGTTCATATGTGAGAACAGCAAGAAGGTGGTCGTTCATAAACTAGTAACTCAACAGATACTGAATTCATAAGCGCTTTGATTTGGATTACATACCCTTAAGAGCCAGGAAAAATAAATTCCTGTTGTTGATAAGACACACACGCAGTCTTTGAGTGATTCTACTGTGGTAGCCTAACCAAATTGAGACACAGCTACCTCTGTTTTGCAATTCCTTTTCTTCTTTCTCATTTTATTCATTCTTTGAAAATTGATTACACAATGTAATCAATCACATTCACCGCTCCAACTCTTAGAGCCACCTCCTTTCCCCTACTCACCCAACTAAGCCTGACAACTTCGGTTGATGATAATCTATATGCTTGGCTGTTGCCTTTTATTGGATCACAGGCACCATGTAGTGTGAGGGCTGCCTTGTTGGGGTTTCTGTCCAGCCTGGTACCCCACAGCCAGCAACTCCCAAGGAAAATCACTCACAAGACTCCATAAGATTATAAACTGATTGGCCCATTAGGTCAGGCTTCTTATTAGTCTATGTAACTTATATTAATCCATTATCATTATCTATATTAGCCATACGGCTCAGTACCTTTCTCAGCTGGGCAGGTTACATCCTGCCTCTTCGGTGGTCTGCGCAGGAGTGGCGGAGGGAGTTTCCTGCTTCCCAGAATATTCCCAGTCTCTTTGCTACACCTTTACTTCCTGTTTGGTTTTCCCGCCTATACTGCCTGCCTGGCCAATCAGTGTTTTATTAAAATATGATTGACAGAATACAGACAATTCTCCCACATCATTTCCCTCTTTTTTTTTTTAAACAAAGGAAAATACCCATAGTCCATTTGTTGGGAACGTGGACGTAGTATTTCAGGCTACTTCCTGCTGGTTGGCGTCGCTGATAATCTTTTGGGGACCTAAAGAAAATTTAGAGTTATGATCAAGTCCTGACTGAAGTATCCTGTGAGTCTTGATCATCTCAGGCAGCAGTCTTGAACCTGTTCTGGATGAAGAGCTCAGAAATCTGGGTCCTCTGTTCCTACTGGAGATTGCTCAGGTGGTCTTCCTTGGTCAAAGATGATTTTTCTTAACTCTGAATAAATTCAGAGCCTCTCATTTTCTGTGGAAACAAAAGCAAAATCTTTTCTCCAAAGTAGCATACTTTTGACTTCAATTTTGAAGCCAAGGTATTTACAAAATATCTATCTTGGATTAATTCAGCAGCATTTATTTTTTTTTCTCAAAGTTTATTAAAATACAAAAGTCTCCATTTCCACCCCTCCTCCCAAGCCCCTCCCACTCCACTCACTTCCTCCCCTCCTCCCTCTCCATCCCCAAGAGCAGTCAGGGTCTCCCGCCCTGTGGGTAGTTCAAGCTCCTCCCCCCTTCCTCCAGGTCCAGGAAGGTGAGCATCCAAACAGACTGGATCCCAAAAATCCAGTATATGCAGAGGAAACAAGTCCCAGTGTCATTGTCAATGGCTTTTCAGAAAGAGTCCGGGCCAGCCACATTCACAGAATCCAGCCTCATTCAGAGAATCTGGCTGGATCACGTGCTCCCTCAATCCCAGTCACTGGCGTTGGTGAACTCTCATTAGATCAGTCCCCTTGTATCAGTGGGTGATCGGACCCCTCGTGGTCCTGATTTCCTTTTTCATGTTCTTCCTCCTTCTGCTCCTCATTTGGACCTTGGGGGCTCAGTCCAGTGCTCCAATGTGGGTCTCCGTCTGTATCGCCATCCATCGTCAGATGAAGGTTCCGTCTGATCTTGCCTTCCTTGCTCACGTTCTCTTTCCTTCTGCTTCTCATTTGGAGCTAGGGAGTTAAGTCCAGTGTTCCAATGTGGGTCTCTGTCTCCATCTCCATCCATCACCAGATGAAGGATCTATGGTGATAAGCAAAATATTCATCAGTATGGTTATGGGCCAAGACCAGTTCAGGCACCCTCTCCTCTGTCCAGAGAACAATCTGGGGATCTCTCCTTGGACCTGGGATCCCATTTATAATCAAGTCTCTAGTAAACCCTAAACTGACTCCCTTAGTTGAGATATATTCTTCCCTGATCCCATATCTATCCTTCCTCCCTCATCCCCTCCCAGTCCCCCGAGCATTCCCCATTCCTCCCCTGCTCCCTTCTCTCTAACCCTCTCCTCTTCCAACAACCCTCCTACTCCCCCATGCACCCGAGGTTACCTGGGACTCTTGTCTATTTCCAATCTCCAGGAGGAAAACTACCTTAATTTTCTTCAGGTTCACCCTCCTATCCAGCTTCTCTAGGATCACGAATAATAGGCTCAAAGACCTTTAATTATGGCTAGAATCCATTTATGAGTGAATACATGCCATATTCCTCTTTTTGGGTCTGGCTTACCTGACTCAGTAAAGCATTTTCTTTATTTTTTCTTTATTTTTTTAAATTTTTTTATTTAATTTTTACTGGGAACCCCTCCAGAATCAAGTCTCTTGCAAACCCTAAAATGGCTCCCTTAGCTGAGATATAAACTTCCCTGCTCCCCCAACCATCCTTCCTCCCTCCTCCCTCCCATTCCCCCAAGCCATCCCCAATCCTCCCCCTCTCCCCTCTCCCTGACCATCTTCCCTTACTTCCACCTCCCACCCCCCAATTCCACTCTTGGGAATATACCCAAGAGATGCCCTATCATACTACAAAAGTATTTGTTCAACTATGTTCATAGCTGCACTATTTGTAATAGCCAGAACATGGAAACAACCTAGGTGCCCCTCAATAGACGAATTGTTAAAGAAGGTGTGGAACACACATACATTAGAGTTTTACTCAGCGGTAAAAAACAATGACATCTTGAATTTTGCATGCAGATGGATGGAAGTAGAAAATACTTTACTGAGTGAGGTAACCCAGACCAAAAAGAGGAATATGGTATGTACTCACTCATAAGTGGATTCTAGCCATAGTTAAAGGTCTTTGAGTCTATAACTTGTGATCCTAGAGAAGCTAAATAAGAAGATGAACCTGAAGAAAATCATATAGTTATCCTCCTGGATAGTGGAACTAGGCAAGATTGCCAGGCAATTTCAGCAGCATTTATAAGCAAATATCTTTTAGCAGCTGTTGCTCCTTCCTCAGCAGTCAAACAATTCAAAGAGAGCATAATAACACACAGTATCAAGATTCTCTGTGTATTTTCAATCTTTATGCAGCTTTATTTTAACTTCTATTTCCTTTATTTTTTCTTTCAACGTTTGGCTTTTTGAGAAAGGTTCTCTGTATATATCTTTGTCCTGGAATAACTCTGTAGACCAGGCTGTCCTTGAACTCACAGAGATCCTTCTGTCTCTGCCTCCCCAGTGCTGGGATCAAATGCCTGTGCTACCACACTTTGAACTCACAGAGATCTGTCTCTGCCTCTCAGGCATTGGGATTAAAGGCGTGTACTACCACACCTTGAGGTCACAGAGGTCAATCTACCTCTGCCCCTTGAAGTCACAGTGGTCAATCTACCTCTGCTTCCCAAGTGTTGGGATTAAAGGTGTGTACCACCACACCCAACCACTCTCTTTCTTTCCTTTTAACTTTAAGAACTTTAACTTTTATCCTGCATATATTTTTAACACACTGTAAACCATTTAGAGGTTTTCTTGTCTTTGAATCTCTCTTTACTGTATCTCTCTCTCTTTTTCTTACCACATGAGCCTTTAATTTACTAAGCAATATGGAGAGCTGTGGCTTTGACGGCTAGATCCAGCCCATTCCTTAGCTTTCTACCCTCATGGCAGAGGACCACTGGAGCCATTTTTATGGTCACAACTCTACAGTGTTTCAAGGTCCCTGCCAGCAAACAAGCTGCAGCATTCTGCTCACAGACCACACACAGTCGGACTGAGTTTGCCCTGGCAGGACAGCCTAGAAAGCTGACATTTTAAAACAACACAGCTTTTTTCCTGCTACGACTGAAAACCGAAAAGCATGCTTTCAGCTTTTCATCAACACCATTTAAGTGTTTCGTGGCAGGACCTCTTATAAGAGCTGCAGGGTTTTACAGATAAAGCTGAGCCAGGAAGCCCCTCTTAGATGAGAGTGCTTACTTGTCTTTAGCAAGCAGAGCAAATCTGAGAAATTGCTGCTACCAAGAAAACACGCTTTATTCTTTCCCAAACTTTCTCAGGCTTTCTGTGGATTCAGTTATCCACGTGGGTGCCATCTTTAACATGAGGGCCTGCTTGTGTGTTGGGGTTTCTGTCCCGCCTGTTACCCCACAGCCAGCAATTCCCAATGAAAATCACTCACAAGACTCCATAAGATTATAAACTGATTGGCCATTAGGTCAGCCTTCTTATTAGTCCTTGCAATTTATATTAATCCATTATCATTATCTATGTTAGCCACACGGCTCAGTACCTTTCTCAGTTGGGCAGGTTACATCCTGCCTCTTCGGTGGTCTGCGCAGGAGTGGCAGAGGGAGCTTCCTGCTTCCCAGAATATTCCCAGTCTCTTTGCTACACCTCTACTGGCTTTCCCGCCTATACTGCCTGCCTGGCCAATCAGTGTTTTATTAAAATATGATTGACAGAATACAGACAATTCTCCTGCATCAGCACCAGAAACTTAACACTTACAAACAAACAAACAAACAAACAATAGCAAAAGAAAACCACACCAAACAAAACAATAGCAAAAGAAAACCAAACCAAACAAAACATCATTCATGTGTTAGAGGCTATTGATTGCCAATAACTCCTTAGTTTGAGGGTAAGACATTATTGCCAGTGGGGAGAAAGAAATAAATAAGCATGAAGTGAGTGATGGGAGGGCAGTGTAGAGGAGAGAATATGGGGAGGAATAATTAACACTAAAATGTTCAAAGAGGTCATATGGAAACCCACTCTTGTAGAAGCTTCATGAAGTACATAAATGCACACATATAAGAGGAAGTAAAATGAAGTTACCCCATAACGGGCAACAGTGCCTCTACTAGAGAGACACCACAGGCCAACAAAGCCTAGTGCCAGCATTTGTATTACCTCTTTGCGAGTTCTTCGCCAGTTAAGTATCATAGACATCCCAAACCATTGCATATTATTGTAAATACTCTTGATTACTCTCCACAATATATTGGTAAGATTCTATTGCTGAAGGCCTCGCATAGTTGAGCCAAGAACATGGTGAAATTAGGCTGGTACTCAACTGGAAAGGTCACTACTACTGGCCAGCTTTCACAGTGCTGAAGGTACATGCTGATTACAAAAGTAATCCTAATCTTACTCAGCTGTGAACCCTAGGAGCTACAGCAAGTGGCCTGACAAGAAATGCCAATTGATGTGATGGGGTACAGATGTCATGGCAATAACCAGGCACTTCGTGGTAGGAGTTAAGGTCTACTTCACAAGTTGAAACTCCAAACAGGACCTGATATTGAAACTGAAAACCTGCTTTTAGACAGACCACAGCCCTAGGTAAGAGCTACTGTTACTCTGCTAAAGGGTACTAAACCAATGACTAAAAACTTACTAATACACCCATATAATAGTGCATGCATCTCTCAATTTTCATTAGAGAACTTCTTTTTACAGTGTATACACACAGATTCACAACTAATCATGGCACAGAAAAGAGATTGAGTATTCAATTCTAAGCAGAATTTGTATATTACACAAACAGATACACACAACACACACAGATACACACACACACACACACACACACACACACACACACACACACTACACTCCCAAAATTGAGTCATCATTGTGGAAATTGTGCAGGAATGATTGAAAAAAACAGAGAAAGTATATTCCTATAGGGAAATCATTTTATTCTGGACACAGCAGGGCAGTTGCACACATTCTAGTGCAGGATCACACTTAAAGAAGATTTAAACAGCTTCAATCTATACAAAATTGACATTCCTTTTTCAAAATACTACAATGAAGAGTAAGTCACAGATGTAGTGATATATTTGAAATATTTTTTAAGTTCCTGATTAAACTTAAGAAGTTTGCATCCTATGATATATTAGAAATTATTGCAGACATTGTAAAGTTTTGTATAAAAGCTCAGTGCCCTAACTGTTGCTGGCTGAATCCTGTCTTTCAACAAATATCATTACCGAAAATGTAGAAATTTACCATCAGATCATTCATGAGTGGTGTCTGATTTGGAAATGGGTTCTTTTTAGATATAATGAAATTTAGAAGGACACTAATCACACTGCAGTATGAAAAACCTGTTAAGAAGAGAACAGACACAAAGAAAAAAAGCACCTTGCAAAGGTGGATCAGGAATTAGCTATGTTGCCACAAAGGACTTTCTGGAACAATTAGGAGTGGGAAAGGGCAAAGGAACAGGGAGACTGCAGAGAAACATAGCCTTGCAAATACCTTGGTTTGTGCTTGCAGCCTGGGGGGTTGAGAGAAGAAAAATCTCTGCTGCCCTAGGCCACTTGTTATTGCAACCCCAGGGCACTAAAACAGAAACTTTCCACCTAGGTCTCCAAATCCTCTTCTGCACAAAAAGTTACATCCTTCGTCCTCAGAACAGTAATTACACAGAAAACGTTTTTGGCAGTCACCCTTCTTCTTTCTGATTTTTGCCTATGTAGTTGGGAGGGTGGTGGGGCTTGAAGGATTCTGAAATAATTCTGTTTTTATTTAAATTCTCACAAGATATATATTCCTTTGCACATGGGACTGATAATTGCCTACTATTCTTAGGATATGGTTTTAGGCAAAACTGTGAGTTAAGGGAGGGATTTTCATTTAACATTCCATTAAATATACATATATTCCTACAAGTCAGGTTGTATGCTGATGTATTCATGTAAAATGTGAGAAAGACATGGGTAAAATATAACATATAGTTGCTGAACTTATGGAAATGAATGGAAAAACCGGCTTCTATCAAAGTGAAATTCTTTTAAAATAGGGATGCTGAGGGAATCCTGGCATACTCACAGTTATAACTGGATTGTCTTTTTTTTTTTTTTGGCATAGCTTAAAGAGCAGTGGAAAAATTAATGAGTAACCCAGACCAAAGTAAATTCCCATCTCTAGGCCACTATTTACTATCTTTTCAATACATTCCCTAGGAGTACCTAAGAACCTTTTAGTGCCAAACATTAGATGCTCATGGAGCTTCCTCCTTCATCCCGACATCTGTTACAACACTTCGCATTTCTTCTGAGCTCACCTGGATGAGTTTCACCTCACTTGAGCGTATGATTCTAAGGGGAAGGACCATGTTGAAGTCATTTGATGTTTTATTAATCAAGATGATTAGCAACCTTAAAACTGTCCTAAAATTTTAATGGGTAAAGGAATGGGGATACGTTTTTCTTTCTAATTCATTGCTTTCATTTGAAAATTAAGAATGTTAAGATAAAGTCTTCTCATACTCACTCTAAAGCAATGAATTTGGATATTTAAAAAAATCTCTATTCTAACGATTAGGACATATTATAAGATCTTGAGTCTGTAATTTATTTTACAGCTTTTACTCCCCTTAAGTGTCAAAATTCTGTGGATGATTTCAAAGAGAACTTTTGAGATGAAAGCTACCTGGAGACATTGCCTTTTGCCATGTATTTTGGTTGTTTTATTTTTTTATTGCTTTTAATTTACACTATGACTTATGTATGCTATTAGCAAGTCAACTATATCTTGAATTTTTCTGTTATTTCCAGGAGTTGTAAAGATGATTTTTTTAACCGAGTAAAGACAGTTCTTTTATGTGAAGTAGGGTTAAGAGCATGAAACATTTCTAACACAGCCATGGTTTTCAAAGAGACATGAAATGTGTTCTTACTTCACTTGATTCTAACCAACAGGCTGAGAGTGATTCGATATACTCTATCAAGTATTGTGGCTTTCCGGGATACTGGTATGAAACTACAGATGAGGATAAAGACAATGGTGTCCATGATGACTAGCAAGACAAAAAGAATGTTGATTGAAAAGCATCACAACACCTCCAACTTCTCTTTAGTTTGCATATTTACTGGAAGAATATTAAGAAAAGCAACAACCCCAAGGCAAAAACGTGGGCATCTATTTGACTGAGTCGTGTGGTCTGTTACCTTAACTCAAAATTAATAATAATATTATGTATTAAGGACTTCCAAGAAATTCATGAGGAGGCATTAGTCTTATTGCCATCACCATTGCTGGTGCCATTTTGATTGTATTTATTGGAGCAATGAATATTGCTATTTGCCACTATGATTTCCTGTTTATCTGCCTCCCTTAAGCTGTGTGATGAGAAGCACATTGCTCAAGGCCGAGACAGGAAGCAAAAGACAATATTAAGAGCACAGGGGGAATTTACTTTACGATGCTCTGTCTGGGCTGTAAGTGACACAAAGTTCTACTGACACATGACTCTGCAGTGACTTTAATGCTGCTGTGACCCCTTGGAAACAATCTTTGAGCAAATGCTTATCTGAAATTGGAACCATGTGGCAGAACCAGCTTTAGATTGTCAAAGACTCTTGCTCCTATTGTGTATATGTTTTTGCGCATTTCACTCAGTTCGAAGAAGGGAAGAAAAGAATGACAATATTGTATTCTGCTTTAAATGAGTCTTCTGTCTGCGAATTTTGAGGTAGATCATTTTGTAATTTTCAGTTTTCTTCGAGTGAAATTCAGAGCATTTTGCAATGAGCTTACTTGGTGAATTGCCACCAGGATTATAAGTCTCACCTGAGAAATGCATCTACATGTTTTGTCCACAATCCAGCACATCTGCATTCTCACGAAGACTTAGAAAATACATCACATTACCAAGGGATATACATTCTTATGAACAGTATTTAAGTGGCATTCTCTTACATATTCAAGATTAAGCAACACTATATGATCCAGAATTTGTAATTTAGTTTATAGCTCTCTATAACCTTATAGTTTATTGTATTATAAAAAAATCATACATAGTTCAGGAGGTAGCCATTACTCATGCGTGAATACACTTAAAAATATTCTCACTTACTTGTAATTTTCCAAGTCCAGAAGACACATTTCAGTTTTTCAGGAACCATTAACAAATATAAAACTGCTGCCTCTTCCAAGAAGTGTCATAAGATAATGGCAGCATGAATGGTTGTTTTCTAAAATATGATACAAGAGCAAGACTGACAAATAATAACATCTGTTGAAACAACTTGTGATGAAGGCTGAGCCTCTGGCATTGCTTTGTACCAATGGTATTTGAATCACAATTCAGCATGCCTCTGCAGCCTGTGCATAAGAAAATTGAGAACCATAAGTAGTTGAATCAGGTACTTCAGTATATTTAGGATGGAAAAATCTATTTGAATCTAGCATAATTCAATAAACCTCACACTTTTGTTTGGTCTGGGACATACATTAGAAAAAAAATCTGAAGGTAGCTTTTATTAAATAAAAGTTGGTTTATTATAATAAACTTAAAATTAAAAATATCACTCAGATGGATTAGTGTAGTCATTCAAACTTTTGCCCACTCCCCAATTCTGTAAGATATTTTGACCTCATTTCTCACATAAGGTTTTGCTTTCAGAGAAAAAAATTACTCTAATACTCACTAGAAGTGACATGTTGTAATCTAAGCTGAGTATGGTACTTATCTAAGCACACATTTAATCCTACTGGTTTACATCTATCCGAGTTTTTACTGTTGGCAAAGGGTATTTTACCTAAGACACAGAAAACCCTAAAGTTCTAGAAATTCTTGTTCTTTTTGAGTTTGTTTCTGTGGTTTTCATTTTTAAGGGTCTTTTCCCCCTTTTATTTGAATGTTAATCTTTGCATCTATTTTACCCTTCAAGATAATACTATTTCTCCATTGTACACAAATGTTTTGTAATTCTGAATCCCGCTGTGTGAACAGACTCTCTTATCTGGCGCTAGGTTTCTGAAGATAGGTGATGATTTCCTGTACATTTCTGGTTTGGATGAATTTTTTCCTATCTTCTGTTTGGATCCCACAACCCTCCTGTACCCTTCTTTGTGACTGTGCACATGTACAGCCAATGGTACATTTATTAAAGGAAGTAATTGCATGATATGCTAAGCATTACCATTAATTGGGCAGGGCTTAATTAACCAGGATTTTAAGTTGATTCTCTGAAAGTCAACTGTTAGGTTTGAATGGACATATGTAACCAATTAGTTGCGTTGTCTCACTAATCAACAATGATTAACTGAGTTTCATCCTTGACCTATTAAGACATGAATCCCTTTTATTATTTTCTGGTTTTTAAAAATAGTTTTAAAGTTATTTTTAAACTAAATACATTTGATGTTTTAAACTAGATAGTAAGTTATTTTTAAGAAGAAAATTCCCTTTATCCTGTTTTGAAAATGTCTAGTTCTGGATTTTTTTGCAACCATTATATACTTGTTATTTAAAAAAACAGAAAGGAAATGAAATTGGTATACCAATTTATTACTATTATCTAGAATTTAATTTGAGAGTAATTTTTCAAGTTCAAATGCCATGTTTTGGAGAGTCTCACGATTATAGCTACTTTAGGGCAATTCTTGAGGGAATTTCTTCTTCCGATCAATGATTCATCTACAAAAGCTGTTTCCTAGAGGTGAAGAGCAGCCTTGTCTCCTAGATCTTGCTTTCTTTTACATTGAATAAACATTTTCACAGAAGCAAAACCTTCCAGATTTTTAATTCCTTGGGTTTTCTAAAACAAATTAAAGAAGATATACATTCCTTTAAGTTCATTTGAGGTTTACCAGCAGCCTTGCACATTTGGAGTAGGATTCTTCAACCAAAGAAGACACATAGTTGTATTAATCAGAATAATTGAGAGTGACCAAAAAACAGTTTCCTGCTGTTCTTCTTTTGGAAAACCAACCAACCAACCAACAAAAACATGGATAGGAGCTTCATCTGGGGAGGGAGACAGAGGTCAATACATAAGATGAAGGGAGGAAAGGCCATTTGATAAACTGTCACAGAAATACATATTTACCTAAAGTCAAATGTGATGCACACATACATACACACACACACACACATACATACATACAAACATACATATATTATGTTGTATATAATAAAAGAAGTTATATGTTTATTATCTTATATTAAATTAACATTTATATATTAAAGGAAGTTATACCACATTCCAACAGTGCCAACAATGCTTCCTAAAGAAAGAACCCCCAGTACCAGCCACAAGAAACCATTCAAATGGTTGGTAAAAGTAGTCCAAGTGATTTCCAGAACAATGTAGACTATAGCTTGCCCTTGGTTACCCTTGGTTGCCTCTCAGAGGTTGAAAGTGAACCTCTGTTGTTACTGACACTGAACACTTAGGACACAGGATTCAGATGATTGGAACTGGAAGCAACCAGAAAGCCTCTTTGCTGAGGTCAAATATCCATGGTACCAGAAAATACTGCATAAGGCACTAAAGGAGGGAAGCAATTAATCATCTTACCTGGATGTGTTGTCTATGAGCCACAATGAGCATCACAGAAAGAGATCCATAAACTGCAGTAAGTGGCACTCATCTAATCAGAGTTAACTTCCACTCAACAGAAGGGAAACTATGCCTGTTACTGCAAGCCTAGTCAGTTTCCCAGGGCTAGTGAGGTCCCATGTCCTCATCTTGGAAGAAAATCTTCTACTGTGACGTTGATAGATAAGCGTAGTTTCTAATTACATTCCAAATCTTATCCTAATACCGAAAGAGAAGTGCAGCTATCGCCCCTCAAAATACAGACCATTGCAGAAAACCACTGGACACAATTCGAGGTCAAAGCATTGTGGGGATCCCAGGTACAAATGATACATCCACATCACAGATCTGCATGTATAGCTCAGTCAACATCTGGGAAGAGAGAGGAAAGATTGTAAGAACCAGAATTCCTAATACCTCCTGTGAATCAGTCTGCCAAAAGTGGCTGCATGGACTAGATCTGAGCAATAGCAATATCAAAGACCTGCTAACACACCTGGAAGGGAGCCACAGGCAATGACTGCTAAGAGAGGAAGAGTCAGCCCCTCCCAGAGATAATCCTTCTAATGGAATATCAAATGCAAAGTGGTTAGCCCTCAAATCATACAACCGTATCTACTAAAACAGATTCAGCAGATTGTATTTATCCATTTTTTGTGAATGCATACACACACGTTCATGCACAAGCACACACGCCCACACACACCGAAAGAGAGAGAGAGAGAGAGAGAGAGAGAGAGAGAGAGAGAGAGAGAGAGAGAGAGATAACAATAATAAAGAGGAAAAGAGGAGAGGATGTGGAAAGAGCTATAAGGAATGAATTTGGGAGGGGCATGTTTTCCAAGACAGGGTTTCTCTGTATAATCCTGGCTGTAATGGAGCTCAATCTGTAGACAAGGCTGGCCTTGAACTCACAGAGATTCACCTGCCTCTGGCTTCAGTATGGTAGGATTAATGGCATGCACCACCACCACTCAGTTATATTTTAATTAGCAGGTATTTTAAAACTTTTTGAAAAGAGGGCAGATGCTGTGGTTTTACAGAAAAGAGAACATGAAAGTTATAAAAGCTAGAACAGGGATATAGTTGTGAGACTGTGTGTGCTAGCAATTTCAGAAGCTAAACCTGCAAAGTCTCAGTAAAGTGATTGTCTATATATGAGCTAAACTAGGGCAACACTAGACATGCTGAAGTAGTCATGGGAAAGTCCACAAAGCCTCAACCTATGCAAAGAACTACAGGAAACTAAAGAAAACTGAGACGGGGAAAAATAATTCATCTTTTCCAGGAATAGCACACCACTTAGTCATCCAATACAGCCCTAAAAACATAGAGATGAGAAACATTATACAACCTAAGCACGTTATATTTAGAGATATAAACTTACATATTTATACATGTATACACATAATAATAATTGCTAAAAAATAGACTGTTAATAAAAACAGAGGACCTAAATTTGAAAGAAAAAAATAAGGGTATATGGAAGGTTTTGGAGGGAGAACAGGGAAGGGAAAATTGATGTAATTATATTATCATCTTGAAAAAAAAAACAAAGAAAAGAAGACATAAGTCAACAACAACAACAAAGGTTCTAGTGGCCATGGATTTGAGTGAGAGAAAGGTGAGGCATAACAGGTCTGATTTAAAGAAGGAAATTTATGTGATTATAATTTCTAAAAAGTAAAAAAAAATAATTAAATAAAATTTAAATAAAAAATTTCCCTGTCATGAAAAGCTCACATAAAGCAGGGTTTCACTTGTTAAGTGTGGTGTGAATAGCTTGCCCTTTCCTCCTAGTTGCACTCAAAGAGCCACCAAAGGCTCCTCAGTTGCTCTTTTCCCACAGAAGACAAAATCATAGAGGCCTGTGTTGGAAGGTCTTCAAGTCGGTGGGAACTATGAACAAAAGGCAAAGGGCAGAATAAAGTCCTTGTGATGTTTTGACTTTCCGGAAAATACCCTGAAATATTCTTAGTGTCTCAGGCAGTCAGTTGTTGCCTTAAATCCTACTTCCTCCTACACAACATTAACAATAGTTTTATTATTAGAAACTTTTGAATTAATTAAGATTCCTTTCCCTGAATGCACTACTACACCAAGTAAGTATGGAATAAATTAGAGCCAAGCCAGTGCTTCAACACACCACCTATTCCACACCAAGCCTCCACAGAATGAGGCATGTAGGCTTGCAAAAGAGCTCACTAAGTGATTTGAGAACTGATATTCACTCCCTTCTAAATTGCAGAACACAGCACTGGAGGTTCTTTCTAACTTGTTTTAATGTCACCAAACTATTCACTTTTATACAAGCTGCAAGTGCGGAGGTTCAGATTTCTGGAAGTGGGCATGTGAGATGAATTTTATGCAAATTGTCCCCAAAAATGGGACAGAATACATTGACCTTTATAAATAATTCCATGTTTATAGCTGTCCTCCTTAATCATATTAAATTCTTTAAAAAGGAAGGAATACATGATACAGGTTACAAAAGAAGGCAAAAACCTTCTCAGATATCAACATACTGCATAGTCAGAGGATACCAGTAGAACTCTGTGTTGTGGAAATCTGTGGGGTAATTTTGTGAATTTCTTTTAGTATTTTAGAGACAGGGCTTCACTGTTTTAGCTTTGGCTGTCCTGGAACTTGCTCTGTAGACCAGACTGGTCTCAAACTCATAGAGATCCACCTGCCTCTGCTGGCCCCACCTACTGCTGGGGTTCAAAGCCATCAGCACCTGGCTTAGATATTTTAAATTTTTAATAATTTTTTAAATTTTGTGAATGTTAATGGACTGATGGTAACAAAAAGAAAGTATGTCAGCTGCATAGCCACATCCCTTAGCTTTAGCGTTCTCCCATGCCCATGCATGATTCCCAAACAGAGACCTTTTAGAAACTTCCTGAGATGCATGTAGCTGTAGAGGATTGGCATCTTGTTTTGGGAGAGGCAAGACAGATGTTAGCTGGTCCATATTTAGAGATATTTCTGCAAAATCTTCAAGTTCTAACACCAACATCTAAATAAAAAAGACGAAAACAGACAGCGTCTTCCCCAACCATGCAGAGGTTGCATTAATTCCATAGAGCCTCCCTCTCATGTCTCTACAGAACAGTTGATGAAGCATGGAACTGGCCTCCTTTCTCTCATATTGTTACATGGAAACTGGATCATAGTTCTCAGATTTTTTTTCCTCCTAAGACATATGAAGAAAATAATGTAATATAAATAATTTGGCTAAATTGTTTTATAGAACTTTAAGAAATAACATTTAAATGGTACTGTAGATTTTGAATTATTTTCATCCTGTCTTACATGTCGTACATTTTAAAGAAAAAAAATAATTTCTGTAGGAACCTGGTTAGTGTGGCTTGCTTTTTCTCACAATAATAGCAATGTTATTTGAAAGTTTTCCAGGGACTGACTGCTGGCGGTTATTTTATTTAATTATCATTCTAAAATATATACAACTAGAACTAGAACTTTGAAAAGCTTCCTTTAAAACTGCAAAATATTCAAATTATATGGAATTCTAATAAACTATATTAATTATTTCATAGCTATACATCATAGTGCTGGCTGCTTTGACCTGAAACATGTATTTAGCTGTATTTGCTAAATATGACAGGAGAAACCCGGTCTATAAAACTCGATGCTTGCAGAATAATACTGGAGCACTCTTGTTTATCACGTAGTTTTCAAAGACAATAAGAAGCAACCCATGCATTTTATCATAAGCAAAACAGACCAAAGTAAGTGAAGAAGTTGGGTTAATGTGTAAAGGTCCACTAGAATTCAAAATGACTATGGGAGATACAACCAAGTAGTCTACTCATAAAATAGCACAACTGAAAAAACACTAAATAAGTTAATCTTGCGTTTCTACAATTCATCAGGTGTATGCATACACTTTTGAGGCAAAACACTCTTTATTTACGAAAAATAATGGCAGAGAGAAAAACTGATTGCTGCTTTTTGAAATTGTATAAGCTAAGACATGAAAGTGTAAGGGACTAAAGACAGATGCATAATCATAGACGACAGGATAGGGGAGGAATGAGAAGAGGGAGAAAGGAGAAACAGAGGAAGGTGTAACCAAAGAGTAAACACAAAAGCTGAAACACTGAGTTCTATTCTAGGCCAACTATAATAGTGTAAAGAAATAAAATGGCCAATGGCTTATGCCTGCCGCTGTGTGACCCATATGTGTTTATTTACTATGTGTTTATTGCAAATTAAAGAAGCCAAGAAAGGAATTGAAACTTCAGCTAGAAAATCAAAGCTATCCTTTGCAGAAAACCAGCTTCAAAATCTCTAAAAGAAGTACAGATATTTCTAATATTTCACTTTGTAAAAAAAGCATAATTTTTAAAAGTCACATTGGTTAGGAATGAAACTATAATCTTTCTTAATGTATAGACTCAGAGCGTAAGTCGATCACTGCTTCGTAATCTAAAATCACAACCATACCAGTGTGATAGTAACAGTTTACTATAATGTCAAAATTGCAGAAAAACAAATGACTAAAAGGAAGACTCCACACCTTCCTGGACATGGGGGGAGCAGGGAGAACCTTGGAATTCACATAGGGTAGGGAATTCCAACTGCTCTTTGGCCTGGAGAAGGAGAGGGAGGGGGAGTGGAGGGAGGGGAGGGGAGGGGTGGGAAGTGGGAGGAGGGGAGAAGGTGGAAATTTTTAATAAAAAGAATAAAAATAGAAACCCCCCCCCAAAAAAAAACAAAAAAGGAAGACTCCAACTAAACAACATTTTATTACATCTATACATTTATTTTGTGTCATGGTGTATGGAGTTAAGAGGACAACTATAGGATTTGGCTCTCTACCCCAACATGGAGGTTTGAGGGACAGATATCTAGGTCATCAGTGTGAGTCATTTCTTCTGATATTCTTTGCTCTCATTTGTAAAGAGATGGGGGAGAGACCTTCACTATCAAATAGACACATATTTTTGATATTGGAAACATTTCTGCAATAAATACTTTATCACACAATACTACTTAAAATAAAGGTGTTATGGTCATCAGCATTGCTAAAAAGTTGCTAGTTGTAAGCCTTTTATTGTATGTGTGTCTTTATTTGTATGCAGAATTCATGTATTATATACAAAAAGGATACATGCAGACATATATATCTAGATTTCTGAGATTATTCCACTGACAGACGGTTAAGTAGGATGTAGGTACTGGAGCCAAACATCATTGGCTCACTGATTCTGTCAATGTTACTTGTCATCTTAGACATGAGACTTTTCTTTGCCTAAAGTGAAACTTGCGAAAAATAAAATGAATTCACAATAAACTATTAAAGAATTTTTTATGTAAGTAAATGATATATGTACTAGGCAGGCTTATATTAGTCTCCGGAATCTCTGGAACAAATGCAAAGTTATGGGAGATATTACAATTTATTGTTACGATTCTGAATATATTAGCAGAATTCATTAGCATGCCTTTCAGAAAGCATTGGTTGTGAGATTTATTGTGGCATGCTTGACTTTTATGCAAAGAGACAATGCAGGTTACACAATGCCTTGATATGTACCTGGGAATTAGAAAGGCAATTTAGCCTAGGATTGCTCAGAAATTCAAATATCAAGCAATGGGTAATAATTCCTCTGCAGTTAAAAGTTTGCACATAAGGGAGCTGGTGCACATCACAATCACACTTCCTTGCATTCTCTACATTAGAGCCTCTCAAAAGAAAGGATTACACCTCATCCAATCTGAAATATGGCGTATTCGAAGGCTTGAATAGAAGTGCCATTAGATCTCAAAAATTATTATGTCTTTATTTTTTACTTTTATGATGGAATTATGAGTTCCAAACTTACTACAAAGTCGAGTGATTCAACTTTGATTGCTATCACATGTTTTGCTTGGTAAGTTAGCTTTTGAAGCAAAATTCAATGTATCTTAAGATGAATTAAAAGGTTAAGCAATTAAGTCTGGGTACTGACAAGAACTAGCCATACAGTTCTGCAAGATGTTTTCTATAGTCTCAGATGAATGTTATGCATACACAGTGGACTTTGTATCATAAATGAATTATGTTCCTCTTAGGGATTTTGTACCTTTTATTGAAAGAAGCAAGAAAGAATTTTGGGAAATGGTTCTGGAACAAGAACCATCAGTGACACATGGTTTGGGGGCACACTCATGAAGACATGAGAAATACAAGAGAAACAATGATATCACTGTAGATTGTTATATTAGAATAGAGATACACAGAACATATTTGAGGGAAATATAGCTTTTGGCAAACAGTAACTAGGAAATTTTGGTTCTTATGTCAAGCTACAATTATGCATTACTGTGTTTATTGTACTGCTACTTTTTAATTAAGTTAGTTAATTAAAAATTTTTTGTAGGGTGATTCCAGTGTTCACACCTCCTAGTGTTTAAACCTTTGCATTATTTATTTTCACTAAGTGTGGACAGGCTCTGTGGTTTTCTTCTCATTAACAGAATATGAGATGTCATATTGTGTGATTGCGTTTGATAAGGTGTACTCTTCCAAACTGATGTGATACATGAGGTACTCTTCTGGCTCAATGAAATCAGAACTCATGTTGGAGATCATTTAGGAAAGAACTGGGGATAATCTCTACCTGACAATCAGTAAGATTTCCGTTCTGCAGCTGCAACGACCTGAGTTACATTGAGAACCTAAGCAAAGTATGTTAGGTCACTAGATGCAGCCCAGAATCAGTCTCATATCTTGCAAGACCCTAAGCTGAAAACACTAACAAACCATGTTCCGACTATTAACACATATAAACTGTGAGGTTAGTGAGTATCATTTTAATAAACCAACTGTGCTGTATTTGGTCAAACAGCAATAGACAAATATGCTACAGAACTTCAATATGTTGTGGTTGTACTTTTTAATATTAGTAATTTTAATTATTGTTAACAGGGCAGAATATCATAACAATACTTTTTGTATTAAATACATCTGGAATATAATTTTCAATATCTCTTTATATGTCAGTCTTTTAATTTTTGTCTTTAACATTTTATATTTAAACTCTAAGTTTGTCTATCAATGAGCAATTGAAAAAATGTTCACATCATATAAAATATCATAAAGTTTACTCATTCCTTAAATGCAAGATATTAGTTATGCACTTTTTAGGAAAATTTCATAACATAGTTCTTTTATCTGGAATAAGCAGAGTAGTAGAAAGGCTTTTCCGAGATCTTGAATATTACTGTTCATAGTGATTAACATCTACAATTTAATTTTGAAAAATGATATTAATATAAAAATCCCTGATAAATACACATATCCATTATTTCATATATCACAGTATTAATAATAGTCTCAAATGAAAAATAACTTTGCTTCTTTAGATTTTCTTCTAAAATTAGTGTATTGATTTACATTTAATTGATGTTAAATTGTGAGCTGAGCAATCTGAACGCAAGTGTCTCCAATACATTTTCTTAACTTGGTAGTAAAATTCTACCAGAATTCATTGCCAAGGGATTTCACAGTATATCTCAAATTGTGGAGCTGATTCAGCTAAGGGAATATTCAGTGTTTACACCTGTGGACTCATGGAACTGGGCAATGGGGAACTAGTGATTGCCTAGACGCTAAATAGAAAGGGAATCTGTCTCCTCCATGATAGAGTCAGAATATCATTTATGACCATGCTGGCATCGAGCTCATGACAATCTTTCTGTCCAAGTCTGTTAAGTTTTGGGTTTTCCGGCATGCACCAACACACTCAGCTTTGAAAGGGAGTTTTCAATTAAAAGGGAATTATTGTAGTTTTCACTTTGGTTTTCTTGGGGAAGAAAATAAAATCGACAGTGCGCAATTACAGAGCTTATGGAGTAAAGTAAATCTTCACAGAATTCAATTTATGAAAACTAATGGCTTTCCAGAAACAGTAATGAGTTTGAACTGAGGAAAGATCCATCAAGCACAGAGAGGAATGGTCAAGCACCAGAAACTATAGAATAGAAAAAAGGCCATCAGTATAGTAAGAAACAACACACCAAACAGACAAGAGAACATGACCTGAGACATTTTGACTAGGAGTTCATGACGGGTTCTTATTAAAATAGAACAGCAATCTGTGCAGTGTTGAGGGTCATTGATCATAATTATCTACGAGCAAGCATTACAAAACTGCACTCTTTATGTGTTTTATGGTATGGATTTCTTAAGAATTTAGCTATTCTCAGTAGGTTTTCATAGCATCCAATTTTAAGTGCCCAGGATATCAGGCATATCTATATATAGATCCTCAGCTTGGTGATATTTATGTAACATAATTTAGGCTGTGTTCTTAAATAGTAGAATGTTTTAAAGTAATTTGCCAACATTCTTGATCAATGTCCATTGATTTACTGATGGTGACCTTGGAATGTATTATTGCATTATTATGTGCTTTTTGCAGGGAAAAGCTTGCATGTACCAAGTATTTACCAGAGTCACAATGTGAAATTGTATTTAACAATTCCAGTGACCAGTGACTCTAGAGGTAGAGGGGTTCTCAGGTCCAAGGAGATGTCCCTAGCTTGTTCCTTGGGCAGCAGATGAGAGGGTGCCTGAACTGACCTTGTTCCATAGCCACACTGATGACTATCTTGCATATCACCATAGAACCTTCATCTGGTGATGAATGGAGATAGAGACAGAGACCCACATTGGAGAACTGGACTGAGCTCCCAAGGTCCAAATGAGGAACAGAAGGAGAGAGAACATGAGCAAGGAAGTCAGGACCGCGAGGGGTGTGTCCACCCACTGAGATGGTGGGACTGATCTAATGGGAGCTCACCAAGGCCAGCTGGACTGGGAGTGATGGAACATGTGATCAAACCGGACTCTCTGAATGTGGCTGTCAATGAGAACTGACTGAGAAGCCAATGACAATGGCTCTGGGTTTTAATTCTACTGCATGGACTGGCTTTGTGGGAGCCTGGTTTGTTTGGATGCTCACCGTCCTAGACCTGGATGGAGAGGGAAGGACCCTAAACTTCCCATGAGGCAGGGAACCCTGACTGCTCTTAGGACTGGAGAGGGAGGGAAGAGGGAGGGGGGAGAGTGAGAGGGAAATGGGAGGAGGTGGAAATTTTTAATAAATAAATAAATAATTCCAGTTATCACAAAGACCTGTTATGAAATGGCATGAGAGTGAAGAAAAATATCTATCTTTATGGAAGTTGTGCTTGTGTGTAGATGCTAAACTTACCATCAATATTGGTGTGATTTTTCAACACACCTTAAATTTTGCAGGGGGTTAATTTTTTAAGTCTGAAAGACTATGACTGAGGTTCAATAAGATATGCTAGAGTATTGGGAGGTGCAGTACAAACATTAGGGTGTGAAGAGTTCTGTCTTGGCGGGGTCTTACTCACTGATTGCTAGGAGGCATGAGTTCACATTACCCATCTTTATGAATATCTTATAAAGCACAACAGTTTTACACGTGTTACATGATATAGCCATTACAACATCACTATTTTCTCATGTTTATGTCACCCGTAAGCTCTCAGTGTTGCCATTTTTATTCCTATAGTCCTAATGAAAGAGGATGTTGGGGTATTTCACCTCTCAGTCAGGCTTCAGAGAGAGCTGCTGCCCTTTCTGAAGGAAGCAATGACTCATTTCACTTCCCTTAATTTTTATGGAATTGGTCAAGAATCTGGGATGCAATGAATTTGAGCATTCAGATTGAAGGGACCTAAATTGATTACCTCCAGATTCAAGTAAGGCAAAGGCATTGCTAAAATTTTGTTTTTTTAGTTTTTTCTTATCTTTACTTTTGTGTTTAGATGTATCAGGCTTTGATGGGGCACAGTTCCCATATACAATTAAATGATTCAAAGTATACAATGCAGCATCTTTTGGTATTTCAATGGCTCAGCAATCACTACAGAGCCATACTAAGGACATTGACACTGTTGCAGAGAGAAACTAGATGCTCATTAGCAGTCTCTCCCAACTACTAATTATCTCAGCTCATCTCAAGCCCCGGAAAATTTTAAATCAGCTTTCTCTCTGGATATGGTCATTCTAGATGTGTCATGAAAATCAGGTGCTATGATATGTAGATTAAGACCTGGATTCTTTCAGTTAATGTTTACAAGGTTTGTTATTACTGCATGTGTCAGCACTTCTTTTATTTTATTGGTAAATCATAGCCCATTGTGTGATTATTAATGTATTCCTTATCCAATTGATGCACATTTGAGTTTCTTTTATTCTTTGTCTACTATGGAAATGCTGCCATGAATACACGTGCAGGCTAGTTTAAACTCTTAAGGAATGACCAGAGTGTTTTCAAATTTTGTATCAACAGTACACAGTAGTACCAATGTCTCCACTTCCTCAAAGGTTCATTGTATGTTGCCATGTGTCTTTTGGTTATCCTAGAGGGTGGGATGTGTTATCTCACTAGATTTTATTTACATGTGTATAATGATGTAGGAAATATTTTCATGTGCCTCTCTGTGCATTTTTACTGGATATCTGTCTTTCTGTAGTAGTTAGTTATTTGGGGACAAGATATAGGGATTAGAGGCCTGGCATAATTAATAATATCCATTATATCATTTGCACGAGCATTTGTATCTCCATGATGGCATAATGTCCTAATCTGACAGAGTTTATCTCTCCTAACGTAAGAATTTGTAGTTTAAAATGAAAGAATCTGAAAGAATGAAGGGGAAGCAAAAAGAAATAAAAAATTTCCAAATCTTAAAGTAATTAGAGCACTAAATTGAGGAACAATGAATATGACAAAATCTCAAGGTGAATCAAAATACATTATTCTCTTTAAATAAAGTTGAAATAGTCATTGCTACTCTCGCTGACTATCAGAGTTTTAGAAAACGGGGGTATCAAAGACTTAAAGATGTTATTGTCAATGAAAACTTAATATTTTATTTTCAAATATTTATTCTTAATCATAAGTTAGACACACTAGGACTGTGGCATCTCCTCCCCTTTGGTGAAAAAGGGCACAAAGAAAACAACCTGCCGATGCTTCCTTGTGCTCTGCTATGAGTCACTAGATCTGCAGTAAACCGTTGATAGAAAAGTCAGGAATACTGGGTTGAAATGGTGCATGAGATAAAAGCTGTAAGAGTTGCTAAACAACAACAACTACCAAATAGTGTTTAGACTTCTGCCCATGCAGTGTTTCAGAGAGAAAGAGGGAAGGCCACATTAAAATGGAATCAACGTTGAACTTCACAAACAGGAAAATGTGGGGCTGAAAATGATGACCCAGAAATTAAGGTTGCTTGCTTTCTATATAGAAGATTTGGGGTGGGTTGTTAGCACCCACCTGGTGCCTCACAGCTGTCTTTATCTCCATTTCCAGAGATTCAGTGCCCTCTTCTGGTTGCCTCGGGCACCAGGCATTAGGTGGGCATGGTGTACATTTATAAATACTCAGCCAAAACACTCTAACACATAAAAATAAATAAATCATAAAAATAAATGAAAAGAAAATCAATGAACAAGATGTAGAAGACACCAAGCTTGGATTATTTATTTAGAGGATAATGACCATGATTATAGATATAAGTTTCCTTCCTGTGTAAAGAAGCATTTCCTTAAGCAATAATCACACAACAATATTGTAATTCAAGCCATGTTTTTCTGGATCAGAAAACAAAGCCTAACATTGTTAAATGGATTTTCTAATTAGGGTAAAGCTGTCTGTGGCTATAGACTAATGACTTAGAATAGAGATATGCAAACTTCAATGTAGTGATCTTTCTCTTTCAATGTTATCGCAAACATTTTTACATCCATTGGAAATAATTTTAAAACAATTTGAAAGAACATTAAAGAATATATGATTGGCTTAGATTGAACAAAGTCTGATGACTTTTTTTTTTTTTTTACACTCCTCAATATTGCTTGGGGACTTCCACTCCAAACACTGTTCTATGCCTGGATTTAAGTGTTTAATAGTTCAACCTATTAACCAAGCAAGGTATTAGACACACATATTGCTTACTGTACAGTGGATGAAATACTGTGCACAGAATAGACTTATTCTACTATAATACTTCAGTACTATAACTGTAAAAATATGTTAATTATCAAGTCTCTGACAATGATTGGCACTGTTTTGATTATGGTTTTGAATTTATTTTATTTCACTAATTATGAGTTATACCTCCAAAGAAAGTAAGTTAAGAGCTTTCCTTGATTTATTTGAATTAAAATTTTTTTACATTAAATTTTTATTAATTTCATATTTGTTCACAATATATTATGAATATATTCTTCCATTCTTGCCCACTTTTACCACATTCTCAAACAACTTTATTAATGATACAAACTTACATTATAAAATCGACTAATCTAGTACTCTAAAGTGCTAAGACCCCACTGTGGAACGACTAAATAAAAAGGAAAACAGATAAAGATATCTTGGGCAATTCAATTGAAGAATGATGTGAACATAATCTGTTGCTCATTATTTAAATCTAACTATGAAGCTTGCTGTTTTTACATTTTTTTTCATTCTTTAAAATTATGTACCATGCCTTGTAGATGCCAAAAATAGTCATGGCCTACTTAGAGTGCTAAACATTAAATTTCTGAATCAGATAAAACCTATCTTTGTTTCTAAGTCATTTATAAATCTTTCCTTCCTTTTAGAGTCTTCAGGGAATTTAGACTCTGGAAAAAAATAAAAGAATCTGGTACAAAGCATCTGTATACCCTCAATGGACTGTGAATAGTTGTTGTTAATGAGGTGGATCATAAATTATCACTCATTCTTTTCTGTATCAGAGCAGATTTCTCCAGAACATTTCTTGTGAAAAATGATGTTTTCCTCCAGCACCCCTGATGACTGTCTTCATAACAGCAGGAGTAAGAGATCCAGCATGCTGTTTGTCATATCCCAACTGGAGTCATGGAGCTCTTGGAGAGCTTGGCTGAATTCTGTTTAACTAGAGTTTTAGCATTTATCTTTTATAAAAAATGTATGTGCAAAAGGAAAATTAAAAAAAAATCATCATTTTAAAAAAAATCTTAAAAGATGTTTTCACAAAACAAAATTTTTAAGTTAGCTTTACAAAGACTCTTTCACTATTCTCCTTTTAGAAGAATTTGCATCGTTGGGGAGTATATCTTCAAAAGCCACTTTCTGTGAAGAGAAAAGTTCAAGAAAAATTCTCTCAAGGGACATGGACTACCTTCTATGTATGCAAATAGGATCAGAGGTAATTTAACATGGATTTCTGATATTTAGATTTAAATTTGATGTGTAGGTATGGCTACTTACCTTTTCACATGTAGTGTGATTAGAAGGCCTAGTACTTGCACAACATTTATATGCATAGTTCATTTGGTTTGGCAAAAATGCACAACTACTTGAAATTCAGATAATGAATTCGCACTGTGTACATAGAAAGTGTTTATGACAACTTTAAAAAATAAGACCTCTTCACTTCTTAAAAAGTTGAAGACAAATCTCCAGGAACAGGTGATACTAGATGAGGTGGCTTAAAAGAAAATGGCCCGCATAGGGAGTGGCACTATTAGGGGTGCGGCCTTGTTGATAGAGATGTGGCATTGTTGGAGGAAGTGTGTCAATGTGTGCACAGGCTTTAAGGTCTCTTTTGCTCAAGCTTCACTCAGTGTGACACTCAGTCTACTTCCTGTTGTCTGTACAATGTAGTACAATGTAGCTACTTCTCCAAAACCATGTCTGCCTACAGGCCACCATGTACCACCAGGATGATAATGGACTGAATCTTTGAATTGTTAAGTAAGACACCAGCTCAATAAAATGTTTTTCTTATAAGAGTTGCTGAGGTCATGGTGTCTCTTCCCAGCAATAGAAATTCTAACTAAGACACTAGGGTTGAGACCTCAAAACTGAAAAGAGAATCAGTAGGGTCAGAAAGCACAGACAGCCCAGCTCCAGAGGACATAGAAAAAAATCTCCATGATGGACCAACCAAAGAAAAAGGCTCCCGTTTGAGCTTCTTCATTTCCTCTTGAAACAGGCTAAAGTATTTCCACAAATTCCTTGTGAAAATCACTAAAACAATTATCTGTTCATATTCTCTGTTCTTAAATACAATGCAATTTCAGGTTAAAGTATGTTGCTTCCAGTAAGGGGATCTGGAAAAGTGAGTGAGACTTTATTAATTTATTATCATTCTTAATTTTAATTAAAAAATACCTTCTTATATATTTTATTATTTCCCATCTGAAATTCTGACATATTTATGAAAACACATGATAATATTAAGGCTACTAACATTCCATTGTTCCCCATACTTGGTATCTTTGGGGTTTGAATCCTTTATACCTACTAATTTATCAATTTTAAAATATGTATCATTATTATGCTTCATGCTATAGAACTTTTTTTCAAATTTTTACCTATTTTTGTAACTAAAATTGTGATCTCTTTGACTAATATATTTACATTTTTAATCCCGTCAAAGCCCCCAGATTCTAGTAATTCCTACTCTACTGTCTACTTCTACACATTTGACCTTGTGTTTTTCACATATGAGTGAATGTGATCATGTAATACTTGTTTCTCTATTCTTGCCTGGCTATTTTATTTACTAGTTTACACAATGCCATCCGGATTAACCTATCTTGTTTTAATTGGCTGAATCCCCTTCTTTTTGTAAGGCATGGTTCCACTGTATGTATGGTCTACAGTTTTTGTATTCATCCTTCCATTGATGCATAAATACTTAGGTTTCCCTCGTGTCTTTGTCCTGTGAGACAATGAAGAGAGTACAGATATCTCTTCAACATACTGATTTCAATTATCTTGGTGATGCACCAATCAGTGAGATTTCTAACCCATAAAATATTTCTAATAGTTTAGGGAAATGTCACATCTTTTATAATGTCTATGTAAATTTAAATCATCCTTGGCTTCACTAATATGCATTAAATTTCAGCTATTCTAACAGATACAAGGTTGATATTGTTATTCTAATTTGTTTCTCTTTCATTGAGTAGTGACACTGAATACTTTTTACAAGTCTTTTGGCCATTTGTCTATCTTTTGAGAAATGTCTCTTTATGTTCCTTGTTCACTTTTAAAGAAGATTTTATTTTGTCACTGAACTGTTTAGCTCTTTGTATACTTATGATTTGTAACCCACGCCAGATTATATAGTTTGCAAATATCTTTTCATGAATTATGGAGTTTTCTTTGGTTCTGTGGATGTTTTTTTCTTTATAGCGCTAAGCTTTTAGTTAGTTGAAATCCCATTTCTCTATCTTATCATTTGATGCTTGTTCTTTTGTTATGTCAGTGTCTAATGTCAGCTCACTTTTCAGCAATCTTTTGAATAGATTCACAGATTCCATTTTTACTTTCAAGTCTTTAATAATCTTTAAGTTAACTTTTATATGTTTTATAAGACAGAGATCTAGTGCCAGTCATCTGCATCTGGTTATACATTTAGTCTAGTAGCACTTACTATCCTATCCCCATCTTGTGTTTCTGACACCTTTGACAGAAATCCACTAAGCACAAATGCAAGGATATATTGCTAAGCTCTCTGTACTCTCCAATGTCAATTTGTTTGTTTTAATGCATATGTCATGATGTTTTTGCTCATTAGTTCTTTGTAATATGTTTTAAAATATGGTAGTATAATACTTCCTTTCTGACCGGTCATACTAATTATTAAGATACATAAATTATATCCATGAAAAATGTCATAAGAACTTTGAAAAGATTATTATGTAGATCACTTTCAATAGTATGGATACTGTAATATTAATTATCCCAAGCCATAAATATGTCATATTTTTCCATAAATTTGTATTTTTATCAATTTTTCATCAAGGTTTTTTAGTTTTCTACAAACATGTCATATTTCAACATCTAGAGAAAATTTACTCCTAGGATTTTCATTTGTATGTTTATTTTTGCCTGAAAAATAAATTGAGGATGGAATTGTTTTCAAATTATTTTTCACATACTTAATTGCTGGCATATAGACATGTTGACTTTGTAAGCTAGCTTTATATGCTCCAGTTTTATTGAATTTACTGAAATCTTTAGTGCTTTTTAAGTGCAAAATAATGTCTTCTGCAAACATGATTTCAGTTTTTTCTCCTGCTAATATAGCAGGCATTCTAGATAGATAGATAGATAGATAGATAGATAGATAGATAGATAGATAGATAGATAGATAGATAGATAGATAGACAGATAGCTAGATGGATGGATGGATGGATAGATAGATAGATAGATAGATAGATAGATAGATAGATAGATAGATAGATAGATAGACAGATATTGACTAATTACATTACTGAAGACTTTTGCCTTCTATGCTCAATAAATAGAAACAGCCAGAATAAACATCCTTGTCCCATTTCTTATCATAGAGGAAGAGTTTTCATCTCTCACCACTGGTGTGTTATTAGCTGTTTTCTTCACTCTTCACACAGTCTCTCATATTTATTGACTTTTAGGAATAGATGCCATTCAATCTGAGTGAATATGTAAATATTTCTTGCCCTGTGATAGGAGGTATTAGTGGGTATATAGGTATATGCATGTGAGTATACATGCATGTGTGTGAAAGCTGGGGAAAAACCTAGTGTGTCATTTCTCAGGTGTTGTATGCCTTGTTTTTTGAGACAGCATCTTTTCCTGGCCTGGAAAAGACTAGATTGACAAAATAGAGACCCTTAGGGATCTGCCTGTCTCTAACTTGCCAGTGCTGGGTTTATAAGTGTACATCACCACACCTGACTTGTGTTTTATGTGTTTGGGGTTTCAGATTCATGTCTTTGTGTTTGCAAGGTAAATCCCTTACCAATTGATAGCTTGGTTGCTTATTTAAAGCTTTATAAGTACCATTGATGTTTAAATGACCAAATACAATGAGTTATTTCTCATAAACTTAATGCCATCTTAAATGTGTTTGCAAAGATTTCACTCTACTGATGAACAGTTTCCTTTAATTTGTAAACAATAACAGCAAACAGCAGCTCCATAGGTTACTGAAACAATCTGAGTTGCTAAGCTTCTATAAGCTTAAGGTTTTCTGGTGACTGTTTATAGCTAGAGATTATAGGTAGATTATAGGTAGAGACTATCTACCTACAACGTGGAATTAGTGTTTTGAGGGAAGACCATTAACTGCACAAAAGATGCCCTTAAAAATAAAAATTTTAGAGGCCGGAGAGATGGCTATATGGTTAAGAGCACTATCAGGTCTGTTGCAGAGGATCTGGGTCGGTTCCCAGCAGCCATATGGAAGCTCGTTTCATCTGTAACTTCCTTTCCGGGGATCTGATGGCCTATTCTGGCCTCTAGGGGCACTAGCTATGCACACTGTGCACATACATACATGAAGTCAAACACTCATACACAAGGAATAAAAATAAATACATATTTTTAAAAGTAAGGTTTTTTTGTCTTATAGAGCTCTCAAGTTGAAGTGATTCTGGCTAGAATGCTGCTAGCTACACGGCTCAGTGGTAGAGTGCTTAACTAGCATGCATAGGAACCTAGGTTTGAACCCAACATTACGGAAAAAGAAAACATGTAAATAAGTAAAATTCTGCCTAGAGATCATATAAGTACAAACATAGCCATTGTTAAGGTAAGCTCCAACCCCAAAATACTTGCACACACTGCATTATGATTGGTAAAATCTATAAACATGGCCTGTTTCATTTGATTATCATTATGAACAAAGGAAATTCAGTCTAATAGTTATACTACTATTTAATAAAATCCAAATTTTGAAATATGTTTTGAATATCAGCACATAATGGTCATAGTTCCCTTTTTATTAAAAACATCAATGTATATGCCTCTATACATATGTGTACAAAAATAATAAAAAGAGTACTGTTAGATATAGCTGCCCACTTTGATCTTCTCATATGTGTTATTGTTGATAGCATATAAATAAAGATCAAGAAACTACAGTTGAGAGAGGTCCATTCTCTTTGGGAGGTAACCTTAGTGCCACTGACCATTTCCTGATAGGAACACTGGGAAATGACTAAACCCGAGCTGCTGTTTAATAGGGGCTGGTGTTACTTTGGGATTTAGGATATGACACTTATCCAAATGTGTAAACAGGGCTAATTGAAGCAAATCAGAAGTCAAACATTTTGGGTGTTTTATGCCCTTTGATTCCTTTTTATAATATTTCTTAGCATGTTTCTATTAGTTCCTTATCTTGAATGCTGAGTTGGTTTGACATATGAGTACTCCAGAAAATGTAGGGAGAGAGATGTTTTAATTATAGAGGGCCATCCAGAAAGGAAATACTTTCTAGATTTTCTCTAAATGGTGGTATTAATATGGCAAGGTTGGTAATCTCCTCTCTAGATTATGCAGTGAAGTTACCGCAAGACAAATAGCTGGAGTTTTAAGTGTTTTTTTGGTGTTCTTTGAAACTTCCACTGGCCATGCTTTAAAACTAATGAATTGCCCTTTATTTCTCTGAAGGCTATCTGCTGACTAGGTCCCTGAAGGTATTTGGTCCTCCAGTGAGAGGCTTAAAGCCTGTGAACTGGAGCACAGATAAAATTTAAATCGTGTTTTCACTCACCAATGGCTTAATAGGGCAGAAACTCTTACTCAGACAAATAATCAGCCTTCACAACAGAAAGGTAAACAAAACTATAAATTATGATTAGGTAAATGTTCTGCCCTGCTGAGGCAAATTAGTCAACATTTATCCCTCAGCTGTGATTCAGAGATGTAGGGAGTTAGTTTCTGGATCAATTTGATGAAAATCGTTAGACGATTCTTGTTGTCACATTTTCCTCCTAATTGTACATTTGTTATGATATGGTGCTTCGATCTATATCTTGTCTTGGCATTTACTTTTCTCTGTTAGACATAAAGAAAAATTAAGAAGAGAATTAAATGTTTTCAAATGCAAAAGGAAAAGAAATATATTGGACTAATTCTTGCATATGAAAACATTCCACAACCAGAAGTTCTTATGATATTCTTGGATTTTCAGGTAGAATATATATTTGTTCTCAGGTTTATGGTGTAGGAGGTCCTTCTGCCTATGTGTTGTTTTTATTGATTAATGAATAAAGAAACTGCCTTGGCCTGTTGATAAGGCTGAACTTACGTAGGTGGGGAAAACTAAATGGCATGCTGGGACAAAGGAGGCAGAGGCAGAGAGATGCCATGGATCAACTGGATTAAGAGAAATGGGTTAAATTAGGATGTAAGAATTTAGTATACTTTTTGTTTCTCTGTGATTATTTGTGGCTAAGCTAACCGGGCGGCCCCCTGTAACAGGTTCATGGAGAAAGTGGCTTTTTTTTTTTTTATCTGGGCTGGCCTGGAATTTTCGATGTGGCCCAATCTGGCTTCACACCCATGCTCCTCCAGCCTTCTCCAACGTGCCAGAAGTGGTGGCATGCTTTGCTACACCATGCTAATCCTAGATTTTTTTTTAGCTGTTTTCTTACATTAAAAATTTTGCTGGTTTGAATGCATAAATTTTAGACAGTAAAATACCTAGTTTCCAAAGCAATGTATATTTTAGTTTTTCAAAATTGAAGTAGATCACTTTTTTTCTTTCTATTTTGGTGATATAAAACACACACACACACACACACACACTGTCTCACAGTGAACCTTTAGGCAGGTCTTAAAAAGCTCTCCATAACTCAGACTACCATCAAGCTTATGATAACTATCCTGCCTCAGTTTCCCAAGCACTGAGCTACTATCATGAACCATCACACTGAGTTCAGCGATTTACTCAGAATGAAATTTTGTGTTAGCCTTGGTTTCAGAATAAAATAACTTATTTTAGTTGTAAAACCATTACCCACAATAATATGGACGTGAGGAAATTCAGGTGTGAGATGATCGGGGCCCTGGTGAGGTCTCCCTTTTCGATTTGTAGACAGCCTCTTTCTAGCTGTGTCCACACATGACTGAGGGACAGGGTTCTGGACCAGCTTATGTTTCTTGTAAGGGCTCCAGGCCCATCTCAGCAGAGCTCACCCACAGAAGTTTAATCTTTATTTTTATTTTTTTTTATAAAGTTTATTTTCAAATAATTTGCCTCCATTGGCCTTTGCCATTGAGTTAAATGCTAACTTCTTATTATTCAGAAAAGAAAAACTGTGGAATCTTAAATGATATAGTAATAATTGATAATCATACTCTGATGTTTCTATAGGAGAGCGAATATTTGAATATATTTTAAGACATTTCTTTCCTCTTACTTAGTAAGAATTAAGCTTGTAGGTAAGCACCAGCTTGATTATTCCATGTTCTATATGTTAGGTCTGTAGTGATATTACATTTGTATTTTTTTTTCTCAAAGTTTATTAAAATACAAAAGTCTCCATTTCCTCCTCCCAATTCCCTCCCACTCCCCCCACTCCCTTCCCTCCTCCCACTCCATCCCCAAGAGCAGTCAGGGTCTCCCACCCTGTGGGTAGTTCAAGCTCCTCCCCCCTCCCTCCAGGTCCAGGAAGGTGAGTATCCAAACAGACTGGATCCCAGAAATCCAGTATATGCAGAGGAAACAAGTCCCAGTGTCATTGTCAATGGCTTTTCAGAAAGACTCCGGACCAGCCACATTCAGAGAATCCGGCCTCATTCAGAGAATCTGGCTGGATCATGTGCTCGCTCAGTCCCAGTCAGCTGGCCTTGGTGAACTCTCATTAGATCTGTCCCCTTGTATCAGTGGGTGATCGCACCCCTCGCGGTCCTGAGTTTAATCTTTAGCACCTCTGCTTTGTTTCTTCTTCTCTTCTTCCTTCACTAATTTAGCTCTTAAGAGTTTTGTATGTGAGAAGAGAAGGGAAGACTGCTTGCTTTTTCATGTTTACTTCAAAAATCAGTTGCTTATAGCATCAACTTCACACTTTGAACAAAGCTTAGACAATTTTAACAAAGACATCAAAGGCTTTTTTGCCAAATCTTGGAATTTCACAACTCATGTTTCAGCTATGAAATTTAAAAGTTTATTTGAAAGTAAAGAACCAAGAATTCCAATCATTATTCTTTGTACTTTTTCTTCTCTGGAGAAACAAAAGTAGAGCAAACAATTTTGGTTTATTAAAAGAATGGTAGCTGGGAACAAAGATATACAAGGAATAAAAATATGAGTTCAAACTTAACAACATTAGCCTTATAAATAAATCCTGTACCTTTGTGTAAATTACTAAAAGTTTTATCATCCTTTGTTAAATTTAATTTCAGGTCATTCTTCTCACATCCAGAATTTTGATACCTCACTCTTGTGTTCAGTTGCTTATCAGTTTGAATAGCTACAAATACTTGCTTATAAGTTTGGGGGAAGAAATGCTGACCTCAGATCCAAACATACATATGCTAAGACTTGCCAAAGTTCCTATTTAATGAAATGTCCAATATTTCAGTAGAAGTAGAGAGGACCCAGGGAAGAGCTTCTGACAGCATGTTCATCGTGAATCCATAAATGGAGTGTGCTGCTTTCAGTACCTTCTCTTGGTCAGAGGGGCCTTGGTAAATATGTGCAACTTGATCTCTCTCTCTCTCTCTCTCTCTCTCTCTCTTGGTATTTAGAGACAGGGTTTCTCTGTAGCTTTGGTGCCTGTCCTGGAACTAGCATGTTTTTATGACCCTTGACTTTTAGCATAGGTTTACCATTTTCCTTCTTCTTAGGTCAAAAAGCCTGCCTAGTTGAAAGTCAAATTGCTTATGAGTGAAACTGTGTCTTTGTGTGTTGGAGACCATAGTGAAGATGGGGTAAGGGTTAAGATAGAATCAGTTTCCTGAAACATCCTTGAGGCAATGAGTTGAGTTGATTTATCATATTATTGCAAATCAAAAATCGGTAAAGAAATATTTCATAAAAAAGATTTCAAACTTGGTTTTTTTAAATTTATAATTTCAGATACATGCCTTCATTTCTTCTCTTAATTTATATGTATTCATTTCTTTTATATACATACTAAAAGAAAAACTTAGAAAACAAATTCTTATTCTAAAGGCAAATGTTCCAATCTCAAAGGAAGATATTAAAGTAAATTAAAAACCTTGATTCATTAGTTGTTCTTTATAACAAAAATGATACTTGAATGCATGCTTAGGAAAAATCATTTAATTGTTGTAATCATAAACAAATTCATGCTAATAAATACATATTTGGTTCCTTTCATATCACCAGAATCCCTAACAAAAATCACTAAACATAAGAAGAACTTAATTTAGTCTATAATTTTAGCCAGGGGTAGGTAACTCCATTGCTTTTAGGCTTGGGGTAGGGCAGTTTCTCAGCCTAACAAAAGGGCATGATGGAGTAAACTGGTCACCTCAAGGCAGCCAGGAATCTGAGCAAGTTAGGAGATGTGCATTAGTAAGACTATTTTTGAACAAACGCTCCTTGCACTATGACTTACTACAAATAAGTCCTCCCTCTGAACTGTGCTCTGAGTGGGCTAATCCACTGGTCAAGTTATTGCCCTCATGATATGATCTGATTGCCTTTACTAGTACATCAATTGAGATAGATAAATCTTTTACACATGAGCCTTTAGGGAGAGTCACTGCAAAGCACAAACAATAATAATTTTTTTATCTTAAATAATAGACAGTTTCTCAGTTGAATGTGCTTTGTCTTGTCTTTAAGTTTAACTACATACATGCTTTTCCATAAATTTCTTTATTCCAACAATTTCAGAAGTGTTGTTTATTTTAAGTGATTGTGTCAACCTTGGGTAATTTAATTTTGGCAACCATTTTGTTACTTTGTGCGCACATGTGTTTTTCCTGTATGTATATCTGCATAGCACACACATGCCCAGTTCTGCAGACACCAGAGAGGGTGCTAGTGCACCCCTTGGAACTGGAGTTATGGACCATTGTGAGGCACAATGTAGGGTAATGAGAAGTAAACCCTGGTCCTCTGGAAAAGCAACCCATGTTCTTAACCTCTGAGCCATCTCTCCAGCCCTATGCTTTCTTTTTCTATTGTGGATGCTAATAAGTTGTTGAATTATATAAGCATGCCCCCCCAAAAAACCCCAAAAATCAAAACATAACCTAATAATTCAAAAAACTGCAGTGGCAGTTCCCGTTAGCAAGTGGTGCAGAATCAGGAAATGAGCAATGGCTGTGCTCTGTCCTAGTTGTTCTGGGGATGAACCCGGAAAGGTGATCGCTATTAACCTTCACATCATGTCACTGCGTTATTACATTTTACAACCGGGATGATTCTGGATCAGAAAACCATATTAGCCTATCAAGAATTCCCAAATTTAGCAATTGCCAGAGTAGCTGTTTTGCCCAGTCTCTATCTAGCTCCAAATTTTTATTACCTCAGTAATAACTGCCTGCTAAACAGTCTTTCAGTGCTGTCCTCAAGGCTCGCTTTGTAAGTTGCCTTGTGCACCCTCATGTTTTCAAAAAATGATTGTGAAATATTTTATCTAATGGACTATAAGCATTATCTGTTCCAGACTTCACGCTGCTTAAAAGGAAATTGATTCAATGCGATGAAATGTCAACTCGTGGTCTTCTCAATTGTTACCAAAAGAAGTCATGAAACAAACTTTCTATTATTAATCATTTTCTAATTTTGCTTTTTACCAGCTATTTTTAGAAGAATCTTCTCTGTGATATTTAATGGATCTCAGGCACCGAGGAATAAGGGCTGCTGTGCTGTTCTCAGGCATCCTATAGATGACCTAAATGGAAGATGAAGATGTGCGGTTTGATGGAGGCGCTTAGAAGGGTGAGTTTTGTAATTTAAATTCTCGTTACACAGATTATCTTCATTCTGAAGACTTCCCCCTACTCTCTTGTGCAGTGGTTACAATGGGAACACTTGTTAGTTTGAAAGTGCTTTGAATAAAATTATTCATGAAGGAAAAAGTCAATCTTATGGACAACAGAGCTTCACCTATGGGTTTTTTAAATTCAATATTTAATTATGAACACAGGAAACTCAAAATAATCTAAACAGAATGATTTTAAATCAGCTCTGAACCTAAGGATTTTGTGTTAGAATTTTCCAGATCGTATTAGGGGAGGGGTTTACATTATCAATTCTCAAGATATATAAGACATCTGAAAACTGGGACAGAAAAAGAAAACACTGAGAAATTTATAACAGAAGTATGGAGGAGAACATTGGAAGTATTGCCTTTCAAATTTTGCTCAAGATTTGGTCCTAAAGTGATAAATGAACTCAAGATCCAGTGAAATATTGAAAAATGACCTTGAAACAACGATTTACTGTTTGGCCTTTGATTGTTTCTCTTCTGTAAGTCTGATGTTATTGTTACAGGAAAGAGATTTAATAGGTTGACTTTTATATTTTATTGTTGTTTTAGTTGCAGTAAGTTGACTTTTAGATGGTATGACATTTTGAATAAGAATGACCCCCATTGCCTTGTACATTTTGAATGCTTACTCATCAGGGTGTGGCACTATTAGAGATTAGGAGGTGCGGTCTTGTTGAAGGAAGTGTGTCACTTGGGTAAGTTTTGAGGTTTCAAAAGCCAAGCCAAACCAAGTTTCTCCAGCTATAAATCAAGATATAACTCTTAACTATGTCTCAAACTCCACACTGGTTATTGGCATATTCCTTGTCATGATGTTAATAAATTAAGCCCTGAAAATGTAAGCAAGTGACCAGTTAAATATATTCCTTTATAAGAGTTTCCTTGATCATGGTGTCGCTTCACAGTAATAGAACAGGAATTAGGACAGGGATAAAGAATATTTTGTGAAAGTTGTAGGGACTTCACAGGATTAAGAATCATAATGAAAAAATACAAAGCTAAAATCAGATCTAAAAATATACAAATATGTCAGATATAAAAAAACTGAAAAAGGTAACTCTCAGTTATATGTAGTGAAATTAATATAAGAAAATCCAGAACATTGAACCAATATTCTGGTGTTTCTTAATTTTTTTCTGTTATTCAAAATGATAACGTCTACTAAACTGTGTTATGGAATATTACTTTAACTAGGCAAAGATGTGTTACATTTTGTTTATGATGCATTTGTTTAATTATGTAAAAGTGTGTTGTTATTTTATCTTGCCTGCCTAAGGTACCTGACTGGTCTAAGACAATGCTGAATGGCCAATAGCTAGGCAGAGGGGGTATATCTGGGGCTGGTGGGCAGAGAAGTAGGAGGAATCAAGCTTGGAGAAGACAATGAGGGTGAAAAAAAGGAGACCCCAGGTGCCAGGCAACTAGACAACTGTCATTTAACTGTTGCCCCCAAGTTGAGATCCCGAGAGAGGCCACCGGAATCCAGTCAAGTCCAGAATGCAAAAGTAAGGTTTATTCTTTCCAGCTAACTGGGAGTTCTCAACTACACGCAAATGCAGGACAGAGCTCCCATTCCTCATTTGGGCTTGATATATATGGGCAAAAACACAAGCCAGGTTTACTCAGGGTCAAGGGGATTGGTTTGCTAGATACAGAGGGTGGACTACTTCTGCACACCCTCTTTCCCCTGTAAGTGGCTAATTTTGCTTTTGTGCATGCCCCTCGTCCTACCCCGAGCAGTTATGTCTGCTTTTGTCTAGACCACAAAGCTGGGTGTCAACAGGTGGCTAGCTGCTAGGACCATTTCGTGGTTTATATTTTTGCAATGGTTCCTGTTTACAACTAGCTCTTGATGCTGCAAAGTTTCTTGAACCCAGTGCCTTAATTAACTCCTACTCAAACAAAGTTTCTTAAAATTTTCCATGTCCTTACATAACCAGACACAGAGTAGCACAAACAGAAAGAAAGAAAAGTAAAAGCCCTGAAGCAAAACAAAGATGAAGAGAAACAGATTGTTTTAAGTTTTAAGAGCTAGTGGGACAAGTATAAGACAAGGCCAAACATTCATAACTAATAATAAGTCTCTGTGTCACGATTTGGAAACTGGTTGTTGGTCCACAAGAAAACCTGCTAGAAAACTTCATCTTGTTCAATGATGATTTTGAAGAGGTTATAGGACTGGGAAAATACAACTTGAATTTTGCTCTTTGGTCACAGATAATTCTTTATGAAAGATGTAACTTGTCATAATCAATACTGTCTAAAGTAGGGTATCATTGGCAGAACACTATTTACTTATCTCTACTGTCGCAGTAGAAAAAGAAATTGATAGAGAATATTTCCTTCAGATTATTGACTAGAAAATGTTGAACATACACCTCCCCAAAGCATTATTTTTCTTCACCTTAGTGGACATCTGAGTGTACAAGGCAATCATATAGATGTACACTTTAGTAGCCAGTGTTCATAATCTACCAGGTGGTACCTCGCTTCTCTGGCTGTTTTCACCAGTCCCCATCACCGGCTTATGGAGATGATGGGTAAAGGAAGTCAAAGCAAGGTGTCGGCAGTGACTCCTGGAAGTACTGGCAAAGAGAGACAATGGGGCCTGAAGAACAGGGACAAATAATCACCGAATGTGTTCAAATGTAAGGCTTTTGTTAAGACAGTTAATTAGACAAAAAAAAATGATCAGAAAGAAAAAGGCTCTGCTTTTTTTTTATTTTTATAGGAAGTTGAACTCTATTTTCTATCCTTCCTGATTTTTAAAAAGTGACAGCTTTTGGTAAAAAGAAGATACCTTTTGATTTTCATCTCTTGTTTTCTAGAAAATTTAACCTTCATTTTAAACATTTAAATAAATTACATCACTTTTCCACATGATGGCTCACAACCTTCTCTCTCTTCAGTTTTAGGGGCTTTAATGATGTCTTCTGAATTCCATAGCACAGGATGCCCAAATGGTGCAGTACATATCTGTAGTCAAACACTCTCACTCTCACACACAGAGACATACACACACGCATGCACATAAAAATATATTTCTTAAAAAGTAGTATTATAAAGGGTTATATTAGTAAATTTGTCTTCACTAAAATATATTACCAAAGACAGTCAAAAGAGTAGAATGTAATGTCATAGACTGATGGAAGATATATTTGTAATCAACATTCCCTGAATGATTGATTTTCCTAATTCATACATAATAATTAAAATTTATCTTGTGAAATATCAGACAGCCTAATTTTTAAAAAGAAAAAATTCTTGTTCAGATACTACAATGTGAAAGAAATCCTCCCCTGCAAAAAATAGATTGTTGAAAATTGATAATTCAGGATTTGATATGATTTGGGGCAAAGAAAGAAATGGTTTGGTCAACACAAGATTAGGCAGATAATCTACACATTAAGCAAGAAGTGAGAATTACAATCGTTAGATAATGCTGCTGTCTATTTGTAAGTGTATAATCTTCACTTACTTTTACTGAAGGTCAAAGTTTATTTTGCTTTTAATGAAAAGAAATCTTTTAGACTTGATACCATTTCTCAAGAATTATATTCTTGAAGATGAGAAAACTAAATGAATGTTTCAATAATAATTCTCACCTAGCCAAAGCTGCCTAAAGAAGTTTGGTAGTAAAGTGTGCTCATCTTCATATGGGAGACCTAGGATTTAATCTCCAGTGTTACAGAAATATGTGCTCAGAGAAAGTTTTTTGTTTCCTGTGCCTGGCATTAAAATGGTTTAAAGAAAATAATATAAAAACCCTCGTACAGGAATGTATAGTGAATGTGAGAAAGCCATGCCTACTCACATAGTTGTGTCTCCATACACACTGCCAGTTCCACCCCCAAGGCGTCCTTCTCTGACCTGAAAGCTGTCCTCACTACATGAAGCAAAGCCCAGGATCAAAGTGATAAAAGCAAATGATGGTGCTTTTGAACTGAGATAAGAAAAGAGCCACTGTTTATCCGGGATCTGCTATATACAAAATGTGCACTTATTTTCCCTGCCAGTTCCCAGGAAGCACAGAAGGGTGCATCTCTCCCATGCAGGGTAATGTCCTCTGAGCTAAAACTAAGGAAACATTAGATCACTAATGAATTGTCAGTTCAATACCTATAGTGATGAAACAGTCAGATTATTCTTTCAAGTGTTGGTACACATTCTGATGACCAAGATTTCTGTATATACATTTTATATTTTATTTACCCAGAAATTGGCAAAAAAAATCAAATCTTCCTCATTACTGGTCAAGAGATATGCTGGGACACACTGAACTCATAGAACAAAGTAAGACTCCTCGGCTTTGGGACTAGGTTTGAAAATCTATCCTAGATTTAATGCTCAATTTCAAGAAAAAATATTTTATATATATAAATATGTGTGTGTGTATGTGTTCTGTTTAGTGATTTGTGGACCAAAATTCTCATAGATAAATTACATCCTAGTCATTTAGATGATGCTCAAAATGTTCATCTAACTGCATTATGCCCCTGTATAAAGGTTTTGACAAAGTCTAAAACTTAAGCTACTGATGAGAGATACTATGCATTAAATATTCTGTTGTTTGTTTCTTGTTGTGACTCGGATTATAAGCATGAGATTTAATAGAATAAAATTTTGAGAAAGTTTGGTATGTAGATAACAGAGAAGGAGTGAGGAGGATATTGAATAAGGTTAAAAGCCCCAGGCAAGTCAGCATTGTCCTCCTCACAGTTGAAATCAGAAACTGTTCTACTGAGCTTTTGATATGAGAAATATGAACATTTAGTTGAATGTTGTGTGTATCCTTCAAATACACACAAAAGAACGAGAGTTTGATCTGTGGTCTACATTCCTGCAAAGTTCTTGTGGTGTATGAAGTTCTTCTGTATATATGTTGCTTTTATTGGTTATTCAAGAAAGCAATTGTCTTGGACTGATAGGACAGAATAGAGATAGGTAGAGAAAACTAAACTGAATGCTAGGAGAAAGAAAGCAAGAAGCTATGTAGCCCTGCCAGAGACAGATGCTGGAACTTTACCTGGTAACCCACAGTCTCATGGCTATAACAGATTAATGGAGATGGATTAACTTAAGATATGAGTTAATCAGAACTATGCTTAAGGTATTGGCCAAACAGTATTGCAAATAATATGGTTCTGTGTGATTATTTCAGGGCGGGGGGAGAACAAACAAGCAGCTGTAGTCAGGGTTTCTGCCCTTCCCAGTTCCCACAATCGTTAAGTCCCAAAGATTCACACAGAAGTCCACATTGGATATAAGACTGATTGGCCCATTATCTCCAGCTTCTTATTAACTCTTATAACTTATATTAGCCCATTATTCTTGTCTATGTTAGCGACATTGCTCAGTACCCTATTGAACAGTACAGTCACATCTTGCTTCCTCTGCAGCTGGATAAAGGACTGCAGAGGAAACAGCTTCTTCCTTCACAGAATTTTCCTGTTCTCATTGACCTGCCTCTACTTCCTGTCTGGTTGTTCCACCTATACTTCCTTCCTGGCTACTGGCCAATCAGTGTTTATTTAAAATATAATTAACAGAATACAAACCATTCTCCCACAACAAGCGGCCTCCTACAACACTCTTGGAATATTAATTGCTGCATGATAGTCATGTTTTGAAACATGCAGAAAATTGCTGCAAATTCGGATAGGAATGTTGATGCACATGTATGTTTAGCTTCAAAGAGTCAAATAGCTATTAAATAAATTAAATAAATAAAACCAATGCCATATAACTTCAACACTGTTTTTTTCTTTTTTCCTCTTTTTTTTCTTACTTTATAAATAATACCAATCAAAATTCCCGCTTTCTCCCCTCCTCCCACTTCCTTTCTGCCCCCTCCACACACTTCTTTTGAAGTGAAGTAATACATTAGGAGGTGACATTATTTGTATTTGGATGTCTTTTTCACAGATGCTTAGTCAGTGTTCTTCTCTTGTAAGAGACACCGTGACCACAGTAACTCTCATCAAAGGAATTTAATTGGAGCTTCCTTACAGTTTCAGAGATCTAGTCCGTTGTCATCATGGCAGAGAGCATGGCAGCATGCAGGCAGACATGGTCCTGGACAAATATCTGGGAGTTGTATATCCCAAACCATAGGGAGAAGGAAGAGCCCAACTCTAGGCTTGGAATGGTCTTTCTGAAATGCCAAAGCCTACCCCAAGTGACACACTTCCTTCAGCAAGGCCACACTTCCTAATCCTTTCAAATAGTGTTGCTCCCTGGTTGACCAAGTATTCAAATCTATAAGCCTATGGGGCCATTATCATTCAAACCAGAACAGTAGGTTTAATGATAAAACTCTTCAGACAATAATGAATCCCAGGATGCTGCCATTCATGTGAGAGTAAAGAAAAGAAACAGTTAAGTCAACCCAACAGCTACATATTGCTAGACACCAGAGAGCAACGAGCAAGGGGTCCAGGTACTACCTTCCACTGGATTGCTCTTCATTTTACATCTCATGCTTTCTTCACGCTTTTAAGTCTTTTGTTTTCTAAAACATGACCTTATAAAAAAAATAGCAGACATGCAAAGCATTTTGTTTTCAAGGTCTAAAACCTTTAAAATTGATACAAGTTAAGAACAATGCTAATGTTTTAATCAATGCAAATGGAAGAATTTTTGCCAAGTTCTTGTTGTAGGCTTGGAGACTATCTGATAACAAATATAAATGTTTGCTCCCAGAGGCAGGATGTAAAGAAAGACAATCAGATGAGAGAAAAATATCTTAAATGATATCCCAAAACTCCTACATTGGTGAGTGCTTTGTAGCACTTGAGGTCAGATCAGGAGGCATGATAAAGTCATTTGCTTTGCTGTTTTCTCGGATCTCAAGATTCCTTACTATAAAGATAAAAACCTTTTCTTTTTTTGGTAAGAATAATGATCAAGTGTAGGTAAGAAACAGAAATAATATTGAGAGAAAAATAGGAAAAGAAAAATATAAAAAAATATAAAAACAATATTCCACCGTAGATGAAAACAGAGCTTAAGTAATCAGACTTAGTGGAAATTTGTTCAGGTTTATTGCTTGCAGAGATATTTAACTTTCTTTCTCTGTCTTTCTATAAAATATCCACAGCACATCTGTTAAAATATATATGAGTTTCCTGGGACTTCTATAACAAAAGCATCACAAATCAAGTGGCTTAAACAATAAAAAGTTTTGTCTCAGTCATGAAGGCTGACATCAATTTATTAGCAAGTCCAGGATCTCTTGAATGTGAGAGAAAGAGCCAGTCTTGAACTTCTCTTTCAGCTTCTGCTATTCCAAGGCCAGAGACAACATAACTCACCCACACCCCACACCCTGCAATGTGTGAGTGTGTATGTGTGTGTTTCTTTGTTAGAAAAGAAAAGAAAATAGATACTTTTTTATGAGGATGATGTACCCAAAGACTCCATGTTAAATTGTATCTCTGCAAAGACCTCAACTCCAGATAAGTCCCTGAAGTCCTGAAGCTTAGGATCTAACTTATTTTAGGTGGGATACAAATAAAGCTGTTCACCTGTTTGATGATTTAAGACTTCAAGCGTTTCCCATGTGGAAAATGCATTTTCAACACCCCTAGATCCTTCAAAAACAAAATCATTCTAGCATTAACTCTGCCTCAAGAAGTCTTCAGCAATTAATTTTATATTTTACCAGGCATGATTTTCTCCCTGTTGAATGGGCCTTACGCCTAATTAGACAGCTGTTGTTTATTACCAAGTTATGAGTGACACTAGTGTACCTTTAGTAATGTCTTGCTATACTAGATATTATTCTTCATAGATGGCATAGCTGAGTAGGACTGTTGAGTGCTTCTCTCATGTAGCAGCTTGCACAGCACCAAAGTTAGACTTGATCTGGTGACACACAGCTTTAGTCCTCCTAGTACTTGTCTGAAGTGTTTATTGTCTTCAGCAACAGGGACTGATCTTCAACCTCTGAGAGAGCACCAAGGGCAACTGAAATGACCTATCCTGTTCTGGGAGTCACATGGACAATACTGACCGAAAATTCAAAGGGAGGTTTCTGGTGCCTGGGACTGAGACTTTTGTCAATAGTAGGGAGCATTGTCAACACAAGTGGTATTACTTCATTTTAGATAAGTGTGTGTGTGTGTGTGTGTGTGTGTGTGTGTGTGTGCATGTATATGTGCATATACATTATATGTAATTTTAGGTAAATATAATCTTGTATGATTCCCTAAAGTTTTTGAGACACCCTTATTATTGTCTCTTCTTCCCTCTCCTTCTATTTTGATCTCCCTTCCCAACTTCCTAACAAAAGCCCCCTCCTCTTTTTGTTTACTTGGTGTTCTATCCTCCATGGCATCCAGACTGCTTACCCTTATCTTTGGATTCATCGTTCTCCTTTCTGGAAGAACAAGAGCATCCCACTGATGTGCTGTGGAGCTTTAACAGACAATTTCCTCCCTACAGCCCCCTAAAAATCCAACAGATTTCTTTCTCTTCATGTCCACTTCGTCTTCTTTATGAGGCTGTCACCATTTCTGTTAGGAGAGTAAACCAGAATCACAAATCATGCACATTTGTTTAGTGTAGATTTTTCCAACCATATGCTTGGTTTCTCCCTGGAGTATACTTACTCATTTTTTATCATATATATGGGAAGAATTGAAAAGAAAATGGTTCAATTTTGAGGTCTTTTCTACTTAACAAATATTTCTAAAGTGCTCTTTCCTATTACATTTTTCATGAGCAACAGACTACAACTTTGAAATAATGTTTAGAAATCTGGTTAATATTGTCAGTCATACATTTACTTTCTATAAGATACTGGAATATATTCCAGTCAAGTTCTCTGCCATTTTATAACTTCATTTTTTCCAGTTTCCTGAAACATATTCCACATTTAGACTAAGGCTACTTTAGAAAGATCTTTAACATTCATATTTATAGCAACTGCCTCTTTTGTAATTACAGGATTTTCAGGGATGTACAGTAAAACTCACCTAGCTTTCATCTAATTTCTTATTTATAAGCTGTTTTCAAAAATTTAGATATCTGGTAGTGCATCCATCCCTAAACTCTGTACTAGTTAGGGATCCCTACAGAAAAGAACAAATATATACAGCAGAGATATAAGAGACAGGGAAACATGCAAGAGTTTTATTTTAATGAATTTGCTAAAACCCACACATCATGTTGGCACGAAGGAAATTAAGATAAGAATTGATCTTAAATCTACAAGGTGAGTGTGGTAGTTTGATTGTAATTGGCCCCATAATTTCATTGGGAGTGGCACTGTAGGGGAATGGCCATATAGGAAAGGGTGTGGTCCTGTTGGAGGAAGTGTGTCTCTGTGGGAGTGGACTTTGAGGTTTCCTGTGCTCAAGATAACAGGCCAGTGTCACAGTCCATTTCCTGTTGCCTTCTGATCAAGATGTAGCCAGCACCATGGCTGCCTGCACACCGCCAGGCTCCCAACCATGATGATAATGGACTATGCCTCTGAAACTCTAAGTCGCCACTTCAATGAAACATTTTCCTTTATAAGAGTTGTTGTGGTCGTGGTGCCTCTTCACAGCAATAGAAACCCTAACTAAGACTGCTGGCCAGATGGAAAAACTTGACTGTAGCCAAATCCCTTCCTTTAAGGAACCTTACTCTGCTCCAATGACCTTTGGCTTCCCAGCTGTAGTCCATTTGTTTTATACAAGGTGAAGTACTGAAAATCTAAAGACTAAAAGTTCTAGCTCAACTGAAATAGTTGCATAACAACATGTGTGCTGGATGGTGCTTGTCCAAACTGGGTATCACAGCCTAGGCAAGTGGACAAGAAATATCAAATAACATATTCCAGTTATATGGAGATGAAATTGATTTTTGTAACCTGACAAAGGCTGAATCTTGCTTTAATGGGTATAAGGTGAGACCATGGACTGAACAGAGTAATGAGAACATTTACCCACAGTCCAGCTCCTTTCCATAGACTAAGTGTCATAAAAGTAAAGAGAAGCAAGAGCTGAGAATTTGATATACAAAATAACTGAATTTTACAAACTAATTTTTTTTCTTTTTCTTATTTTTTTAATTGATCTTTATGGGCTTCTACATTTTTGTGTGTCAATTGAAAGTTATTCAACTTCTAGTTCTTTTTCTTTATTAAAACAGAAAAATGCTAAAATTTGATAGTAGGCAATTTTTAAGATTTTTTGTTTTTTGAGATTTTAGCATAATTATCTCTCTTCCCTTTTTCTTTCCTCCAATCAAACCCTCACACACACTTACTCCCTGTTTTAAATTTATAATACATAAATATAACCTACGTAGTTTATTTAATGTTATTTGCTCCTATATGTTTGTAGGGTAAAAAATTTGTGATTATATAGTCAATTGATGAATCCTTTAAGTATAAATAAACTTCAAGAAACCTATAACATACTAAAAGTATTCTAGTCCCACTGCCTTTAGACTCCCGGCATTATATATAGATATGTGTTATTTCTCATATTGATTATGCAAAAAAGTGATGATTATACATGTTCCCTGATGTCAGCAAGAAAATATTATAAATCGGTAAATGAATATTTAGTATGTTACTGTAGTAACTATATGCTTTAAGGATGAACAAATTGAATGATGCTTGACAGGTGAAAAAAATGAAAAGCAAGCAATTAAAATTTGGCAGGTAGAGACCCGAGCTTGACTTTCAGTGATTATGTAAATTTGCCCTTTTTAGTATTGAATATGTGGAGTTTATTTGGTCAGTTTCTCATGATGCCATTCAAACGCACTGCTCATCAGGAAGCATTTGAAATGAAGACCCCAGGGCTTTGTGAATCAACTACAATGTGACGGCCAATATTAAACTCCATATATGTCAAAAGTCTTGAAGATTCCTTATCAAGTTTCTACAGACCGTTTTGCACAGTATACTTCTCTCACAGGCTGAATCGTTCTGGTTTTAACTCTGGAACTTTTTTTTTTAATAGAAAATATATCTAGTTTGGTGCCCAGAGGCTACAATAAAGTGGAATGCTAGTAACTACGCAGGCTCTTGATATCTTTATAAATTAGAACACATTTGGGGAAAACCTAGTGTGAATTTAATCAAAGTGTTTTTGTGTTGCCAAGTGAATCAGAGAAAAATGATCTTTACATACTCAAAACTTGGAAATAATAATCATCAATTAAATCTACCGTGCTGAACAAAGATAAACAAATGAAGAAGCACAGAAGAAGGATGTTTGGAAATTGCACTCTTGAGCCCGCCATACTGACTGCAAATAGCATTTCTGGGGACAATCTTATGGATTTATGTGATATTTCCAAAGGGTGCCCCTTCTACAGTTATTTCAGAAATTGCTTTTCTTGGGTTGTACTTGGCCTAAAGCACAGGTTGGGGAGCTGTGGGTTAGACTTAGATGTTCAGTCTGGAGGCCATTGTTTCCCTGGTTCTTACCCTGCCCCCAGCTTCTTATGCCTGGGATCCAAGAACCAGCTTCGTTTGGCTACTGAGCTTTTTTCAGTTCTATATCCAATCCTCCTGTGAATCTTGATCCTCCTGTCTTCAGAATCCATCTCAAGTTAAATTCTTATCACTCTCATTTCCTATCGATTTCTAGCAACCATACTAGCATCATCCTGAACATGATTTACAGCAATTGCTTCCCAGCTAGTCTCTTGATTTCTTCTATTTTAACCATATTTAGTGTCTTCATCTTAGTGCCCAATGGTAATTTATTAATAGTTTCATGTTTCTTTTCCATACCCAAGCCTCCTTAGCTGGAGAGGGGTCCATGCTAATAGATTTCCAGCTTCTGTTCTCTGGGGGCCAACCTCAGTCTTCTCAGACAAGAGGATAAGGTTTGATCATCAGCCAAGATGGCACCCACCAAACTACAGCAGTTAGCCACTGTGTAAAAGAGCCTTAAGTGATTTCAGAGTCTAGCTGAACTCTCCATAGTGCTTTCAGTTTCTGGGTGCAGCGGCAGAGAATTAGAATTTTTGGCAGGAGGTGTCTGCTTGTAGCCTTGGAATAAGGACATGAATGGGGTCTGTGGAACACGTCTGGTTGTGGTGATGGCCCCCATAGGATGGTATATTTGAGTGATCTGTCGTCAGGGAGTGGCACTACTTGGAAAGGTATGGGAGGTGTGGCCCTGTCAAAGTTAGGTGTGACCTTTTGGAGAAAGTGTGTCACTAGCGGCAGCCGTTGAGGTTACAAAAGCCCAAGCCAGGTACAGTCTCTCTCTCTCTCTCTCTCTCTCTCTCTCTCTCTCTCTCTCTCTCTCTCTCTCTTTTCCTGATACTTATAGATCTGAATGTAGAACTCTCAGTTACTTCTCCAGCACCATGACTGCTTGTGTGCCACCATGTTTCCCTACATGCTGATAATGGACTAACGCTCTGAAAATATAAGCAAGCCTAATTTAAGTGCTTTTTAATGTAACATTTGCCTTGGTCAGTGTCCCTTCACTGCAATAGCAACCTTAACTAAGACAGTGACTGAAGTCATGAGGGGTCCTCTATCAGCCATTACCCCCGTACCCACACCTGACCCACAGAAGGCTCCACGGTCATTCCTAGTACACTACTTGTGGTCCTGGACTCACTAGTCAAGCAAGGAGTCAAGGTTTCCAAGTCATTTTTGCCAAGCAGAAGTCTAAACCCCACGGCCCAATCACCAATCCTTTCCAGTCAGTACCTCTTGAGAAACTAACCTCATCATTCATCATCCAGTTACCCCATTCCCAAAAGACACCCACTAGCATCTCTTTTCTTGGTGAAGGGCCCAATCTTCACTCCATAATTAGCCCCTTTTATTTCTAGAACCCCAACACTAACCGTGTCTCCTGTAATCCAAAACAATGGGGCTGTAGTCCCGCAGTCTTCTCCAATTTTTGATCCCAATATTGTGAGTACATTTGAATTAAGGGACCCTCCATCCCAACCTCCCCACCCTCACTATACCCTCTTCCTGTTTCCCAGACAAGCTGGACATGAGAATGGGGAGGGAAAATGCCCTAAGGAAGACTCTTTTCCTTGGCATTAGGAAGGAGTGTCACAGCCGAGGTCCTGTTCATTTCACCTCTCTCTGAACTCCTGACACCCTCCCAGTCTGAGCCTTTTTCTTCCCTCTGTAGTCATTGGTGAACCTTTGCTGATGATTTTGGCAACTTTAGTAATAAATAGCACTTCTTGCTGAAAAAAAAATCTGATGATTTCCCATTAGGCTTATAATAAAATGTAACATGGTTACAGCAGCTTCAAAATGGATTTTGTCTGCCCTGTCTTAGCCATTTTGTTCCCGTTCTCTCCAGATGGGTTCCATTCCCCTCCAGCTTCTTCCAAGTTCATTTCGTCCCTCCAGGAAGCTAAATTTAACTTTTTAAATGTCCTCTTCAGGCTGTCTGGCCATTTTCTATTGAATTTCGCATAGATTTCTGTTAACTTCAGGGACTTTGCCCTTGTTTTCTACCTTTCAGTTCTTAGTCTGTAGGTTTATTTTATTGCACTTACTGCTGTATGAAATTATGCTGTGTATGTGTCTAGTCTATTTGTTTCTTGTTGTCTCTTCCATAGAAAGTATAAGTCCTTAGGTTTAAGAGGTTTTCTGTTATTGCTATTGTATGCCTAGGAGCATGTAAAATACTTGTGTAAAAAAATTAAAAAATGGATATGTGAACATCGGTGGAAATAAATCCCAAGTGGAAAATACAAATCATTGGCTCAGGGAATAATTCTGAGAAAAAATAATCCAATGCCAAAGCAGACATGAAAAGCACAAGAGGAAGTAAAATATAAGAAATAGAAATAAGTTCATGATGCTATTAAAACACATGATGATTCTATTCATATTGAAAGGAGTGAAAATAATAGCTCCATTACTTCCTTAGACATTAAATATGTGAGATTTTTGCTTTCAGTTTAAGCTAATAATAATAAAATGTGTGTATGAGTCTTTGTGTATAAATCTATGTGTGTGTCTGTGAGTCTGTGTGTATGTGTAAGTCTGTGTGCATGTGTGTGAGTCTTTATGTCTGAATGTGTCTCTGTGTGTGTCCCTGTGTGTGAATCTGTGTGTGAATCTGTGTGTGTGTGTGTGAGAGAGAGAGAGAGAGAGAGAGAGAAAGAGAGAGAGAGAGAGAGACTATGAGTCTATGCGTGGGTTTAATGTGCTCAGCAATTATCAACCAAAACTGTGTTGATGAGACTTGACACATGGTCTTTGAATACCCAGTGATGTCCTACTTCACAGAAACTGATGAATACACAGAAATAGAAGATCTCATTTTCCTTTCATGTTATTTATGACTCATTTCTAAGCCTTTTGCCATTTTTGTCAAATCACCCTGCTTCTTGGAACAATTTAGAAGGAAGTAGAAAAGAGGAAAAAAGGATGCTAGGAAAAGATGTGGTAACAGACAGTCATTGGATATTTGTATTTAGGTCTGCTTGAGCCCAGGCCCTCCTCCTGTTGGTGACCCTTTAGTCTCATTATGATCTTAAAATACTTAAGGTTGATTTTCTCATACTTGCAAAAAAGTAATCATGAGTAAATCTCTTAGAGAAGAGCAACAATATTAATTAGATGTTTCCAATATTTTTCTGAACATTTAATAATTTAATGCTGATTGATAGTACTTATAAATTAAAGGTATATCGTCATGTTGTTTCCCTAGAGTTTACTCTCCAAGTATAGTTTATATAAACATAATCTTGCACAAGTTTTGTACATAAAACAAGTAAAAAATATGGCGACTTCCTCATTTCTCCACAGACAGGTCACTGAAAGGGCTCTATGACTAAGCAACTTCCTGGAAAAAATAGAAAAACAGCAAGTTACAAATCTAAGAACAAAGAGTTAAAACACTTTGACAAGACATACAACTGTTTAATTTGCTCATTGGCCATACTAGAGAAATGGATGCAGATGGCAACATCTAACATATGTTCTGAGACCTGACTTTTGAGTCACCTCATATTTCTGAACTTCTTAGAAACTTGTAAATTTACAAAATAAACCTTAAACTCTGGTAGCCAACCCTTTGATGATCTAACTCTCCCAACCTTTCTAGTCTAATTCTAGCGCAGATATGAATGGAGCTAATAAATATCCCTAAAAATCTGATTCCTTGTATTGACTTTTATTTACACTTATTTTTCCTTTGACCACAATGTTCTCTTAGATTTTGCATATTCTGTGCATCTGGTGCTTTGGGAACATTGTCATTATTCAAAAGATGTCTGCATACACGGAGAGAATTGATTTCTTGTCTTTCCTTGGCATTTATTTTCTAGAGAGGTCTGAGAAGTTAAAGAGCATCTTGTGAATTAGATTATTATGCACAACATACTGTACATCTGGTAAAACAAAGGCTTAAAAGAATTATATAGTTTTAAAATTTGACAAATATGGATACATTGTGTTTGAGAACCTGCCATGACTTGTATTGAACACCCATTCTTTGCTCTTCCGCTGTAGGATTCCTGGGTGCAATAAAAACTTAATTGCCTTGGGCATAAAAAAATAGTAATCCCAAAATTTCATTGTTTATCAAAACCACCTCATCAACAGATAAGACATTATGTTAGCCTGCTGATAACCTAACTCCAAACTTCTGTGCCAATTCATAATTTCTGATAATATTAATATATTTATTACTAAAGGAAGATTCAGATTCATATAACGTTTTAGGCTGAGCAAATATTTGCTATAGTTTAACTGTATATAAATTCTATATTTTAATTAGCCTCAATGAATTAAATGTATCATAGATAGTCATATTTTGTTCTGTGATCTCAATATTTTACACACAGAAAGAGAAAATTAGTATGTTCACTATTATGATAATTTATACAGGCTGATTTCTTTTTAATGCACATTATATTCTTCTTTTGATTAGAATATTGCCTGAGAAGATCAAGATATTCTTTGGAATTCAACTTTAAGTTCCAGTCTCTCTAGGATTCCATGTACATGTATACTCTTGGGACCCATTATCACATGGAGTCTAGGGATGTATATTTTCAAAGTCTAATAAGAGATTCTGATTGAGGTTGATTTAAGGATCATTAATACAGTAAAGAAAACTAGATTCTCCTCTACTATTCAGGGAAGCAGTAAAATGACAGAAGGTTTTTTTTTAATTTCTTTTAAAAGAGAATTTAGACTTCCACAGAGATAATTACTAGTGGATATGAATAACAGAATTGCACCATGGAAAATATCACTTAATCGCTACTAATGCTTCATAAAGAAGAGAACATGCTTGGAGAAACTAAATCAGAAAACATTAATTGGTTCTGTTGATGAATAGGCTGAACCCCACTAATCTTCTCTGAGGGTTAAATTTCTAATAAATATGGAAATAATACTACTCACAGAGCTTTTAACATACATGAATGCAACAACAGAGCCCTTCTCTAGATAACCCCCCCGCAAAGGGTCACTTGCATTCTCTGGATCAAATATTGAATGCCCTGGAAAATATGATTTAAAAACAAAACATTCAGAATCTGGAGCAATGGTTTACTGGGTAAGAATGTTTGCTTTGCAAGTATGGGGACCTGAATTAAAATCCCTGGCACCTACATACAAAAGCTTGACTCTTAATCGCAACATTGACTGTTGAGAACAGGCAGACATCAAGAGTTTACTGGCAAACCAAAGAGCATAGCTGAAAGAATTAGCTTCAAGTTCAGTGAGAGACCATGTCTCAAGGCAGCAAGGCAGAGATCCTTAGAAGAAGATGCCCAGTGCTCCACTATAACATCCTCATAAATGCCTGCACACTCACATTCATGGTCCACACACATGCATACCACACAACACACATGTATATATCATGAAATAAAAGCATGGACAATTCTATTTTATTGCTTTCCAAAAGCTGTAACCAGCAATCAAACAGGTGACTATGTGTCCTTTGCAATTTCTTTTCTCCAAGGTGTTCACATCACAGCCTCCAGCACTCACTCTTTACCTCACTGTGGTTGTTAAACTTTATGTTTCCTTCCAGACAACTTTTTTTATCATCATTTTCATCTGCTAAATGCAATAATTAAAACAGTATTTTCATAAAAAGTTTTTATAACATTTAAAGATACTATCTTACAAACAGGCTTAAATACACGTGCAAGATAAACTAAACAATTAAAAACAGTAATTAGTAAGGAATTGTTTTCCCCTGCTTTTATATTCATCCATTTAGACTTGATTAGTGGCCTCTCAGATTTCCAGTGGCTACAAGATGTCTACTTCCCTGCTGCGGGAATTACTTCCGTTCCTTCAGCCAAGAGCCTTTAAGATACCAGCTCACTTGGGCATGGTCTCTTTTGCTTTAAAAAGCAGGCTCCTCATGTTACAGAATGGCGTCCCACATTGGGCTCCATTCTGTAACGTTACTGCCTGCTTGTTGGGGTTTCTGTCCTGCCCAATATTCTGTAGATATGAGGGCCTATTTGTCGGCGTTTCTGTCCTGTCCAGGTCCTGCAGCCAGTTAGCCCCAAAGAAAATCACACAGAGGTCTCCATAAGATTATAAACTGATTTGCCTAGTAGTTCAGACATCTGATTAGCTCTTTAACTTATATTAACCCATTATTCTTATCTATGTTATCCACATGGCTTGGTACCTTTTTGGTAGAGTAGGTCACATCTTGCTTCTTCCATGATCTGGGAAGGACTGTTAGGAATGGTCTTCCTTCTTCCCAGAATACTCCTGTTCTCATTGCTCTGCCTCTACTTCCTGTCTGGTTGACCTACTTATACTTCCTGCCTGGCCAATCAGCATTTATTTAAAACATGACTGACAGAATACAGACAATTCTCCCATACCACCTCCCTTTTACACACATAGTTCTTATATGGCAGCGCCCAAACACAGGACCTGAAATTTGTCAATTTTTATCCTTCTATGGTATATTCCCTGAAATTCTTCAGATTTGCTCTGACCTCTTGTTGCCCATGGTTGCAATTCTTGTCCTGTCTAAACAAACTGAATACAATAAGAATAAAACTGTCACACTTTGTCACAGTTGAAACCCAAACTCACGTCCCCTACAAATATCAAAAAGCAACAACAAGTAAACAAAACAAAACAAAAAACCCTAAAGTTCTACCTCAGTGATAAGATTTAGGTTGGAGGAGACTTAGGAATTAGTTATGCGTACCTTTGGAAAGTTTTTGAGGACATTTCTAGAGACAATTAGATGAAAACCTTTGTGATTTAATCAGTGGTTTATTCCATTATAAAGATTCAGAGTTTGAATACATTATCCCATCTAGGGGTGACAGAGAACTGGGAAAGCTTGAAGTAGGGGACAGTAATTACTCCCTGGAAAAGCATGCCATGTCTGCCCCTCAATCATGTCTGTCTCTTTCAATCGTATCTGCCCCTCATTGCCGTGAATTCGTGGCCTCTGCCATACACTCTCACTACCAGGGTGTGCTGCCTCACCTCAGGCTATAAGGTGACCTTGGGCCAAAACCTCAACTTCAAATACATCCTTTTCTCCCTGAAGTTTTTTTCTGTCATATATTTTGCGCAGTGATCATCTAATAGAGCCAGTGACCTTTGATGTCTTCCAGAAATACAAATTTTTGGAGAACTGTGTTCCATAATGACAACAAATTAATTGCCAGGAAGAAAATGATTAATGTTTTGATCATCCCTCAAGTCTCGGGTCCCCTTCTGCCTCCTCCACAAGCATTTCCTTTTCTTTCCAAACTAGGTCAGGTTATTGTTCTAAGTCATTAGAGGAACCTTGCCAACTGGAGAGCGTTTTGCCACAAGTGCTCCTACCGGATATTTGGTTCGTGTATAATTTACTGATTACACTAAAAAATAAAAACAAAACAAAAAAATCAATGGAAGCAGAAATCAAGGTTGTTGCAAATTTTTCTAGCATTCTTGATTTAGGATACAATAGCTTTTACATAGGACTAAAGCTTTAATTATTACTAAAGACTACCCAAAAGATAATTAGGATGTGAAAATAGAACAATTAACATAGAATCATGCAAATGTCAAAGATTAACATAAACATTACCTACCTGACCAATATGGAGCTAGTGGAGCCAGAAATAATATTTTAAACCCTTAGTTTGTCTTTTAAAAACTTAAACTGTATTAAGTGATATTAATGACCAGTGGTTGTTGACTCTGGTTATTTTTTTGGGGGGTAGGAGAGTGTATGTGTTTCCCTTCTTTGAGTTGTGCTTGTGAAGGGTCGCTAGATGTCTGAGTTGGGGAGATGGTTAGAGAGAAGGGAGAGGGGGAGGATTGGGGATGGCTTGGGGGAATGGGATGGGGGGGAAGGGAGGAAGGATGGATATGGGAACAGGGAAGTATATATCTCAACTAAGGGAGCCATTTTAGGGTTGGCAAGAGACTTGTCTATGGAGGGGTTCTCAGGCCCAAGGAGAGGTCCCCAGAGTCTTCGCTGGGCAGCAGAGGAGAGGGTGCCTAAGCTGGCTTTGACCCATAACCATACTGATGAATATTTTGCATATCACCATAGAACCTTCATCTGGCGATGGATGGAGATAGAGACAGAGAAACATATGGGAACACTGGACTTAACTCCCTAGATCCAAATGAGAAGCAGAAGGAAGGAAAACATGAGCAAGATAGGCAAGACCAGAGGGAACCTTCATCCGACGATGGATGGCGATACAGACGGAGACCCACATTGGAGCACTGGACTGAGCCCCCAAGGTCCAAATGAGGAGCAGAAGGAGGGAGAACATGAAAAAGGAAATCAGGACCGTGAGGGGTGTGTTCACCCACTGATACAAGGGGACTGATCGAATGAGAGCTCACCAAAGCCAGCTGAAGTGGGACTGAACGAGCATGTGATCAAACGGGATTCTCTGAATGTGGCTGACATGGGGGCTAACTGAGAAGTCATTGACAATGGCACTGGGACTTGTTTCGTCTGCATGTACTGGCTGTTTGGGATCCTAGTCTGTTTGGATGCTCACCTTCCTAGACCTGGAGGGAGGGGGGAGGAACTTGAACTTCCCACAGGGCAGGAAACCCTGACTACTCTTAGAACTGGAGAGGGAGGAGGAGAGGGAGTGGAGGGGGGAGGAGAGGGAGTGGAGGGGGGAGGAGAGGGAGTGGAGGGAATGGGAGGGTATGGGGAGGAGGGGAGGAAGTGGAAATTCTTATAAACAAACAAATACATTAATTAATTAATTAAAAAAAAACTTAAGCTGTAGACAATGGCTCTCCAGATCTATATTTCAGCTGTTGAAATCTCCTTCATTTGACCTTATTCTATAACTGTAATATATGTATATACATATTTATATGTGTAAATATGTGTATTTTTATGTGTATATACATATATATTATGTATGTGTACGCATGTGATTGTGTAAAGCACAGTCTCATACAGGATCCTGTTTAATCTATGGGGAAAAAGTCCTTAAAATTAAGAGGTAAATCAGTTAAACTAACAAGAAAAGAAGCCTCTCTGACAGAGTCTAGAATTAGACAAGCAGAAAGTAGGTCCTTAAAGGTGGAACGACGTGGGTGAGCAAAGGATTTCTGTGCTGTTTTATTTAGTAATTCTGAACGAGAGGAGAACTTTTCCAGGGTTACCCAGTATGTTCAGTTGTAAAGAGTCACTGGCCTCTGGTGCTGCGACTTCTGCCCTTAGTCATACTGCTACTGTGAAATTGATAGAAGGGATGCAGAATGGGGGAGGGGTGCATCGAGGGCAGAGCTGTCCAATAGTCTTAGACAGGAGCTTCTGAAACGCGGCAGCCCCAAGAGGCTGTGATGTGTGGGTTTATTTTCGTGGAAACTTCCTGACACAAGAGAAATCCTTGAGCCTGAGAAGCCAAAGAATGAGAAAGATCTTAATTCCTGTGTCTCAAAGTTTGTTGCTCTCAACAAGAACCCTTCTGTGTTTCTTGTAGTCTACATGTCTGTGTAGGTGAGGGTGGTAAGAATTGGGGTCTTCTCCACCTTTTCCTTGCAGATTGCGTTGTGTATACTCAACAGATACGGAATATTTAATATCATTAAAATACTATATCTCCCTGAAATAAATACAGTTCTGCACTTGGAACATGGTCAGCATTGTTTCAAATAGACCATAAATCCCTTTCCCAAACCTCAGTGTAGTTTGAAGTAATACTTTTGGTGTTGATCACAACATGACTTCTGGTATACATTGGTGCATCTTGACTATTTAACTCAGGGCAATTAATGATATAAACTTGAAATTACTTCCAAGGGAGAAATATAATTCCTTTTTTAATAAGTAAAATTCTTCATCAGTTTTTGCCAAACCCTAATCTTGTTTTAGTTCTTCAAGTCAAATGCGATTTGCTGACTATTCAACTGTGTCATACAGAGTATTTTATTTTGACTCACAGTGAACTTTTTAATTCTTATCTACTTGGTGAGCAGTGTCAGAGTTAAAGGACATGGACTTTCAAAACCACCAAGAAAATATTGTTGCCAATATTGATGGGCAAACCTCTTTGAATTGCTAAGCTTCTCATTGATGGTTACAAGGCTTAATAAATATTTAAGTTGTCTTAAGAATTTTCTTTCTGACTTAGTCATTCGGGAAATGTTTTCTCTAGGCATTAGGATACAGAGTCTCTTTTCCTCTTGGGACTTTTTTCTAGTGCCCACCATTTCTACCTATATTTGTTTTAAATTGCATAAAAGTAGCAGTTGAAGTCACTGCTAATAGAGTCATAACATTTTAGCTCTAAAGCGACATGTAATAGTGGCTGAGACTATTGCAATATTGATTAAAATGAATGAGCTATAGCACAATCTCTGATTTCTTCATTTTTATGGTAAACTAGAAACATGAGATAGACTATTATTATGTAATAAGAGAAAACACTTAAAAGTATGCCATAAGTTCCATGGAGTTAAAAATTGAATTTGGTTTCAAATATTTATTGGGAGCTTTCTTCTCACTAAATTTGCTTATGATAAGTGACACAGCATGCTTGATTAAAAATTAAACAGACTGTCAAGTGCTTCTCATGGAGGTTGTGCAAATGATAGTACTGATGTGAACAGTGGCTCCGACTCTGCTTTGATCTAATTGAAAAAGGCAAAGTTCTGTCAGATCAGATGTCAGTCCTTTCGAGAACGTCATTCACATGAAAATAATTTCACTATCCTTTGCCTCCTCCATGCCCTGTTGAAGTTATAGTCAGGGCCAAGAAGTGGAAGGAATATATTACAATCTCTCAACTTAATTTTCTTCTGAAAATTTCCATATTTCTATGAGAGAAAGATTTTGTTCAGTTACATTTGTGATGCAAGGAAATTATATGAACTCACTGATGCTTGGCCTAAACTAAGTTTCTTAAGAAGATGTTTTGTAAGAAAGGACATATAAATGACAAGTTGGAATACATTTTAAAAAAATTAATGACAATGGAAAGGATAGGCTGTTGCGGGGAAAGAGGGTTACAGAGGAATTTTTCCATTAAAGATATTTAGATTGTGTCTTAAGCTGTCAATTCTACTCAAGCATCTAAAATAATATGCATGTGTGCATGTACACCTTATGTTCAAGATACAGCTTGAAATTCTCAATAATAGACAATAACCTATTGTTTGTTTATTTCCAGTAAAGTAATACAATTGTACAGTTTATGATAATTGTTCAAGTTTGTGATTTTGAAGTTCCTCAGATTTATTTATAAAACTGACTTTTTCATAATAAAGTCAAGGTACCATTTATGAAAAAATAAGATTTTATTTACATAAAAACATACTTTCTATCACTAAAGTTTAAAGTGAGCATTGTAAATATTGTAACATATTAAGAAAGAAATGTATTCCAGACTCTCAGCGTCTGTCAAGTTGGGATTTATAGATTTTTGACAATTTTTTTGTGTTAGAGATGATATGCTAGAGATCACAGATCTCCACAGAAATCTCTAGTTTCTTCTCTCATCAATTTCATACTTTCTAAGTGTTTTTAAATACCCACCATTCACTCTGGAAATAAAGACAGGTGGATATCTGTGAGTTCAAGACCACCCTGGTCTATAGAGTGAGTGCCAGGACAGGCCACAAAGTTATAGAGAAACCCTGTCTCCAAAGAAACAAAAGGCAAAACCATTATCACTCCCCCACAAATTTTAATTATTTCAGCCTATAGTATTTATGACAACATGTATTATGGAAATTTTAGTTGACTGCAACTCTTAAATTTCTAATCTTTTAGGGATATTGGCATAGCTACAAGGCATGTGGAAACTGATTGGCATCCCCTCTGTTCAGGTCACATCCTTCCCCACTGAGCAGGAGGCAGATGGACAAGAGGACAGATGGACAAAAGGCACTTCAATGTCACGGACCAGAAAAAAAAAAGTTTATATTGCCAGGTTTGAAGAAACTTAACCATTTTGTAAATCACAGAAAAAAATATATTTAAAAACAAATTAAATTCATATAAAGGGATTTCAGCTTTGGAAATATTCCTCTGACTGAATCATTGGTGATATATGCTAATTCTAATGTTCCATTATACTCTTTGTTGTTATAAATTTTCCTCTGACTTGCAAGCTCATTCACTTTCCTATAGACTGCAGTTGATATCCCATTTTATCTGACTCTGGACTTGTCTGAAATGCACCTTTTATTTAGAAGGTTTGGTATTTTCTATATGTAAAACTTATGTAGTCATAGCATTAAACACATCTAATTTCTCAGGACTTAAAAAGCTAAATCTATCAGAATGTTGTATAACAAGATCAAGAGCAGCTGAGTCTTTCGACATAGTTATTATTATTTTTTAATTTAAGGAAATTGATCCCATGCCTTGATATTTATGAGTAATTCTCTAATATCCAGAAATTCAAGAGCTTCCCAGAGTGTAGAAACTTTCCGTAAGACAGGTAACAAATGTATGAAATATGTGTCTTTCTGAAATGACCTTTTTGTTGACATCAGTCCAACCCAATCCTCTCCACAATCCATCAAGAGCCACACATGCTGTTGAAATACACTCTCCCCAAAGACATGTGCTTCTAAGTGAGGAATGAAGTGTCCAAAGGTTTATAAGAAAAGATGTTGAGATATATGTGTGCTCTAGTAGGCTTGTACTGCCCAAATCTTTCTGTAATATCTCCTGATGGCTGAGGTAAAAATGATCTATCTTTCTTCCTTCACTTGCTTCACAAAGTGAAGGCTTCTTATGCAGTGTTAATGTCCGTTACTACTAGACCCCATTCCCATGTAAACTACATGTATTCTAAACACAAAGGAGCTCCCATGTCTTAGGAGGATCATTATAAACATTAAGAGTTCCTCTCTGCCATTAAGAAGAGTCATGAGTACTTCCCTGTGTTTTTAAACAAAATCTTGTAACTAATCTTATTCTTTTCAGTTTCATAGATCAAAAATCTTATATTCACTATAATACAGTTCCTAAGTATGAAAACTGAGGTCAAAACTTCCTGTTTTAATATGAGATTTTAAGGATATACTATTTCTTCTGGTAAAAACAGGGTAAAATGAGTTCGCAAAAACAAAACACACACAGTTTTAATGAGAGCTAAAGAAGGTTTATGATACTTATTTTAATCCATCCTGCTATGTAGCAAATGTAACATCCTGTTACTTTTCATAAAATTAGAGAACTCTTATTTGAACAGTGAACTAAAGAAAATGAGACAGCCATGGATTTTAAAGAATAGACCCAATATAATTGTTATTTCTTTTGAAAATACACAATGAAGCACTTATTCTTAGGATCTCTCATACAGCCATTTTCCCACCTAAGAAATGTTTAACGTTATATTGTTACAGCATCACATGCTGAACAGTGAAAATTGGTGCAATTTAGTTCATGTAGAAAGTGATTACAACTCTTAGCTTAAGAAAAATTTAAAAGTGACAACTCATTCTTGACTATTAAAACAATCAATTGTTTTATAGTCTGACAAATCAGAGGTAAATGATAGTTAATAACATGCTTTACATAGAAAGAAGACACAAAGTACGGTACTATCTGTCTTATCATTTCATGTAAGCAGGGAATAATTTTCCAGTTCCTTTCAGTCTCCACCCACCAAAAAATAATAGGATTCCAAACAAGCTTTAAAATCAACAATATTATTACACTACAATTGAATTCCAGTGGATATATATATATATACACATATATATTCAGTAACATAGATATATATGTGTGTGTGTGTGTATTCTTATATGCTGAATAAATTTCAAACATGAGTGATGAATGGTAAGGTTTACTGGTATGTATGGAAGTCACCATCTTGTATTTATTATTTATTTATTTTATATAAAATAGTTATTCTAAGACTAGAGAGGAATAAAACGGGAAAGGTTGCTATGCAGAGACTAATGACTGAGAGATAAAGCCAAAATTAACAAGCGACAAAGCGTGATCGCATCACTGTTTTCCCATTCCTCTCCACTTTCCAACCTTGCAGCAACCCTTTCTCTGTATGTGTTGTGCACAAAGTCTTTGCCCAAGCTTTGTTCTCTTCCAGGAAAGTTATCATTGCCCTCTTTGTCCTATATATAGCTATTTCTCCCTTTACTTTTAACAGGACCATTCCTATTTTTCTGATTGATAAGCTCCCAACAATAGCCCAATAATCCTCTAAAGGATCCTATACCTATCTTAGAATTTACTTTGAGTCTAGTTTCCCTAGAGTGTTTTAATTGTGTGATAACTTACTACTTCCGCATTGTATCTAGACATACATGCCATGTGAGTAGCAGGTCTAATGACTGCATAAATGGCCAGGGTCTTCTCAGCACCCATGAAAATGCCTGATGAAATATGTCTACACTAGATGCTATGTACATTTTCTCATTTTCAGACCATGGATAATTTATTACACCAGCTGTCCTTACCCAGGGGCCGTGCTTCTAGTGCCATTTTGTTTGTAATTTTAAAAAATTATTCAAAGCACCCAATATTGTGTTTTGGTGTGTGTTTTAGAGAGGGAAAAATTTGTCATTCTTAATGGTTAAGATTCCAATAGTTCATATCTTAGTGTTTTCTAATAGTAAAAGTATTATTAAATGCCCGACTTATTATAAAAGCAGCATTACAAATAATAAAAATGAACTTGAAAACACAGATCCTGCTTCAATAATGAAAAATGTAACACTTCCTTAGCATCTGATACCCTTGACACTTCCTGTGACAATGATTCCCACTCCAGGGTAACCTTATCTTAAAGATACTGTATATAAATCTATATGTTTTAATATATTTGCCTTTTTACAGATGTATTTCATTTTTAATATTTAAAACAATATAAATGATTTAATTTCGCACATCTTTAGCATCTTGATTTTTTATTTACCAATTTATTGGTAGATTCACCTGTTTTATTAAGTTATTGCTTCATTAAAATTAGTAATTCTCACTTTTTAGCTTCACATTATTGTATAGACTGTCTTAGTTTATATTCTAGAAGTTACATCTCCAAGGCATGGAAGCTGCTCTTTTGGGGCATGTCTTTTCATTTTTGTGTGTCGGTGATCATGTGTTCTATGTCATTTTGCAGTAATGCTTATTTTTAGACTTTTGTCAAGACTTTCACTATGTGTACTGGGAATTCAGTATGAAATATAATTGGTCCCCATGAGGGTTTTCTTGTCCTTGAACTCAGCACCTGAACTTGGTCTTTGCTTTCACTTTTTGTTGAGTCAGGAATTTTTCTCAGACTACGCATGGGAGCACTCTCATGAGATATCCAGATTTCAGATCCATGTCCGGAGAGAACCCTAAGTCTATACCTCTGAAAAATAAATATTCTGGCATCAAATCAATCATGGACAACAAAGAGGGAACTCTTAGGATGAAAAGAAAAAGAATTGTAATTCTTCCTTAAAACATCCAACACACATTTTCAGTGAGCTTCAAAGAAGGAAGATGATTGGAACCATTTTATAACAATTCCTCTTCACACTGATGCTAAAATATACCCTGACCTGCCAACAGCATTGACTGAGTCATTTCTCTTACTGAAATTTTCTGAATGATTACAGAAGCATTGCTAAATAAATCTTCTGGAGTCTGATCCCTTCATAATAGGCTCTGTTCTGACTGATAGGTCATTGAACACACATTAACCTGTTGTGCAGAAAATCATACTAGAAGTAGAAATATTTTCTTAATATTTTTGTGATTCACCTCTAAATAATCAAAGATTTGAGTACTAGTAATGTAACTTCAAATATAAATACACCTGAAACACTGAGAGAAACAGTTAATAAATGGGACCTCTTGAAACTGAAAAGCTTCTGTAAAGCAAAGGACATAGTCTACAAGACAAAATGACAGCCTACAGAATGGGAAAAGATCTTCACTTTTGGTTTATTTAAGGTCAATTTTGTTATATGTATATGTATTTCTGATCTTGATTAAGGTATTGTGTTTGTGTAGCTCATTTAAAAATTAATGTATAATTAAGAAATAGAGGTTAATAGATAATCATCTATAATGGTCAAGCTTGTAGTTCTCTTAGGGAGATTTTATAGATGTAAAGAGATATATTTCAGGTAGATAGGTATTCTTCGAATCTTTCAGAGACCTTCAGAATAAGGCATTTAAAATGATTAAAAAACTTAAGACTTTTCATGACAATGAGATACATCTGTTCCTGGCAGCACAAACTACTTCAAGAGGAAGATGGGCATCAAAGAGGCTCCTTATGGAGTTGGTTAGCAATTTGGGCAAGAATCTGTTCTTGCCTGGACTGCTGAACTAGGCCTGCAGGACCTACAGAGAAATGATTGCTGAACTTGCCTAAAGGTGAGACAATTTTTCAGGGTTCCTGCTTCATGAAAGAGTCTGTCAGACATTCTGCAAGACACAGAAGAAAATGACTGACAAACTGCCAATATAGGTGTGACTGTATTTGACATTTCCTGCTTCATGGAAAAGTCTGTTGGATATTATGGTCTGGTAGGCTGAAGATGGATGCGCCAATGGTACAGAAAAACTTTGGGTGACTGTTTGTGCAGTGAGATGTCTCAATCACAAGTATTACTTACTAATTAAAACTGATACTGGTAGAAATTATTTCACAGTTATATCATTTAATGTTGACAAGCTGGTCATTACAATTACCCTTGTTTTAAGAAAATTTACTCTGAAAAATGATGCTTAAACATAAGTCTAATATCTATGCTGTGGGATAATGCTGTTTATACTTCAAAGATTTGTCACTCATATTGGTTTAATAAAACTCTGGCCAGTAGCCATGTAGGAAGTATAGGTGGGGTGACCAGACTAGGAGAATTCTAGAAAGACAAAAAGCAGAGACATAGTTGCCAACTGGATGCAAAACAAGCAAGATGAGAATACATTACTGAGAGAAAGTACCAAGACACATGGATAAACATAGGTAAGAATTATAGGTTAATTTAAGTTGTAAGAGTTAGTAATAACCCCGAGCAACAGGCAAAACTATTTATAATTAATATAATTTTCTGTGTGTTCATTTGGAACTGAATGACTGTAGGACTGGATGGGATAGCAATTTCTATCTACAAAATTCAGAGAGTGTAGTTATGGGTTATGTTATCACTGGTTATGTATAACCAGTGATGGCCCACTGGTTATAAACAGTGGCTGCTCTTCCAAAGGACCTGGTTCAATTCCCATCACCTTCATGGAAGCTAACAACTATCTGTGATTTTAGTTTCAGAAGATCTGACACCCTCACACAGACATACATGCAGATAAAGATACCATCACACAGAAAATAAAAATAAATAATTAAAACATGCAAACAAACAAAAAGAGAGTGTGTGTGTTTAGCTAAATGGCTAACATTCAGTGTGTAGTATAGTATATACTCCACATGACTTCCACAACACTGCTGTACTTTTATTTTTATTTAAAAGGGAAAGTCCTTGAAGTAGCTAAACTTTGGAGATTTTAGATATAACTTTAGTGTAATCAATTTACATCAGCTAATGTCCCTTAAAAAACAAAACAAGGGAATATAATCCCTGAGAGCTTTAAATCAGTAGCCATTTAGAATTGGTTGTGCAATCTCTCAATGTTTCAAGCAGGAAACCATTGACTACAATTGTGGAATAAGTCATGTGTGCCCGCAACTATTTGTGAGTGCCATGCAGTGAGAGCCATTTGTGCTTCTCGTCCTAGGTGGAGGATTTGAAAATGGGGCTTCTTGGTCTGTGTGAACTGTTTCGTTGTTGTCATATTTTCTGATATGGGGTGTTTTCTCAACTTTTGCTAGAAAGCCAATTCTGTGGTTAAAAAGAAGAGATTGTAGAAATGCAACAGTTAGTGTTAGATTTAAAGAAACTCAGAAGTGATGCTTAAAATGTTACTATAAAATTGCTATATAATTCATAAATGATGCTATACAATTGGTGCTATGCAAATGTTACTATACAATTCTTAAATATCACTATACAATTGTTACTATACAAATATTACTTAACAATTTTTAAATTTACTTTCTTCTTATATACTTTCTTTCAAGAATCAGATAATTTAACACCTATAATAGTATTCACTCACTAAATAAAGAAAACATATTTTTTCGTTACGGTTATTTTTTGTAAGTAACTGGTGCTGAAAATCCAGAGTAACAGTTTTCATTAGAGCTAGATATTTACACCATCTGTATTCACATTAGACTATATACTACTAGGTATATATATGAAGAAGCATATACTTTACCTAGGTCCCATGTGTTTCAGGTGCCAAGAAGTTACAAGGAGTACTATGCAAAACAGACAATACAAAAATGATGCATTGCTACGCATGAGAAGGAAACCTTGGAGGGTAGTTTTGTAGATCCTAAGAGGTTTGATTTGGTAGCCCCTGGGCAGCTGAGGCCATGCACAACTCTTTTGGCCTAGTTCACACTGCAGAACTTGGGGAAGTGAATGGGAAAAGACAGGTACAATTTGCAATTTTGCTTGGAAAATCATTGATTTGGTTTCTTCCTCTTCTGACTTTATTACTTCTTCATTATTGTCATCTAAGGATGTCTACACAAATCACACCCCAGGAACTTCTCTGAGAAGTTATAAAAGAGGCAAGAAAAAAACATGGATTTAATTAATCCAAAGTCTAGTACCTGAGTCATCTTGTACAGTTCTTCAGTCTTCATTTGTTCCCTGTACACCCTTTCTTTTGGTCTTGTCACCTGTATGCCCATTTGATCTGCATGTTATTTGTCATAGTAGAATGTCAATTGGCCTTGACCTGAAAATGGAGGTTAAATGGAGGACCTGTACATCAGACGGACTTGTGTATAGACTTCAGTAGCCTTGCTGAAGTGCTTAAGCTTCGACCCATAGGTTCTTACTGTTCCAACGTCTTTCTAGGTAGAAGCTTGAATCTCCAAAGCTAGTCTTCCATCTAGCCCCTAATCAGCATGCAATGAGAGTGTTAAGAGACTATCTTAGTAATTTATCAGTTCTAAATGCTTTTAATTGACATATTGATTACTTTGAAAACTATTTTTGAGGCAATTACCATTTTATGGGAACTATTCTATGTGCTGAAGATACAAAAAAGTTAAACAACCGTCCCACTCAATTGGGGACATGTTGTTGGGGCAAAACAGACAATAAATACTTTTAAAATGTCAAGAAATTTAATGTTCCAGAAAGGAAATAGAACAACAAGTGAATATCAGTTATCAAAAACTGCTCTCTTACATGTAAGGGTGAGACCTGAACCGATGCCAGAATAATAATACATAGTAAGGGGAAGGTTAACAAGATTACTTGCAGGAGAGTAATGGCAGCTATGAGAAGAAAGCATACATGGCCTGTATTTGTGGGAAGACAAAGACGAGCTGGCTGTCACACAAGAAGAATGAGAATGAGAAAGACTTCTAGGACCCTAGAAAAGAAAGGCGATTAAGACTCAGATCATGAAGGACCTTCTTTTTCTCTGAGGTGTATTTGAGGACATCCAGGGTTTGAAGAGTGGTGCAATGCTTACTGTGGACTCACAAAGCATGCAGACTGTACCAGGAGCGTAAGGGCAGTGAGTGCGCATCCACTATTCATCAGGTTCTCAGCACATTCAGAAGACTGAAGATTCCCATGGGTATGAGGGTTGTTTGTGCTTTATCCTCTGCTCTGATTCTCACACCTTGCTTTCTGTTCCACAATTTATAGAGAAAGAGATGACATGTTTTCTTTGCAATTGACCAACAAAGAAGCTGGTTCTCAGAGAATGGGAACAAGAGAGATGTAAAATGTTTCCATGAATTAATTTAGAAGAGTGCTTCTTGGGATCTGCAGTGTTGAACCGAGCCAGGTAGCTCTTGGTTTTGTGAGACTAGTCTGTGTGTTTTAGGGTGTTTAGAACCATGTCTGGGCTCTACAACCACAATGCCAGTCAGACCCCTACAACTGGTACACTTGTGTCGAAATTAGTTGTCTTGAATATTGGCAAATATATATAGTGGAGGAAAATCTCCCCAGAGAAAAGTCATTCATTTAGATATTCTGAAAAGAATGCCAGCTTTGCTCCAAACATGCTAACTAAAATATGCCACGATCTCTTACATTAATGACTTTAAATGCAAAATAAACTCCTTTTCTCCTACGGGCCCAGTGAGTTTTGAAACACTGTGTCCCTTCGCTTCCAGCTTCACTCTACTCACTATAAAATCTCTTCAGTGCATGATCATTCAGTCAGCACTCTTCACTCTGCACACATTACAGAAAAGCACAGACACCTCAGTCTTAAATGGTGTGCTAATAGTAGTTTCTATATAGGTCAGATACATCTTTATGACAAGATGGTTGTTTCTATGAAACATTATGTAGAGTATATATTATAGAAAGAGGTTTTCATATCTGTACACTATTCCCTTCTGTGTGGCTCTCTGAAATATTTGTGAACTGCTAAGAATACTTAGTCTGTTCTTACAATACTGTTGTGAGCTGGAAATATCCATATTCTTGTTATCTGGACCTCCACTGACTTTTATAAAAGGCTCAATAAACCAGAAATTTGGTAAAAATCTATTGAGCAGTCAGATTCAGAAGCAACTATCATACTTTGGCATGCCTCCTCTTAGAAATATGGGATTGTTCATTCCATATTCTGGAGTCAGTGTTTCCATATGAATTTAATAGGAAAGAAATTCTTGGAGTTGGGCATGACTGATGAAATAGTAAAGTTTAGTACTCATTCTCATAAAGTTTCCACTGAAACATGAACTATAAAACATATAAATGAAACCCTCAAAAGCACATGTCTTAAAGGCTACAACTGGACAACAATATATGGAAAGAATATGTTTGCCAAAAAAACTATGCGTATCACATGATTTAACTCTTTCCTTATACTATCCACTTAGAAGAATCCTCAGACAAATTCTCAGATCCAATAGATTGAGGGCTCAGTCTCCTAAACTACCCTTGAGTTCAAATGTCAGACAACATGGGAAATCCTTCTGTATTATGTGTTGCTTTTATAAGTTGATGAATAAAGCTGTTTTGACCAGTGGCTTAGCAAAGTAAAGCCAGGTGGGATACCCAAATATAAATATATATATTTGGAGATACATATATATATATATATATATATATATATATATATATATATATATATATGGAGAGAGAGAGAGAGAAGGCAGAATCAAGAAGTTGTGTCTCTGCCAAAGGAGAAAGATGCCAGAATATTACTAGTAAACCACAGCCTTGTGACACTACATAGATGAATTGAAATGGGTTAATCTAAGCTGTAAGAACTAGCTAGGAATATGCCTGGGGTATTGGTCAAACTGTGTTGCAATTAACATAGTTTCTATGTGATTATTTGGGTCTGGGTGACCAGGAAATGAAAGCACAGTCTCTGTTTACATATGGCACCCAACATGGGGCCCTAGCCCACAACCCTGAGATTAAGAGTCTCATGCTTTACACATTTCTGATTTTTGCTCCAGAGGCCCTAGAATGAACTGAGGGTTCTGTTATCTCCTCCCCTCCTTGGATTTGACTAAAGTGCAAGAAAGGTTCAGAGAATTCAGGAAAATGCTTGTATTGATGTGTTTATTATAAAGGACAAGGGATGCAAATGAATAGACAGACAGAGGAGACATATCTCTTCAGGTATAGGAGGAATGGCCAGTGGTTTCATGATCCCTCCAGTTGGTCATTCTCTAGGGATTCTCATAGGCTCACTCACCTTCAAACACCCTTAGCTTAGTACTTTTGGGCTTTTATGAATGTGTTATTACATGGATACAACTGGTTAAACCCCTGATGTTTTGTGATATGTTTAAACGTCAGGGCTTCTACCATTTCAGCATGTACAGGAATATACTGAGGTACTAATCATCAATAATGCCTTAGTCTTGTGGTGACTAGTTTTTATCCTGAAACTAATAGAGAACCTGGGATCTCTTTGATAAACAAAAAAACTCTAGAGAGTCTAATGATTATGGAACTTTATATCAGGAAATAAAATAGAGACCAATTCTATAGTTCACATATTTGTCCAATAAATTTTTGTCTTTGTTTAAGGTTTAGTTTAAGAAATCAAAGAACAGTTAAAACTTGAGCTAAATATTGAAGGATGAAAAGAAAATGAAGAAAAATATGGAGAACATGACCCTTGGAAGCAGTAAGAAGCAAGAATGTCTATTAAGGCCACTCATGTAGATGAGTTAAGCAAAGGTAAGGATTTTTCCAAGAAAGTGACCATAAAAGATTTGATTACTACAAATTTTCTTGGAAATTTTATTATTAAATATGTTTTGTATGTGTTTGTTTTGTGTGGATTTTTGCTAGAACTCTCAATTGTCAAAAGTGATTTAAGAATATATAGTAATTCATTTATACCATCATTGTATAATCACTTGGAATGTTCTATTGTGTTTGTTTGGATTAAGCATAAATTGAGGACCTTTTGACAGGAATGGATGAGAATATTGATGGATGAGATTTCCCAAGGGGAAACATGTGCAGCCAAGCTTTTTCACGAGAACCTCAAACAAAAGAAAGCAGAATAAGGCCCCCTCATCAGTAGAGTAAGAAAGAACACCATAAGTCAAATGCTTATATAAGTGTGAGGAACATTTTTCAGAACAACATGCTTTATGTTACAGGTATTTGTGAACTGTTTAAGTGGCAATGTGAGAGTTCACATTATTGACTATCTCAAGTACAAAATATACTCTGCTTCTTGAGTTACTGAGAAAAGGAAAACCAGGGAAGGTGCTGGTGTGAAGAGGTAATCTACTTAGAAAATATGCTTATCTCAGTTTTACAGGCTGCTCATAAAAGACACGGAAGCCTGATAAATCTCTTCAAGATTCTTCATAATGATGAATTTTATGCTGTAAACATTTTAAAAAATTCTAAAAATTGGACTAGGAATGTTAATTTAGTTTAGATTGGTAAAAAAATAACAAATACTAGGGTTTTTACACAACTTACTTCATAAGTCTAAAAAAGTAGGAAGTGTTAGGTCGAGTTTCTAGTCACTCCAGTTCTTTTAAGGAACTTCCTAGTTTGCAAAGAGATACCTTGCTACATTGTCACACAGTTTGAATATTCAAGTTTTGTCCCTTAATGTTCTTGTAGAAATACTAACTTCATCATTATATTTATCATCATAACTTAACTAATTCTTCTTTCCTCTCAAAAGTTTCACCTCCAAATACTAACACATTAACTATTAGAATTCCAGAGTATTAATTTTGGCATCATCCTCATATTTAGTATGTAGTAAAAGAAGTAACCATTCCGTGGATGTAATTTCTAACTATTATTTTGATAAATCATTTATAATTTGTTGGTGATCAGTCTGAAAAATCTTCATATGATATTTTAATTATTTTAATTTTCGCTAAAAGAAATAAAAATACCATTTTAATATTTGAATTCTAAATTTCATTCACTAAACATCAATACAAGGAAATTAAATCATTGAAACATGATTTAGCAGAGTACATTTACAGAATTAAATATCTTGAGGAAAATCCACTAAGTACACAAATCTAATATTAATCCAGTATGGCACCAATACATGTTGTTTGCTCCTATATATTTGTGCTTGCCTCTAATTTCACTAATTTGTTGATCATTTTTAGTAGGATTGACTAACAAAGAATATTGCAGTCACAAGTTATTCTAAAGAAATATAATAAAAAAGTCTTCCAGTCATATTAGAGAAACATTATTGTAAAACAAAGAGACTGAAATTTCCATTAGATTGTAAATAAAACATTTCTAATTGGTGAAAGATGTTGAACTGATTAATAATAAGGAATATTCGAAGCACTCTGCAGCAGTCACAACTACTCAGTCACCATTGCCAAGCATAAATAATCTCTCCCTTTTATGGTTAAGTATAAGGTATCTATAACAAGTCAGATGTGTTCAGCATCAGACCTTGAAGGCTGCTGGTCTTGTTTAAAGGTCGTAAATGATGCCGAGCTTGGACCAGCCATTCTGTTCAAAGAAAAACAAACATACAAATGAATGTATCATGGCCATTGCACTGAATCACTTGGTTCAAGACAAGCTAATTCTGTTTCCGTATTTGACATTTTCCTTAGTTAAGTTTATAAAGAATCACTTTTATTTTCAACATTCACTTTTGTTAGAAAGATGAACTGGAGCAAAACAAGATCAGTTTTAAAATTGGAGAGGGGGGAGGGATGATGTGGGAGTCCCCTCTGTATGCTCTAAATATGTTTCATTACCATTGGTTAATAAAGCAGTTGCTTTGGGCCTGTGGTGGTGCAGCAGAGCACAAGGTTGGTGTGGGACAATGAGACACATCTGCTCATGGCAGGATCAGTCTTCTTCAAGAAGATTGTGGGTATCAAAGAGGCTCCTTATGGAACTTGCTAGCAACTTGGGCAAGAAACTACTCTTGCCTGGACTACTTCCTGTTATGTTGTGTGAACTGGATATGCAAGACCCACAAAAAATAACTGCTAACTGTGCCTAAAGGTGAGATAGTCCTTCAGGGTTCTTGCTTCATCAAAGAATCTGCCAGGCATTCTGCAGGATACAGAAGAAAGTGACTAACAAACCGCCAATAGAGACAAAACAGTCTTTCAAATTTCCTGCTTCATGGAAAAGACTGCCAGATACTTTGGGCCTGTACGCTGGAAATAGATGCCCCAATGTTACAGAAGAACTTTGGGTAACTGTTCAGGCAGCAAGATGTCTCTGTCAGTTCTAGAGTTCTGGAAGTTGCTTACAATGCACTTACTGTTAACTTAGGCAATATTATATCCTTTTGGGGTTTTTGATGGAGTTGAGGAATAAATAGTTATAATTATAGTTATAGTTATAATAAAAGATAAAGTAGATATAAATATTGTACTATAATTCTTGCTTGATACCTCTTTTATCATATAAAATTTTACTACGTTAAAGTTAAAATCTTTTTTATTTAGGCAGAAAAGGGGAGGTGGTGTGAGGTTCCCCTCTGTATGCTGTGAATATCATTGGTTAGTAAAGAAGCTGCTTCGGGCCTATGATGGCACAGAATATAGCAAGGCAGGAATTTCAAGGAGAGATAGAGAAAAAAGAAGGCAGAGTCAGAGATACTCCGCCATGTAGCTAAGAACCTTATCGGTAAAAAACGAGCCTCATGGTGATACATAGAATAATAGAAATGGGTTGATTTAAGATGCAGAGTTAGTTAAGAAGCCTAAGCTAATAGTCCAAGCAGTGTTGCAATTAATATAGTTTCTGTGTGATTATTTCAGGTCTGGGTAGCTGGGAAGTGAATGAATGGTCTCCAACTCTAGAGGAAGGATCCATCAAAAATCTTCCAGATCAGTAGCAATGCAAGGTAGGTCACAGGAAAGGATTTCATGAAACAACCCAGAAATAAAGCAAGGAATCATGCAGTGGGGTGCAGCTATGTGGATGCTCTATTTGTTCAGTGCCACCGAAGTCCTGACTTTTCTAGACAGATTGTCCTCTTCTGATGTGTTGAGCTTCTGATTTTCTTTAGCTGATTTTCTTGAGTATACTAGGTATGTTTTTTATACGCATGAGACATAGTTGTGTGTGTTCAGGGAAGGTGTGTATGTTCATATATTTCAACATCTAAGACCATCATCCTGGGGGAAAAATGGACATCAAATTTAAAACCATCAAACTGGGAAAAAATAGACATCAAGCTGAGCAGACTGACCTTGGGGACCAAGGTAAAGGGAGGTGCTGCAACAGTGAGAAGGCTTCACCTGTCTGTTGTTTCTGGCATGTTGATTTGAATCTTCCAGAGTTATAGTCAGCATACTAACATGTCAGTTTGTTGTAGTATCTTTATAGACACCCACCAGCTTTGTCAATTGTACTCTCTAAGAAAGGGATCTGAGAAACAAATGCTCTGGGGATCTCTCTCTCTCTCTCTCTCTCTCTCTCTCTCTCTCTCTCTCTCTCTCACACACACACACACACACACACACACACACACGTACACATTTTTGAACATTGTACCTTTGAAATCAGACTCCATCAAACTCTTAAAACCTAAGCCTACGGCAGTGCATCTAATTATTTTATTAATGCTGAGCATGATACACTTGCTATTTGCTTTTCCTTCCATTGTGTTTACCAAGGCTTTGGTTCAATGAAAAGGATCATCCATTTCCACAGTACTAATTTCTGTTGCCTTCAATATTCCAAATCCAACTAGATTTCCATTGCCTGTGTAAACATGTTAGGATATTGTCTTTCAGGATTTATTACATAAATCAATGTGCATAGGATGCTAATCATCATGACATATGTTTAATGGTTTCAGCAAAATCTTTTAATTCAGATTTTATAAACGGGAGATAAAGAATACAATTAAGTGGTTTTTAATTTTCCATATATGCATTATTAAGAGTCTAGCCAGGTGTAGTACTAGCGCGCACACACCCTTCAGGGGAAGAGGCAGATGAATTTCTATGAGTTCCAGTCCAGCATGGTCTATATAGAGTTTCAGGAGAGCCAAAACTAAATACAGAAATATCCATTCAAAATAAAAGAAAGGAAGAAAGAAAAGAAAAAAGAAAAGAGAAGCTGGGGAGTGGTGGCGCACGCCTTTATTCCCAGCACTTGGGAAGCAGAGGCAGACAGATCTCTGTGAGTTTGAGGCCAGCCTGGTCTACAAAAGCTAGTTCCAGGATAGGCTCCAAAGCTACAGAGAAACCCTGTCTTGAAAAACCAAAGAGAGAGAGAGGAAGAGAGAGAGAGAATTCAATCCAACCACCTACTTTCCAATTGCCTGCCTTCTAACCAACTGTCTTCCAACTATCAACATTTCAACCACCTGCTTCGATAACAGTTTTTACCACCTGTGTCAGTCATCTTACCAGTGGTGTTTTCAGCTGTATCAGTGACATCACTGTTTGTCCTTGGAAGTTGCAGCGAGGTGCTATGACTCTTGCCTAAGTGATGTCATCATCTAGGAGAAGCTCATTGAACATCATCATGACTTGTCACCTCCGCACACGAATGCAAGGATACAAATGAGCGAGTGTGAAACAGATGCTCGACACAGGATATCACTGAGTGTGGGGAGGACTCCATGTGCAGAATAAACAAAAATTTTGCTGATTGACCATTGTAGGGAATATGAGGAATGGAGTGTGACTCTGGTGCCCGATTCAATCTCTCTGTTCCCACCCCAAACTGTGAAGTTAAATTTCAGAATGAAGAGAATTTGATAATTAGACCAATAATGAGCACACTGGATCATAGCAATCAGTGAAAGTATGTTTTTCAGACACAATGGCTATAAAGATGATTTTATATATTTTCTAATATGGCCATATGAACTAATCATCATCCAGGCTGAAAAGACACTCTTCTGTAGTAACCTATTCTCTTAGAATCATGCAAGTTATAAACATTCCAAAATTGTTTATGTTTCTATTGTCATTTTTATACTAGGATTTTGCTGAAGATGTTTGCTTATTCAACAAAAATATCAAGTGCTTTCTGAACTCTGAAAGTATTTTACAACTTCTGAAGGTTACTTTACAGAGAATTAATGGCAATAAAATGTTGTCTTTTTGTTTGCTTGTTTATCGAGACAGAATTTCTCTGTAGCTTTGGAGTTTAAAGCTGGCCTTGAACTCACAGAGATTCGCTTGCCTCTGCCTCCCGCCTCCCGAGTGCTGTGATTAAAGGCGAGCACCACGACCACCCAGCACCAGTTATCTTTGTTTTGTTGTTGTTGTTGTTATTGTTTTCCTCCAGGAATTAGTGCCAATGATTTAAATGTGAAGAGCCTGTGATTTGGCTCCAGACCTTGGAAAATACAAGCCCCAAAGCTGAGAACTGAACTCAGCAAATCCTAGTGAGAGTTATCTGCCGGTCCTATGCACTATTAGGACAGAAGCGTTTGGATTTAATCTAAAGATGTCAGTATTTCCATTAAAATTAGCCTAGATCAAGTGTTCAATCATTGTATTGCTTAAGGTACTTAGGCTTAAATACTGCAGTGACGTGTGTATTTTCACATCATTCAGTTTCCTAAAACATCGAACATTTTAGTTGTGTATTTATTCCTGTTCATCCTGTTTCCTCTCAATTTGCATTTTTAAAATTTTTTATTCATTTTATATACCAACCACAGTTCCTCCTCTTTCCTCTCCTCCCGCTGCCTCACCCCCAGCCCGCCCCTGCCACCTCCTCTCTAACTCAACCTCATTCACTCCTCCAAAAGGGTAAGACCTCAAAGCCTGGCTCATTAAGCTCAGGCAGGACCAACCCCTCCCCCTGACTCCAGTCACCAAGGCTGAGCAAGGAATCCCACCATAGGCAATGGGCTGCAAAAAGCCAGTTCATGCACCAGGGATAGATCCCCGTCCCACTGCCAGAGGCTGTAGAGGGGAGCGGATGGGGGATGAGAACATGAAGGAACAGGATTGTAAAGTTGAGGGAGGAACGGAGTGGGAGAGCAATGAAAGAGAAATCCTTTGTATTTCTTTTTTTTTTTTTTTTGAGAGTAAATTTTATTAAATTATAAAAGTTTCCATTTCCGCCCCTCTTCCCAACACCCTCCCACTCCCCCCACTCCCTCTCCTCCTCCCTCTTTGTCCCTTAGGGCAGTCAGGGTTTCCTGCCCTGTGGGAAGTTCAAGTTCCTCCCCCCTCCCTCCAGGTCCAGGAAGGTGAGTATCCAAACAGACTGGATCCCCAAAATCCAGTATATGCAGAGGAAACAAGTCCCAGTATCATAGTCAATGGCTTTTCAGAAAGACTTCGGGCCAGCCACATTCAGAGAATCCGGCCAAATTCCGAGAATCTGGTTAGATCACATCCTCGTTCAGTCCCAGTCCAACTGGCCTTGGTAAACTCTCATTAGATCCGTTCCCTTGTATCAGTGGGTGATAGCATCCCTTGCAGTCCCGATTTTCTTTTTCATGTTCTTCCTCCTTCTGCTCCTCATTTGGACCTTGGGAGGCTCAGTCCGGTGCTCCAATGTGGGTCTCCGTCTGTATCGCCGTCCTTCGGCAGATAAAGGATCTATGGTGATAAGCAAAATATACATCAGTATAGTTATGGGCCAAGGCCGGTTCAGGCACCCTCTCCTCTGTCCAGAGAACAATCTGGGGATCTCTCCTTGGACCTGGGATCCCATATATAATCAAGTCTCCTGTAAACCCTAAAATGACTCCCTTATTTGAAATATATTCTTCCCTGATCCCCATATTCATCCTTCCTCACTCTCCCCCTCCCAGGCCACCGAGCTTTCCCCATTCCTCCCCTACTCCCTTCTCTCTAACCCTCTCCCCTTCCAACAACCCTCCCCCCCCCATGCACCCGAGGTTACCTGGGACTCTTGTCATCAGACAAAGGTCTGATCTCCAAAATATACAAAGAACTCAAGAAACTAGACACTAAAACTCTAACTAACCCAATTAAAAAATGGGGTACTGAACTGAACAGAGAATTCACAACAGATGAACTCCGAATGGCCAAAAGGCACTTAAGGTCATGCTCAACCTCCTTAGCGATCAGGGAAATGCAAATCAAAATCACTCTGAGATACCATCTTACACCTGTCAGAATAGCTAAAGTCAAAAACACCAATGATAGCCTATGCTGGAGAGGATGTGGGGTGAGGGAAACACTCATCCATTGTTGGTGGGAATGCAAACTCGTGCAGACACTGTGGAAATCAGTATGGCGGTTTCTCAGGAAACTGGGAGTCAACCTCCCTCAGGACCCAGCAATTCCACTCTTGGGTATATACCCTAGAGATTCCCTAACATACTACAAAAGCATTTGTTCTACTATGTTCATAGCTGCACTATTTGTAATAGCCAGAACCTGGAAACAGCCTAGGTGCCCCTCAATAGAAGAATGGTTAAAAAAGGTGTGGAACATATACACATTAGAGTTTTACTCAGCGGTAAAAAACAATGACATCTTGAATTTTGCATGCAAACGGATGGAAATAGAAAATGCTTTACTGAGTGAGGTAAGCCAGACCCAAAAAGAGGAACATGGTATGTATTCACTCATAAGTGGATTCTAACCATAATTAAAGGTCTTTGAGCCTATTATTCGTGATCCTAGAGAAGCTAAATAAGAAGATAAACCTGATGAAGATTATTTAGCTACCCGCCAGGAGGTAGGAAATAGACAAGAGTCCCAGGTATCCTTTGTATTTCTATCCCTTAGTATAACACCCTTTGGGAAAACAAAATACAAAACAAAATGCTTAAAAGAGATTGGACACTAGGGGGCGCACAGAGCTACTTCTAAATATAAACTTTTTTTTTTTTTTTTTCCTCAAATTGACTCTTACTTATCCCTCTTCACTTTTTTGGTTGTGAATTTTACGGGCTAGTATTTTATGTTATTAGTAGATCTTTTTTTTTTCTTTCGAAAACTCAAGAAGTGAATGAAGAAATGATGTGTCGACTTGTAATTTCAGAAGTGGACATGATTTACCGCCTGCAAAGTAACACAAGAGATTCCTCATGCACCTGACAAGGCCGCTAACGTCTCTGATATTCCATGCTAGCAAGTCATCAGCACTGAGATGTTTCCCCAGGCAACCAGGAGAATTCACACAAGGCAAGAAGTATACAGGGCCGTTGTCTCTTATTTATTTGCCCCTCTGTCTTTGTGACTTACGGAAGAAAACTTAACAATCTTTGCTTTATTTTTAAACTAACAATGATAATGAGAGTTAAAAACGAACTTCGCATGCTGATCCATAGCACAGTATGAAGCCCTTCACTGGGGTCTTCTCTTTTGTGGTTTTCAGGGTAGCTTTGTGCTGTTGAACTAATGGGTAGTGTCCTCTTAAATGAGGAAAGACACGGAGAGAATACATAACTCCTTCAAAGACTTCAAAAGTTAATGAAACTGAGAGAAAGTCCAAAATCTGGGTCTCTGTGACTTCAAAATTCCCCTAGATTATTTATTACCAATTGAAAATTTGGCTCAGATCCGTTAGCCTTAATTTAATATATTCTTGTCTCTTTATGTCAAATCATGTATCTTGCTTTTAAGAAAAAAAGAAAAGATTGTCCTTGCTTAAGGAATCATAATATCAGAAAATACTCTGTGTTGTCTGCTTGCTGGTTTGTAGAATAATATTTTTAAATAATGCTTTATTAATAGTTTGAGAATTTCATAGTTTATTTCTATCATTTTCAGACCCTTTCTCAAGCTTCCTCTTGATACACCCCGAACCCCTACCCATTCCTGTCTTTTGTTTTTCATTGAGTCCAGTTCCTATGGCTGAAATACTCTTTGGTCTGAAGCCAAATCCTGGAGTGTGGTTAAACTCCAGGGGTCTTTCCCCTCTAGATAACTGACTTCCTCTCCCACAAGCTACCCCTTGAAAACAGCTCCTTAGTTGCGTGTGGGACCCTGGACATTGTGATTGCCTCCTTCCTTATGAAGGCATTGTACACGTTATCACAACCACTATGAGTTCATATATGTAGCTGCCTTGCTAAGGAAGGAAAACATTGTTTTGCTGTTGGCGCCCACCACCTCCTATTCATAACAATCTCTCCTCCCCCATTGTAAATACTACAGAATAAAAATTTTTGCATTTATTCAAAAACCCACAATTTCCTGGAAAAATATTTATAATCGACAAATGATTTCTCTATATTTCTTGTTTGAGTTATAGAATGTAAAAAAAAAAAAATCAATGATTGCCCCGACTGTGAGAAATCAAGGTCATCCATGGAATGCTACCTCCAATGCCCTCAAGATCCAAACATATAAGCAAAATATATAGGAGCCTGATTGAACGGGGTGAGCGATGCTAATGTGAAGCAGAACTGTAGGAAGTGGCACTTGAGATTTCTTCCAGATGACCAAGGAAAGAAATGCCAAACAGTGGAAACTAGGTGAGAAGCAGAGAGCCTCCAAAGCACAGAGAAAAGGGAGCAGACTTTCAGAGAGATAAATGTGTCATTCTTTAATTGTGTAAACTCAGTACCTCCTAATATGTGTCAGAGATGTAGAAGGCACATCAGTGTAGGGACTAAAGGTAGGAGGCCAAAATGAAAAGAACATTGACCAGATTTTTGGAAATATATGTAAAATAATTTACAATCATGAAAAAAATGTATGTTTTTTAAAAAATATATCCTGAGTGTAGAAACTGAGTCTGAATCAGAGACAAACACAGAAGATGAAGAAAGTAAAAACATAGAAATTCAGGACCATGATATGTAGAGCTTCGCCTTCAGGATGGGCAGTGAATAAAAGAAAGAAATAGGCAGCCTTATTGAGATAGGATCTACATGCCATAAAATCCAGTCCTTTCAGTTGTAGACAGACATTGCTCATTGGTTTCCCAGTCACCCAGACCTGAATAATAACACAGAAACCATATAAATTACATTACTGTTTGGTCAATAGCTTAAGCATACTCCAGCTAATTCTTACATCTTAAATTAATCCATTTCTATTAATTTGTGTATCACCACGAGGCTGTGGCCTACCAGTAAGGTTTTGGCTGACGAATGGCGCCTTTCTCCTACATAGTGTCTCTCTGTTTCTGCCTATTTTCTATCTATATGTCCGTCCGGATTTCCTGCCTGGTTTTACACCACTAAGCCACTGGCCAAAATGGATTCTTTAATAACCAATGGTAATAAGACATATACATAGCATACAGAGGGGAACCCCTCATCAATTCTGCACAATGCATATTCTCAGATTACACAGAGTTGTCACCAGAAACTCTCTTGTGCCATTCCAAAAAGAGGCTCTATTGCACTAAAGGTCACTTTCCATGCTTCTTTACCACCAGTCCCGGGCAGTCACAATTCTACATAGGCTTATTAGATCTAGATCATATGACCACCAGCATAATGGGCTCCTTTCACTCAGCATATTGATTTTTAGATCAGCTGTGGTTTAGATTTATCTGTAGTGAATCAGTCAATATTTTATTCTATTTTATGACTAAATAGGAGCACACAGTAAAGATGCCATATTTTGCATTTCCTTTAACTAACTTTTCCAGCTAGAGTAATAATGGGCTTCTATTTGTTAGCCGATGGATGTTTGGGTTTGCACTTTTCTTTAAAAGCAATGTTGGCAAGAACAATAACGTCCAAAATCTGTGGGTCTGAAATGTGTCTTCAGTTCCCTAATGTGAAAATGCTGTGCTATGTGATACTACTGGCTAGCATGATGTTCGTTTTGAAGAAGCAGGCAGACTGAGTTTGCCTCGCCACAGAAATGCATGAGAGCTCAGATTCGTCCCCATGCATGCCAGTAGCTCTTGGTCTCTCCTTTTTTAGTGTAGCATTTTAAGAGGTGTTAAACACTTTCTTCTGGTTAGGTAATGTGCATTTCCTTGTGGCTGATAATAACACGAAGCTTTTCAATGGCTTCTGGAAATATCTACATCATTGAAAAATATTTTTACGAATGCTCTATTTGAATACTAAAATTTAAGAATAACTTTGCAATTTTTCCTTTCATTTGGTGGCTGGTTTTCTGTTTGTGTGTGTATGTGTGTGTGTGTTCTTTGTGTTTGTCTTTGTATATTGTGTTATGATTTGAGAAAGGAAAGGCTTACTTCAAAATTGTTATGTAGCAGACAATGGCCTTGAATATCTGAATTTCCTGTATCTTCTGCTCAAATACTGAAATAATAGGCACGTGCCACCACAACTTGCTTCACTTACGGACTCCCTCCTTCCCACTCAAATTTATGACCTCTATATATTTAGTATTGTTGTTATGTACAAGCATATATGTGTAAACATATGCATACTTAAATACAACTTATGAGTCCATTTAGTATTGCTTATATAAAGATGATTTCAGGACTAAGCACTTGATATTATAAACAGTTACAGAACTCATCTCCAAGGAAAACTAGTTCTTCCTTTCTTAATAATACTTAATTGATTGGAGTTCTTTGTGTAAGGTTGGGACCTCATGAGATCCCAATTTCCACTTTAGCTTGTTTAATGTTATTATTGTTTTGATGCTCAAGGTTTTTAATTTTACAAAAGCAACACACCCTTTTTATTCCTCTTGTGGTTTTGTATTTTATGTAGAAATACACTTTATCAAAGTTAATAAACATTAGACCTATGTTTTCTCTTTTTATTTTTTTTTTACTGATTTTATTGAGCTATACATTTTTTTCTTTTCTCCCCTTTCTGCCTCTCTCCTCCTCTTCAATTCTCTTCCATGGTCCCCATGCTCCCAGTTTACTCAGGAGATCTTGTCTTTTTCTACTTCCTATGTAGATTAGATCCATGTGTGTCTCTCTTAGGGTCCTCATTGTTGTTCAGGTTCTCTGGGATTGTGATTTGTAGGCTGGCTTTCTTTGCTTTATATTTAAAACCCACTTATGTGTGGGTATATATGATATTTGTTTTTCTGGATCTGGGTTATCTCACTCAATATGAGGATTTTTAGATCCATCCATTTGCATGTAAATTTCAAGAGGTCATTATTATTTTCTTCTGTGTAGTACTCCATTGTGTAAATGTACCACATTTTCCTTATCTATTCTTCGGTGGAGGGGCAGTTAGGTTGTTTCCAGATTCTAGCTATAACAAACAATGCTGCTATGAACAAAGTTGAACACATGTCGTTGTGGTATGATTGAGCATCCTTTGGGTATATAACCAAAAGTGGTATTGGTGGGTCTGGAGGAAAGTTGTTTCCTAATTTTTCTGAGAAATCACCATACTGATATCTAAATGGGTTGCACTAGCGTGTCCTCCCACTGGCAACAGAACATGGTGCAGTATCTCTGTTTTTGTTTTTTGTTTTGTTTGTTTATTTGTTTTTATAAGGCTCCTGAGAATCAACCCAACTGAAACATTTCAGTTCACCTGAATGAGAAACGTGTTTAGTATCAAAAGATCCTGAAAACAAACTGGAATGAAAGGTACAATTTCAGAGGTTGGTCAGTTACCGTGGCACACTTTCTAGTCACTTTATACAATGTTGATTTGAAATACAGTGGTGTAAACATTAAATGTGACATTTGAAAATGAAAACAAAACAGACCTCTGTTTTCTTAGAGCAGTTTAGTAATTGAGAGTTTAGTTCTTACACTTCAAGTCACTGTCTTCGTTCATCCTTATCACAGGCTAGGTAACTGTCAAAGAGAATATTTGTGTGTGCTACAGATAGGGAAATTTGGTAGTCAAATGCTGTCATCTGTGAGCAAACATGTGTTTACTGTCGCATCATCTCATGGTAGAAGGGCAATAAGACAAACCAAGTAACCAAGAAGGGCCAAAGTTATTTTTATAATGAAGCCATCCTCTTAATAACTAATTTATCTTGTAAAGTATCTTTCGTCCAGCCACAAGGTAAGAGTTTTCAAAACCTAATCATGTCGTACCTCTCACTACTTTTTTATTGGAGAGTTAAGGTACTACTACATGAGTTCTTGTGTATGCTTTAAGCAGTAGCTTTTATGTTCCATTGGATATGGTATGAGGTAAGAGACCCAGCTCTGTTTTATGGCATGTCGATGGATCTACTGATGTGCAACATTATTTGGTAAGAGGGATGTCTTTCCCTCATTATCTTTTAGTGCACCTATTAGAAGTGAATTCATAGGACATACAGCTTTTCTAGACTCACCGTTTCATGGCATTGCTGTCTTTAATGTCTTTAAGTTGATAGAGACCAATTATAGTTTTGAAAGCAAATTTGACAATGAAAATTTGAATCATCTCCATTAGTGTGTTCTTTGTTTTCCAAATTTGAATTTGTTTAAACACTTTTTCAGTTTGTTTGTTTTTGTTTCTTTGCTTTTCGAGACAAAGTTTTCTCTGTGTAGCTTTAGAGCCTGTCCTGGAATCCATTCAGTAGTCCAGGTTGGCCTCAAACTCACAGTGATCTGCCTGCTTCTGACTCCTGAGTGCAGGGATTAAAGGTGTGTGCCACCACCGCCAAGTTTGCTTAAACACTTTTGATCCTGAGATTTCTACATGATTTTCTAAGATCAACCTGCCAGTTTCTGAGGAACACCTAGTGAGATTTGAGCAACTGTAATTCAATTAGAGGAGTATCTTAATACTAAATATTCCAATCTGCGCATGTAATGGGAGATGCCCTTTTAGTTATTTTGATTTTCTTAATTTTTTTCCAATGACATCCTATGCTCTTTAATAGATGACATTTTAATGCATTAATTATATTTAATTTATTAATGGTAGTGTTGAAGGTCAAAGGACAACCTGCTGAAGTCTGTTTTATCCTTCTTCTCGTGATTTCCCAGGAAACCTTGAGGGGTCAAGCTTTGTTGCATGTAGCTTCACCCACTGAGCCATCTCAAAGGCCACCACTTTATAAGTCTTGTACTTACTTTGAAATTTTAGTCCTAAGTATGTTTATACTGCTAATATATAATTAATTGTCTTTTCATTCCATTTTTGGATGAAATCATTGTTAATACATAAAAATATGATATATTCTTTTAACCTTGTATCCTACAACTTTGCGATTATAACTTGTTTTATATATAGTATTTCTCTGCACATTTGTATATATAATAGTGTGGCATTTCTCTATGGCTTTACTTACTGGAAGTAGTTGGGAAACCTATGTTTGGATGTCTGGTCCCTGATTTCTTGACAACAGTGTTCACTGTATCAGAAATGGATGTTTTTTTCTCTTACTCTTATAACCAGAGAAAAGTGTTCAGTTTCTTCTAGCCATATTTGATATTAACTTGGCTTTTCTCAGAAAGAGAAAGAGCAATCCATGATGCGGAGGAAGGCCTTACCTGTTACTAATTTGTTGGACATTTTATTGTGAAACAACTTTAGATTTTTTTCAAAGTAATTTTTTGAATTTATTGAAAACTGTGAAGATTATTTTACTCTACTTTGTTCTGTTCTATTCTGGTGTGTTCACTAATTTTCATGTTTTGAACTGACCTTGAATCACTGAAAAGAGTCTCTGTGGAGCTGTAGTGTTGTTTATATTGTGGTTAATTGAGGTGAACTTCCTTTGTGGGTTTTCATGTCTACATTCCTTAATGATACTGGTCTATAAATGTTTTTCTTTTTCTCTTGTCTAGAATTTTGGTAACATTACAGAAATATTAGGATTACAATGTTTTCACATATTGTCCTTTTTGTAAGAGGTTATTAGAAGCAGATATTAATTCTTTAAATTTTGCTACAATGAAGTGAAGCCTTCAGGTTATTCTTTCCTTAGGAGGAATTTAGAACTGACTAATCCCATCTTTAACTAGAACCCCTCTCAGTTTTCTTTCTTTTAAACACAGTTCAACAATTCTTGTCCATGCCGAGGTCTATTCTATATATGCCATCGACTTCATCATTGAGCAGTTATGCACGATGTTTATTTATTACTTTCTCACATCTGTAATTTGAGCAGCGACTTCCCTGTGTTAGTAATTTGAACCTTCACTCTGTTTTGCTTTTTAATATCTTGTTTCACTTCTTCACAAATCTTAAATATTTTCTTACTTGGTTTACTTTACACATTTTTTTTGCTATTTTACGTTCTCCATTTGGTGAATCCAGTTCTTGATTTGAGATAGTTTTGGATATGAATTTAAAATAATATTTTCACGTCATTATTGTTTTAGCAGTATCACACAGACTTTTATACCTTATGCTTTAATTTCAATGTTATCTCAAGGCATTTTCTACATTATCTTGTGAGTTTTACTTTGTTTAGAGCACAACATGTTGTTTCATCTCTACATACATGATAATTTTAAAAATTTCCTTCTTGACATGGTTTCTATTTTTACCCCACTGTGTTTAGCTGCCATAGTTTCTATGATATTGATACTATTAAACTTTATCAAACTTCTTTTACACTATGTGGTTCAAGATGAATATGAACACTTGAAAATTAATATGTATTCAACTGGTATTGCTTGCAGTATTTAATCCAACTGCCTTATGACCCTTCGATTGTTCTTCGATTGTTTATTTTTATGTCCTGTCACCAAGGTGAATACTCTATCTGGGCATGCTGGTGCATGCCTGGTCTAGCTAGTTTCATGCTAATGTGACCCAACTTTACCTCTATTAAATACCTCCATAATACCTGAATGCAGGAAAGCCTGAAGTACATTTTCTTAATTAGTGAGAGATGTGGGATGGCCCATTGTGATTGTTGCTTTCCTTGGGCTAATAGTCCAGGGTTCTCTAAGAAAGCGGTTTGAGTGCAAGCCAGGATGAAGCACCCCTCCATGGTCTTTGGATTAGTTCCCTTCTCCAGGCTCCTGCCCTCACAGCTCTTGCTAATGAACTCATATATAAAACTGTGAGTGAAATCAACTCTGTACTCCCAAACATGCTTTGGTCACAGTGTTCTGTCACATCAATAGTAACCCAAACAAAGACAAAACCTTTAATCCTAGCTCCTGGGAGGCAGAGGCAGATAAATCTCTGCATTTGAGTTTACCCTGATCTACAAAGCAAATTCCAGGAGAGCCAGAGCAACACAGAGCAACTGTCTTAGGAAAAACAAGTGAACAAACAAAGTGACAAATATGTGTAGGGCATGCTGATGGCTGCGTGTGTGCATGCATTCCCAAAACTGAGTCAGACAGATCACACATGTAAGGGCAGCTTATGCTATACAGTCTGGAATCCCTCAAACCACACACACACACACACAAAAGAGAATGCGTATTTCTGACTAGTTAACTTCTTTTTACCTCCTCTCTCCCTCCTTCCCTTCTTTCTTTCTCTCTCCCTCTCTCCACCTCTCTCCCTCCCTCTCTTTTTCTGTTTCTTGTTGTTGCCATCATTGCCATATTTTGAGACAGGATCTCACTATGTAGCTCTTTCTAGCCTGGGGTTCCCTATGTATACCAGGCTGGCATCATACTCATAGGGAGACTCCTGAGTTCTTCCTCCTGAGTGCTGGTATTAAAGTCGTGTGCCACCACCTCACCTTGTGTGTTCTGCTTCTAACCAGTGAATCTATTATTTATGTTGTGTATCAATGCAAACCAGAACTTTCTACATATCTGTTGAATATGTCCAGTCATGCGGTACTCCCAGGAGTTTAACTTTGGTTGCTTTGGCTTATATAGAGAATCTCAAGTAATATTTAACATTTGAAAATCCGTCACATCAAAATGTGTACTATATCTTAAGTTACATGTAGAAAAAATATATAAATATATTTTTAAATATAAATATATAAATACATATATAAAATGCAATGGAATGTTACCTATTACTGTCCACAGTGGCTTCTATCTGGTGACCTGACAATTCAATCTCTAAGTCTATGACACTAACTGTAGCTAATGTACTGTGGACTAAAAGTAACCTCCTTGTTTCAGACACCAAACTTACTAAGTGTTAAACCAAAAAGTAATTCAAGGGCAATAAAATAATATCCGTGATGGAAAATCGCAGCACATTTGGTTCTTTGTTGCCTGTGGTTCCAGTGCATCACAGCCCTCATGATCTGTATTGCAGTTGTCTGCTCCGGGGGTTTCTAGTTGAAGTGCATGAGTATTTCATTATATCTTGTAGGATCATCACCCCTGAGCACTTATGTGTTAAAATGTGAACTTCATAATCAACTTCCTTTTCTTCTTATTTACACCATCATTCGAGGTACTGTGCTGTGTTTTGCTTTGTTGCTAAAGCACATATATGTGCATGAGTGAATTCTCTTTCAATTTAGTAAAGGATAAATTTCATAGTGAATATTATAAAATGAATGTTTGGTTCTGGGTAGTCTATCATGGCATAATTTCTAATAGCGTTTGCGTTCTAGCATATTCCATTATAATCCTTAGTAAATCCTGTGGAAGTAAGGATTTTGTAACTGAAGCAACCAAAAAATCATAACGCTAAATATGTGACATGCTCATTTCTACCCTAGAATTGTGCAACAGCATTAGCTAGCCTTGGTCTTCTGTGGCTATCTGCCTCAATTTATGCTAAACAGAAAACTTGGGGGCAAATGAAAGACAGAGTCATGGACCTAGGGATATTCACTAGGCAACTGTCACCAATTCTCTGTGGAAGGAGTAACTGGTGCAGGAGCAATACCTCAAATATGTAAATGTCTTATAGATTTTGGCTTATATAACACATATTCTTAGTAATCTTACTTACAGCCATAGACACTTAGCATTGCATCTCTATTTTTTAAATATCTTTTCCTTATAAATTTGTACTATTAATTGAACAACAGTTGGTAAGTAGGTTGCTGGAAGCACACGAGTAGATTTGATCAAGTTAGGCAAAGGTGGCATTTTAAAAATATATTAAATTATAATTACACAATACGAAGAAGCTTAATACCTTGCATAAGATAAAAATTGAACATCAAAGGTATAACCACAAAATGAAAATTTACAGTAAAAAATAGCTGATGGATGAGATGTGACTTTAACTTCTATCAGACATTGTAACTTTGTTGTTGATCAGGCAGTAAACAGAACGTTTTTCTGACCTATATTAATTTTTCATCACTGATGAACAATTGTATTTTTGCTTCAAAAATTGATTTTTATACAATATAGTCTAATTATTTTAAATATATGCTTCCCTTGTCATCCTAGAAATACATTTAAAATGTAATATTTTCTGTCACAAGCAGGCCAATATGTGTCCCATAATTTCAGTATGCAATGCAGGTATATTTTCCTGTTTCTCTTCTCTTTAAATTAAGATATTTTCTGTTTTTCTGCCAAAATATTTTAATTAAAGTTTTCTGCCCTTGACACTTGCATGCCTCATATATTTTAATATTAGAATGTGTGTGTGTATGTATGTATACATATATACATATATATATTTATATATATTGTTTACCTTTACTTTCTGATTAAAACAAAGCATTTTCATTATTAAAGACAGTCATAATTGGGGGTCCACACTCAGATATGAAGATTGGCAGTATCATATCCAAATGCCTTCTTCCTTATGAATATTCATTGGGAAGAATATTGGGGTCAAATTGTTCCCAGGCTCTAAATGTGGATTATGACTGAAGTTATATAAGCTGTACTTTTGTAAAGTAGTTATTTTCTGCTAGAGGTTCTCCAAAATGAAATAAATTATGGTGTTTCCATAATGCATCCTGAGAAAAATTTGCATATCAGTATATCTTTCTTTATACGCATATATTTTTAACATAAGTTATGAATGAAGTTTTTTTCTTAGACTTTGTAAAGCTGGATAGAGATATGTGTCTAAAAATATTGAAGGCATTTGAATTGTCCAAAATATAAAATCATTACCAAAAAAAATCTTGAAAAACATGTTCAGTAAATAAGGATTAAATGCTCATATAAATAAGTATGTCAATGATGTACATGGTTTAAAGGACAGGAAAACCCCATTAATTGGGTTAGAAATAATGACAGGTAGTTTACTTGGACAAAAGCATTGAACTGCTTATTTAAAATTAACATGATAAAAATTTGGTCATTAAAATGTTCATGCTTCTTTGCTGGCTTATTCTTGTTTATTTTCATGCATTGTTAAATATTTTGCAACTGAAGAAGAATTAAAAACTGGTAGATAATCACACCTCTAGACATATTTCTAGTGTGGAAATTAATGTGCTATCGGTTGAATTATACCATCTACATATAAAACCCTGATTACCTATGCAGAAAGAACCATAAAGGGCACAGAATGTCATTATGAAATTAGTTATGCAATATGCATTTTGAACAGAAGAAACTCTGCCCAAATAACCCAGAAGGAAGGAAAGGACATCGCCACAAGGGCAGGGACAAAAAGAATAACTACAAAGCAACGAGGACCTCTTCCACACAAATTAATTGCCTTTCATTATTTTAATGAGCTAACTGCAATGCTTTTAGGTGTTTGTTTCTGTAAGCAGATTCACAAACTTTATCTAACTAGGGTCCTTGATTATTTTCCTAAAGATCATTCTTTATGACATGATCATGAGAAACCTAAAAAAAAATCTATTCTAAGGTAATTGGATTAGAAATTTTCTTCAATTTCACATTTTTCCATATTATATTATAAAAAATTGTCCCATTGATTGACCATTTTATTTAATATTCAGGTTTTTAGAACCTAAAGTCCAGTCATTTTCTATTGTTGCTCCTGATGAGAACTTTCCTTGAGTGTGTATGCTCATTCTTTAAACATGGGTTCTAATCCTAACCCACAAAAAACTGTTTGATGACATCTGCTGCCGCGCACTGCCCCTCCCCCACCTGCCAGTCTGCCCTCTATGCCCTAGAATCCAGTTTGCGAACTTCGAGCAAGGGGCTGGAGGTTGAGGAAACACACACAGAGACAAACAGACACACGGACCTCCAGTCACTGGTACAAAGGCCCTTCTTTAATAACATCATGGAGGCTTAAATACCCAGCAGTCAATGACCAAAAGGTGAAAATCCCATCCTCTGATTCTTTAGGCAAAGCACAGCTTTTAGTAACGTCAATTAGAAGGTTCTAGCAGAGAAGAGCAGCTGAAGGCCAGGACTTCAATTGGTCCCAACAATCTGCAAGCTCCCTATTTTGAAATTTGCTTCATTTTCATAAATCATCTCCTGTAGTGTGAGTCCATGGCCAGCATTCTCCTTTGTCCTGGTTCATGAAATGGTTTTACCAGATTTTGACTATGCAGCAACTTATTAGTGATTACCTTTTATTTTGCACTCTCTTAACTTCAGCCTAAGTCTATAACATTTCTGAACATCTCCTAAGTGTAAAAATAGAGCAGGTCGCCACCATTCCTGACTATCATCTTCACGTCAGCATCTACCTCATCAAGATGTCACAGCAGATTTTATTTCTGAATAATATTTGGATATGTGGTTTGGATGTGAACCGCTAATATCTCTTTCGAAACATCATGTAATACTAAAATGGAACAAATGTCTTGTTTTATTGATACTATTAGTACACAATAATCATGCATATAGTGTGTTTCATTGTAACACACTCTTTCACTTAATATGATGATCTCCAGGGTTTTTTTTTAAATTTAACATAATTTCTTTGTGAATTCTTTGGGAATAAATTTCACATTATGTACTCAGAGATAGCTCAGCAGTTAAGAGCACTGCCTGCTCTTCCCAAAGTCTTTAGTTAAATTCCCAGCAACCACGTGATGGCTCATAGCCATCTGTAATGAGATCTGGTGTCCTCTGTGGAAGAGACCTGATCAGTCACCCTCATTACGGCCCCCTCGTACTACAGACCATGAAACCCAATATGAACAAGTTCAACACAACTGCCATAAAGGGCTGCCCATGCATGCTTCAGAACTTTTCCACCCTAATTCTGCTTACCTCCAAGTCTTCCCATATCCTACCCTACCCCTGTAGCACATCTTAAAGAAAATTAAAAGAAAAAATCAAAACAAAACAGATGAACAAACAAAAACAAAAATAACCCCCAAATTGTCGTTGCTCCTCCATCTTTCTGCCTCTCCAACACCTCTCTGTTTTTCCTGGTGGCATTAGAAGCTCCAGTGGTCCAGTGTCACGCAGTATATCCTTTCGTCCAATCAGCTTTACTTATAAAGGTTCGTTGCAATGTGTCATTGTTCTGATTGAAGGCCTCTAGTTTCTGGAACACTACTATCACTGGATACTCACTGAAAGTCCTTTCAGTTATCCCGAGGCCACCCCAAGTCATGGAGATGCTGCTGGTACTATCCCTCAGTACAAGTTCCTTCATGAGCTCTAGCAGATTCTAAACAGAACAGCTGTCAGGGTGGGCCAACTTAAAGCCTTGATGTTGGGTTGGATGATAGTTTAACTGGTCAGTCCAGGTCCACCAAGACAGCCCTCCTCAGGAAAAGGGCTGAGCCAGCCTCCCCCTTGCCATCAGGGTCAGTTCTTTCTCACCAGTGATGACGGGGTGGGGACATTTCTCCCTACTGTGGAGAGAAGCAGCTCTCCTGTGAGGTTCCAGGCCGCTGTCTTGCTCTCTTGTCCAGTGAGAGGCAGGATCAGCTTTCCCAGTGCCAGTTAAGGGAGGGGCTGGCTTAGCAAGGCCCTCTGATTTCATCACAAATGGTTCCTATGGCTCCCTGAGGTGACATGGGCCACAGACAACAACACAGACCCCAGCTACAACAGGATCATGGTCACACACATGGCCTTTGCAGCAACTTGGGCCTAGATAACATCCTGGCTCCAGGTGGAAGCCCAAGCCACTCAGATCAAGTTGGTTCTGGCAGTGGTACTACCCTAGACATCAACATGGCCTCCAGTTGTGGCCCCAGCCCCGGAATTCTCTGTGATTTTTGTTAGGACTTCAATAGAGATTCCTGTTGCAATAGAACCAAAGACCAACTCATGGTCCTTGGCAGCCGTTAGTCTGGTCTAGTCTGGATGTCATCATTACCCCAGGTTGCAGTGCTGTCACTCAGGTTGACATGGCCCCAGCAGCAACATGACCCTTGGACACTTACATGGCTCCAGACCTTGGGCATCTGAATGGTCTTTGATAGTAATAGGAACATCTGATATAAACACAGACCCTGGCTGCAGCAGGATCATGGACCCACACATGGCCCTCAGTTGCAGCCTGGGTCCAGATGTTGCAACACAGGGCACTCAAATCTTCATGGTCCTGACAGGAGCATGGCCCTCAGACACCAGGTATCTGATATGACTCCACATTCACTTTGTCCTTGGTGGCAAGAGGAGCAATGGATGTCATTCAAGACTTGGCTGCTATAGGGCCATGGACCCAGACCATGGGCCTCAGCAGCCAGGACAACACCATGGCCCTGGGTGATAGTCCACTCAGATCTGTATGGTCCTAGTTGTAGCATGGCCCCAAGACTTCAACATCTGTCTAGACCCTGGGTCTCCATGTGGCCCCTGGTGGTGACATGGGCTATGGACTTCAGCACAGACCTGATCGTGATAGGTTCACAGACCCAGACATGATGTTTAGCAGCAGCCTGGGTCTGGATGTCACCATGGCTCCAGGAGGCGGTAGAGCTATAGGGGTTATGTTGTAAATATATCAGTTGTGGCTGGTCAACACAAAGTGAGTTGCTCACTGAGTATTTACTAAATGTGGCTTCCTAGAGTCATTTTGGTATGCAGGAAAAAAAGCTTCTTTGGTGAGTGATGAGAGCTACACTTACCTGTGGGCAAAGAACAAGTATTTAGAATGTGGTTAGGAGTTATACAAATTTAGGAAAGCAGTATCAGTAGGAACTTCTCTAAGTTCTATGGTCTCACTAGCCATTAGTAGTGTTGTAGATTTACAATACCAGGAAATTCAGTGTAAATGAATGCACAATATACGATGGACTATGTATTCCCTTCTGTTGAATGGGATTAAGTGCAATTAGACAGCTATTAGTTCCCACCAAGATGTTAATGACTCTATTCCATTTTTTTTACATGCTGGACATTGATATAGCTCACTGGCACCACATCTAGGTACCTGTCTTTGGGGTTCTATGATTGTGATTAAAAAACTATGACCAAAAGCAACCTGGGGAGGAAAGGGTTTATTTCAGGTTAAAGGTCCACGTGGCAGTCCATTATTGATGGAAGTAGGGCAGGGGGATGACTCAGCATAGGCACCAGGAGGCAAGACATCAAGCAGAGGTGATGGAGGAGTGCTGCTTACTAGCTGGATCTTCATGGCTTGTTCAGCTGGTTTTGTTATAGTACCCAAACATACCAGTCTAGGATGCTGCTGCCCACGGTGAATTGGGCTCTCCCACATCAATCAAGAAATGCCCCACAGGCTGACTCATGCATTTTTGCTATTGTGGTTCCCTCTTCCAAAATAAGTCTAGTTTGTGTCAAGTTGACCTGAAAGCAGACATCACAGTCCAGACAATATATTGTGTCCCTTCTTTGGCAACTTGCCCAGCACCTTCTGTTGCTACAAAAGCTAGTTCTCAATGAGGAGCTTTCCAGTTAGATTCAGCTCGGTTCCTCCAATGTTTGTATCCAAAACACATGGTATCTTCAGCAATAGGAATTCACCTTTGACTTCTTGGGAGTAATCAAGGGCAAAAGCAATGACCTCTATTGTGTTGTGATTCTCTTGATTTCCTGAACCAACAACTTGAAGCAAGGTTTCTCATATTGTTAGTGGGATTTTTTTGTTAGATTGTCTTTGTCTCTCAAGGGTAGCACTATCACCCCAAGAGGCAATAGATATTCTTCAAAATAATTAGATTTGCATTGATTTTGAATAAACGGTATCTTTTATATAAAAATCTGATTTAAATTTTAATTTGAGAAGAAAGATAACTTTGTTAAATTGCAATTAATCACATAAAAAGTTTTTTAAATTTATTCAAGTCCATGGAAAATGAAACACATAATCTGACATTTTAAGATATACATAGTATTATCATGTCTATCATGATAGGAAATCCCTAAAGTCAACTGATTATTTTGTTATCAATCATCAAAAGATTGTAGATTAGGATTCAAATTCACCTCTAACATATAATATATAGATCTGAGCTTAACCTAAAATGTCAGAAAAAAAACTTTTTAAAATTTTATACTTGGATGTCTTGTGGATTTGAACAAAACAAAAATCAAATGAAATGCCTAAGCAGTTATATTTTATTGCTGACTACTCTCTGCCACGCATTAATGATGGCATTTAGAATAGTTTCTGATTTATATAGAGCCTTGCAACTGAATTTTTATTAGGTAATATATATTATTCTTCACATACCAGGAAATTTTGATGATACTCTTTGCAAATATAAGCTATATCATTACTGCAGTAGGGGTGACAACAAACATAACTTTGCCTAACACTGCTGGCCCCCAACAGTCACCAAAATAGAAATAGGACCATAACTTTTGGTTGCCAATATAGCAACTTTGTCAACATACACATTAGCTGGCTGAATAAAAGTGGAAATTACTAAAATTAAATTGTAAAAGGAGGTGTTCATGAGCCTCAAGAACTTAGTACACCTTGTCAGACTTTAATCTTTGGGCATCTATGTTTCATTTCTGCACACTTTACAGACCTAAAATTATCTAAATAGTGTTTTATAAAATTTCCATTTGTGAAAACGATGAAATACCAACATAATCAAGGATGCTCTTACAAGACCCCATCTAATATTCTCAACTGCTGAAAAACAGGTGAGCACATGTCCAAGTGAGCACATCCTTCCTTACTGAGATGGAACATGAGCACACAGGTTGGAAAGAAAATGAACAGGCTTGGAGATGGAGGAATGTGAACTCAGCAAAGCCACTGAAATGACTGGAAGGAAAAGGTATCTATTGGTGTTGGAGAATTCAAGCTCTGTAGATGAGAATAGATAGTGAGTGAGGAACTAGTTGGATTTTAAAGCCCTGTTCTTTTTATATCTAGCCAAAAGCCCTGTGGGGAAAAAATAGGTGTTGTATTAAATGAAGATGAATGCATTATTGCAGTAAGGTCTGAAAATAAAAAGGGTGAATTAAAAAGGCAAAACAAAGTTGTCAGCAAGTAAGGAAATCTTCATAAAATATTTATCTTCACTCAAAGCAATCTTATTTGACTAAAACATATTTTAATAAAACAGTTTAATTAAGACTATTTTAACTTAGTTTTAGTGCCCTGTTTAATATCTGTGCTATGCTTATTCTTTAGTAATCCTCCTTCCTTGCCAAGTGTCAGCAACTTTGAGTGTCATTCATCAAAGTGCACCACTCCTCTCTCATTGCAACGGTCACAGTCAACTCAGAACATTCTCACCCTCATTTCTTCTCTAGTTATTTATTGTCGGCAGTCTTTATCAACATCTATTCATTCTACAAAGGAGTTTCACTGTGCTATTTCCATACAGGAATATAAAGTATTTGTACCATAGTCGCCCTTCCATGTCCCATTACGTTACCCCCTTCTTCTGCATCCTTTATAATTTCCTTTTTGTGTTCCTCCTTTTTAATAATTTATCAATAATAGAAACTACATTGTGCTTTTCCCTGTAGCCCTTGATAATTTCACCTAACAAGATCTCCAGTTCCATCATTTCTTTCTGCATATGATAGTGCCGTGGAAGGATACAGCTTCTAATTCTTTGTCAATTCTTTCAACCCAGCCTCTTTAATAATTATTGTTGTTTTTCATTTTTATTTTTTAAATGGCATTTTTTTCATTTACATATGGACTGTATAATTTCATCTCCCTCCTCTCCTCTCAACCCATACCCCCATCTCATCTACTCCTTAATGTTGATGGTTTTAATTTGAGGTTATTTTTTTAAAAATTAAAATATAATTAAATCATTTTCTCTTTTCCTTTTGCACCCTTCAGCCACTTCCATGTACTTCTCCTCCTTGTTTTTCCAAAATTCATTCCCTCGGGCCCCTTTGGTTTAGATAGATAGATAGATAGATAGATAGATAGATATTATTCCTAAGTATATGAATACTTCTTTTCACAATAATAGAGGCTTATCGAAGCAGAGAATGAGTAATGTACTGTGCCCAGCCCCAGGTGATCCATCTACAACACAATTCCTTCACCCAAGACATAGCGAGCCTGCCAAAAGGAGACATAAATATTATGAGTCAAAGGAACAGTATGGCTGCTGTGAGATTGTGACTGTGAGATTTCTCTTAGAAATATCAGGAAAATTAAACTCATAAAACCTCAATTTCCAAATGAAACAAATAACCAGGTCATAATTCTACTTAACATGATATAATTACCCCACTTCTGCTACCAATTTCTACCTTAGTAACTGTTCTATTGCTGTGATAGAACACTATGACCAAAGCAATGCATAAGAAAACATTCATTTGGGCTTACAGTTTATGGTTGTCAGAGTCCATGACAACAGAAGCAAAGGCATACTGGCAGGAACAGCTGGGAGCGGCATCTTGATCTGGAAGGAGGATTGAGAGAGAGAGAGAGAGAGAGAGAGAGAGAGAGAGAGAGAGAGAGAGAGAAAGGTCCAAATATTTTTGAAACCTTAAAGCCTGACCCAGTGACACACTTCCTAAGTTTTCCGATTAATTCAACCAATTGGTGATCAGAGATTTAAACGTATGAGTTTATGGGTACTAGTCTCATTTAAATTACCACAGAAGGTGACCTGATAAATCTTGGCAGTTGCCAGGAAGAGGGACATGGAGAAGAGAAGATAAAGTCATGGATTTTAAATTAAGCTTGGAGGTCAGCAGGCAGCTATGGAAAGTGAGTGCTGTTAGAGGAAGATAAAGCCCAGGGTGTCAGGGAAAGTGTGCTTAAGATTTTGACTAGTATCTCCCCCAACCTCCCAAAAATAATAATAATAAGGAAAAGTTATGATTTCTGAATTAGAACCAAACCCAAAAATAATAATAATAAGGAAAAGTTATGATTTCTGAATTAGAACCAAAACACATGGTTTAACAGTGAAAATTGCCAAAAAACTAAGGGAGGGGCTTTTGCAATGTATAAAAGTACATTGTCTCATTAAGGAGAGAATTACTGGACTTGGTGACTCTCACCTTAAATCCTTGCACTCAGGAGACAGAGGAAGATGGATCTCTGTGAGCTCGAGGCCAGTCTTGTCTACACAGTGAGTTCCAGGACAGCCAGAAGTACACATAGATACACCTTGTCTTTTAAAACCCCAAAAAGAAAAACAACAACAAAAAAGCCCAAAACACAAAAACAAAAACAAAAACAAAAAAAAAAAAAAGAAGGTTGGGGATTGTTCTTCCTGTCTCCTTAGCACATCTTCAGGTGAATCATGCTTTCTGAGGGGGGTCTTCTAGCCATGTTAACGACAAGGACAGCTGGGTAAAACTTTAAGAAAGAAGACATTAATGTGTAGCACTCTTTTTGAGGCAGATAAGAATGCCAATTTTCTACTCAGATCCAGAAGCAGAACTTACATTCCATTATTTTGAATAAGTGGAAGAAGTAGTTTTGCCTTACTGTGCCTCAACTGGGCCCTGATGACTCCACCTTTTTCTATGATATTTTAAATTCTGACAAGAGGCAAAACTGATGTTTTTATTTCCATTGTTACCTAGGAAACAGGAACCTACTCAAAAGATGATTATGAGGGAAGACTCGAGACCTCCAAGACTGTTCATATCTTTTATTACTTAACAGTATCTTCTCCAGAGGGCTAATTATTTAGGATTTTGTACAAGCTGTTATTAAAACTTAACATCAGCTGGAGATTTCATGGTTGTTTTGAAAGGTGGTTGCCATAGAGAATTTAGAATGCATAATCTACCAATGCTCACAATGGTGGAAACTTATTGAGGGACAAATAGGTAGAGATATTAGTCAGAATTAAGACTTTACTTACGTCACTGAACTGTTAAAGCAAATTCTGTCCTCTCTGTAGGGATTTCTTGAATACTAAGATGGTTAAATAGATGATATGATAGCAAGGGATATTGTACAAAGTGATTTACAGTTGAATTCAGCCTGGATACAAGGTTTTGTCAGGAACATCTGCTTTATTACTTTTTATAATTGTGAAGGCATAAAGAAGTAATTATCAAATAATTCAACTAAGAGTTTAGTAAAAAGTCATATCGTGAATAGGTTAGTACTGGGAAAGTACTTTGAACTGTGTAGAACACGGAAGTACTACTTAAGACATTGTCAAGCAAGTAATACACTGAGAGGAAAGAGGGACACTGCTTTTGAAATTAATACATACCAATATTTGTTGCCGGGCCCAGTTTTGTCTAAGGAATTATATTTGTTGAACTGTTTAAATGTGTTTTTCATTGGACATTTTAAAAACTTGGTTATTGACATTATTATAATTTACTATAACCTTCAATTGAAATACTGCATTCAGAGTCATTAAAACCTTTGCATCATTGAAGTAAATAGCAGAGCAAAAATGGAAGTCTATACTCTCATGTTTCAGTACCTTTGTTAATCAGTAATAGAGGATCCAGCTCATAGTTAACAAATTTTGATTTTTTTATTGTTGTTTATTATGTGAAAATGCTGATGTATTTTTGTGTCAATGTTCAGTATATATTTTTATAGACACATAGCTTTTTAGTTTTAGGATCAGTGAAACACATTCTTTAATACATAAACAAAAAGTTATTAATTGAAGTTGCCAGACTATAGACAAAACCATTTCTTGGAACAATTTCTGTGAGATTGCGTTGTATACCAACTGCTTTAAAAAATTCTACAACCATGAGTTTATTAAGTTAGATTCTAATATTCCTTGTATCTATTACTTTTTCTATATATTACATTATTATTATTATAGTATTAACATATTAAAATATTCTACAGAAATAAGTGTATCTTGTAAGCCGAGGATGTGTAAACTGTATATAATTATCATTTGGTACATTATTGGCTTATATTTAATAGTCACAGATGCTATAACATAAAATATCAAAGTGGTCTATTTACATTTTTGTTGTTGTTTCTGCAGTATTTGTTGTTCAAGTATTGTTCAACAATATTTCAATAAAAAATACTAGTAAATAGCTCACATTTAAGTATTCTCGTAATTATATCTTGGTAACAATATCAGAATATCAGAATTTGGAGCTTCTTCATCCCACTAATAAGGAATTTTTAAGAACAAATTTTAAGAACAAAAGGAAGTGCTGGGCAAATTTAATTTGTGTTCTAAAGAAAACCCCCAGAGTAACTAGCTGTGAATCATGGCAGCTGCCCTGAGCAGAGAGAGGAATTAAGGAAAGAGGGGAGCTCTGCTATTGGAGTTCATCTGGAAAGTGGAGGCAGGTATAGTAAGGACCGGCACTAAGGGGTAGAAAAGCCCGAGTGTTAGGGAAAACATGCTTAGAAGAGAGAAGAAAAAGAAAGTTAGACTTTTCTTAATAACTCTGAAAGGTAGGAAGACTAGGTGTTAGCAGGCTTTGTTCCAGAGGATGGAATTCTGGGACGAAATAGACTTTAACTCGTTAAGGGGATAATTATTCTTCCTACCTCATTAGCATGGCTTAAAGTGGATCTGCCTTCCTGGGATGTGTATATGGTAGGAGGTGGAGCGGGGTGAAGTTGAGTGACCTGCCCAACTGTTAAGGTAGGAGATAATGGCGTGTCTCTATCCAGAGAGAGAGAGTCCATTCTTTACTGTAACAATGTGTAAAGCATTTTATCTACAAATCCTAAGGCCAATTTATCACTTCTTGATCAGTCATTATATTACCAACATTTATTTTTCTTGGAGTAGGATATTTCATAAATCAAAGAGTTAATATTAATTTGCTCCTAGAACACATCATTATTTACATGACTGAATCTCTTATTAGAAATGAAAGACAACTATTAATTTGTAAGGAAAGGGTCATTTTCCACACTTGAATTACAGAGGAAGTCTGCCCTGCTAATGACGTCTATGAGTATAAACAGTGAGCAACTCGTCTACAGCTGAAAATGGAAGTTTTCCACACCTTCAACTAGTGAAACTCGGTTCCTCCTCCTTTAGTTTCTCAAGGGTCCCTCCTCATCCACCATCTTCATGTGGGCGCTTGGCAGATGGCTTCTCCCTGCCTTATACCTTAATTAATGGGACTTTGGATTTTGACTCATTTTCAAATTTTACTCATCATTTCTCACAGTCCCCTTCTTAGCGACTTATATACAAGCACAGTACTAAATATGTTATACTTTATGCATCTGAATCTGTATGAAGCATCTCTTAAACTATTTCCTCACTGTCTTGGGAAAGATTTTCAGTGATTACATAATTGAATTAATAGTGGAAGCATCTCTGGGAGGTAGGTCCTGTTCTTTTTCTTTAACACAGAGTCAGAGACATAAAAATAATAAATCTTCCCCCCTATTGGCATGTTTTCAATACCTGTTGTATTTTTTCGCTGTCATTTTTTTAAAGGGAGAAGTAAATTGAGGTTTAAGGAAGTGGGTAGGAAATTGGTTTTGCTTCAGATGTGATCAGAGGATCCTTGGGGATCCTAAGGTTGGGGTGTGTTCAGGGAAACAGGTCATTTTGTCCTTTCCAGCAGGAAGCGGTTTAAAGGAGGGATTAGCGAGGTGACATTGAGAGGGCTGAGGGAATTAAGGTCAGAGAAACCAATACTGGATTAGTACAAATGAACAAACAAAGCAGATAAGTCAAAGCAATACTATTTCGGCAACGACGAATCCCAAAAGAACCGATGTCTCCAGTGATCCCCACTGTCTGCAGGTCTTGAGAGTTAGAGCCAGGTAAAGAACTTCTATTGGAGAGTCAGAGTTCATGAGCCTTTCACAAATCTTGCTGCATTAATGGCAATATTTGTTCTACTTTTCTTTCCCTTTCTGGATCTCCCATTCAGAGAGGAATCCATAATTTCTAGTCTCCCAATGTCTGAAATAGGAAATAGGGGGTGAGCTTTGGAAATAGAGGAGTGGTACTAATTGCCAATATACAGCAAGTGTTGGATTCTTTTAAATGATGATAACTATAGACAGGGAAAAGACCTTCAGTTTTAGGGGCCCTATGGCTTGTTTACAGAAAAAAATGGACTGGCCCTTATCTAGGATGATGCCTTGGTATATTTAACATGACATTGTCAGAGAGACCCATTTGATGAACAGTTTATACAAACAGTAGCAGGATGAAGTCAGGATCTGCCATATTTTTAAGACTGTAGGGAATAAAGTGTGTGTGTTGCAAAACTTATTTTGATATTCTCATTATGTGCTTCAACTAGTTTTAAATTTAAAAAAACAATTTCATTGTCAAATAAACAAATGAAATAAAGGAAGCTAACAGGGTACAGATGATGTAAGCTTGAGGGAACTGAATGACATACAGCAATCTCAGAGTGAAAAAGTCAAATATGTCAGATTTCCAACTGATTTGAGCCCAATGGAGTACTTTACTATGTGTTAAATGAGCGAGCAGCAATGCCTAGGACCATTTATCAGGACATGCCAGATACCTTTAATAAGAAGAGTGTGGGGAAGGTTCATGAGATTCAGGTGCCAAAGACTTACCTCTGCCAATCAAGGATTAGAGGCCAATGCCTTTCTTAGGTTATCCAACTTTCAGAGTGTCTAAAAGTGTTTTAATTAGGACAAAGAAGGAGCTACTTAGGAAACAGGAGACCTTGCTACGGCTATCTACTCAAAGTTAATCTAGCTTGTACAATAAATCAATCAAAAGCTAGGAAATCACTAAAAATGAGGGTCTGATTATTGGAAGCTGAGGTAGAGAATGATGTTCCCCAAGAAATGCCTTTATATTCATAATTTCATTAAAAAACTTGGTTTGCCTTAGAATCCAGCTATATAATATAAACTAGCTCAGAAAAGCATAGCTAGCCCTCCTCCCACTCAAAGCTTAAGACCCTGTATTTTGGTGGCTTAGGGCATTAACAAGCTCAGATCTAGTTTTAAATGAAAGCAGCAGGCAGTTTGCACATATGTTATATTCAAACCTCCATAGCAATCCATTCGTAATGATTTAGCACAATCTAGAAAGTTTTCGAGCAATGAGTCATTGGCACAATTAGAGACCTACCAGCATGTCACAGCCTGAAACAAGTTCCTGACCTGCAGAAGGGATGATGTAGGACCTACTGGCAAGAGGAACTCTGGGCAGCACACTAAGAAGAATTTGGGCAGGATGCTTACTGTCCTTCCCCACTTATTGCCAAAGGGGATGAAACACAGAACATGCTAACACAGTGACTGCCCAAACATGAGCTGAACAAAGACAAGACCAACAGACTTAGACATGTTAGAGTAGATGCAAAAAAGGCTATTAAAGAATTAAGGAATTCTGAAGGCGATATTAACTAAGGAATTAACAAGCAACTGAGGAATGCCGAGGGAAGGAGAAACCTTCTTCTTCTGGAAAAAACACACCATTGGTTACCCAATAACAAATGATCACCCCTAAAAACATACATACAAAGTAATGTTAAATAACTGAACAGGTTGTATTTGTATATACATGGACATACACGTATTTACTAACAACTAGTGAAAAAAAAGGCCTGGAATTTGAAATAGAGCAAGAAGGGGTATATGGAAGGTTTGGAGGGAGGAAAAGAAAGGGAGAAAGGTTGTAATTATATTGTAATCTCAAAAATAATACTGAAGTGTTTCTTTTAATTTGGTCATGCTATATTTTGTCCATAGTCATTTGTGACCGATTGTGTTTGGTAATTTTTAAAATAGAGTTAAAAACAAATATTTATTTCTGAAATGTCATTAGAACAGGACCACAGCCTCTAAAGTTAAAACATCGTATTTGTGAGATGGTGGCAGAGAGCCTGCGAGTCTTTTATTCTCTAAATTGCTTTCAGACACAGAATCAATAACTTCCAAAACACAACCATTTTTCATGGATTGATGCATACTAAATAGTGATTTTTCTGAGTGATGTTATTTTCAAATCCTTATCTGACGGAATATAGATAAATAGCCAGACTGAAATATGGATTGCTTTATGTCATTTCTCAGTGTGAAGCAATTTGCATGGTATGATATATGGATCCCCTGAAAATGCTATATAAAAATCAAAGTTGACTAACTTTGTAGTCTTCTGAATTCTCTTTTTAGAGCACAGAATTTTTGCTGGATAAATAAGAATTTTAATTTCAGTGAATATGTAAGTAGATGCTATTTATTCTTATACACCACAAACATGTCCTTCCATAGTATTATGTTTAAAAGAATATTTCATCATTTATAATAAGCAAAAGATATGACAAAGACTTTATAAAATTATTTACAGCGCTGGGAAACGACCCCAGACCCTTGCACATGTTAGACAAGTAGCGATCACTGATTACATCCCAGTACATCCTATGTAATTTGTTTTAAGATCCAATCTCACTAAATTACGCAGATGGCTTCAAACTTGCTCTGTATCATAGTCAAATCTCAAATTCACCATACTACTGCCTCATCGTCCTAAAAAGGAATTACAGCCCTATGCCACCAAAGCTGGTGAGGAAGGCATTGTATAGTTAATGATTACAACGTGAAAATAATAAATTTCATATTCAATTTGGAATACGGAATAATATGACTATTCAACCTCTCACTTAAAGCTTTATTCCAAACATATGTAGTCACAGAAATGGGGACATTTCTTTCAGAATGGAGACAGTTTACACGTTTACCATTTCCCAAGGTCAGGTTGACAGAGAACCTTAAACGTGTGTGGACCTATGCATCAGTGTGGTGACACACAGATGTCCGTCCCCGTGAGATGTTACAAGCACAATTTTCCTTCTTGATTATGCTTTTGCTGCAGAAGTCCCTTCCTTTGCTTTTTCATCAGAGTCTGTCAGGAAACTAGAGTGATTAATCCTCCCAGCAGTGCCATAGACTTTAATCAATTAAATTCCTGATGTAGGTGGCTCTTCCCCTTTCTACTGCTTACGAAGCTGCACACACTTCCGAGTGATGAAAACCCAGAGTTCCATCTGATTCAGGGGCAACACAAGTGCATCCTCGATTTGCAGGATGTAGTTTCAAGTGTAATACCATAAGGAAAAAAGAGAGTGCGAGCTCGAATGCGTTTCTAAAATTTTCATGATTTTGGAAGATTTTTTTAATTGTACAGAAACCACTCCCCTCCTCCATTTTGGCATAAATTGTCTAATTGCTTAATTTTTTATTTTTATTTTAGGGAAAGGGGATATACTGTAACTACATTAAAATCTCAAAAATAAAGAAATAACTTTAAAAAAAGAAGTTGGTATCAGGGACTTGAGAGATACCTCAGTGGTTACGAGCCTTGGCCGCCTGTCTATAGGGCCTAGGTTCAATTCACAGAGCTCATACGGTAGCTCACAGACTTCTGACTACAGTTTTGGGGATTCAATGAAGGCAAAACACTTCTAGATATGAAGTAAAAATAAGAAAATTCAAAGAAGATAATATTTTTAACTTCATAGGTGAATACACTCTGTTTACAATATTTCCACCTTTTTTTTTTGGTATTTTTGAGACAGGGTTTCTCCTTGGTTCTTTGGTGCCTGTCCTAAAATTAACTCTTGTAAACCAGGCTGGTTTTGAACTCACAGAGATCCGCCTGCCCCTGCCTCCTCAGTGCTGGGATTAAAGGTGTGTGCCACCACTGCCTGGTGACCTTTGCTTTTTTAAATTACTATTATTAAATAAATATAGAAACTCGGAAAAGTGCGCATCAGGGGTATAAGTGGAACGATGCCCTTTTTTTAATTTTGAAGCCATTCCCAGGATACCTCAGCTTAAGAAAATTTCTTGAAAGGGAAAGACATACAAAAGTAAATATTTGTGAATTTTTGATTTTCCTCAGAGCTTTTAGATACAAACTAACTCTCTAAACCTGATGAGCATTTTATATATTTGATGGGGAGTGGCAAGACATTTGAAACAAACAGTTTGCAGACATATAAAAGATAAAGATTAAAATGACTTCTTCAATGTTCTCTTTTAGGAGTTTCATAAGACTTTATGTCTTGCAAGAATAGTTCCTTAGAAGACGTTGCACATCTTATAGAATATGTTTTGTGACACTTAGTGTGGTGATAAACTTTACTAAACATCTCAATAATGTTACATAATCTTGACTCCTTGACAGAGTCAATAAAGGCCTTTTTGTAGAGCATCTGAAAAAAATAAAAAGAGGAAATGGCTCCTTGTTTTACGTTTGCTTGGTTCTTTCAAGGGGAAAATAATTTCAAAAGCAGATGCTGCGATGTTAGGAGCAGTGGTTGGACCTCTGTCACCCAGGGTTGTCGCATCACCTCAAGGGCATTGGTTTGGTTTTTGACTGACAAGTTCTATGAGCAGATGCAAGTGAGAAAAAAAAAGATGGTAAAGCTCAGCATTTTGTTAAATTACATTTTACAATTGAGGCGTAAAAGATAATGATGAAGTGATAATTTAAGATTTTATTTTCAAAATTCTAACTATTAAAATGTTGACTTTTCAATTCCTTTTGGCCTATCTAAAGAAATCACACATGAATATATTGCAATTTAAGAATTCATCATTATGATACTCTACAATGCTAAACAATGTTTTATAAAAAGCACACTGGTTAAATGTCACTGTAACAAATGCTACTGGAAGTTGAAGGATGTTATTGTATTTTCAACTGTTGTATCAGAATGGGTTGTTTGTAAAGAAAGGACTTTGAACCTATGATTTTGGAGGTTGGAACTTCAAGATTGTCCCTGGCTCACTCCAGGAGGTAATGTTTTTTTTTTCTGTTTTTTTTATTGTTCTTGTTGTCTTTTCTTAAGTGTAATCTGTGACCAATGACTCATTTCTAATGAATACACTTTAACAGGAAATGGAAAAACACTGACTTAGTAATGGGGAAATCTAGCAGATCCTACTTAAGCAAATAATCAAAGCTAGCATTACCAGTTGGACACACTGATGTCAGATATTATAACTTGAGGAGGATACTTCACCAGAGTTCATACCTTTAACCCAGAGAAAATATTAGAGAGTCCCAAATTGAGAGAGAAGAGGGCCAGGGATGGGCCTAGGGGTAGGTGTAGAAGTAGGGTTGGAAGGAGACCAAAGGGTGAGATGAAGGAAGAGACTACTGGGGTGTCAGTCTTTGTCTAACAACCCCTCTCCTGGGAATTAGTAGGGATCTCATGTGGAATGCAATAATCCCCTCTAGAATCCACAGTGGCCCTCCTATTATTTTTCCACCTCTTAAAAGTTTTATGTTACTTTAACATCACTGCTCTGAAGAACAAACCTTGAAGACATGAACCTTTGGGAGCCTGTCTTCATCCTAACTGTAGGAAGAGGTGACACTGTACACAAATAAGCAGAAGCATATAAGGAATAACTTTTTTTTTGAGACAGAGTACGTGAGATGATATGAACTGACTTTTCATAAAGAAATAAATCCTATTAAATCTTATTTTAGAGCAACTATTTTTGTCTTCCGAGTGTGATTGGAAAGATGGATATATCTGCATACATGCCCTTGATGTCACAAATACAAAACAAAACTGTAGCCAAGCGTGAAAAGTCCCAACTACTCTATTTTTTAGAATATCTATTTATATTGATGTTTAAAATAACGTGAATGGGAAAATATGGAAGTCTCCTAGAGGGTATTCATGTCTCTCAGAATTTTCTAAAATAGCAAAGCTCTTTGAGACTTTTTGCTGGGGACTGGCCTTAAGGTGACAGGACCTATTGCCACTTTTCTGTTTCAGTCACATGGTTCTCTAGTTTTTCAACAAGGAGAAATACGGCTCTGACATAAAGAACCATGCTCTAGAGCAAACACTTCACAGGCAACATACAAATATCTTGTTCACCCACAATATTCCTGGGACTTGAGGGCATACCACACAATTGAGCTTGTGCTGTATTACGGTGGGCTCCAAATAACTGTGTGCACCCTTTCAGCCACAAAATGTCACAACATTCTACTTGATATACATCCACACCCATTTCTTCAGTTATTTATTACTGCAATATATTTTCTTTTGAAAAGACACTCTCAGTGCTTTGTGTTGGGGGGAAGGATGCCCTTGGGAAACAGATGAAAGCAGTGAATTCCTGAAACTGGGGTTCCAGGCAACTATAAGCCCTCTGACACAGGTGTTGGGTCTTCTAGAAAAACAGGATACTTTTTAAACTACTGACTTGTCTCTCCAGTCCCAACTGCCATATATTTCTATGTGAAGTTTCTTTTTTAAACATACTCAAGATAAAATCAATGCAAATTAAATAACAAAGCATTTTCAATTGTCATTATCAGAACGTTACAGTAATTGAACTTGTTATATATTTCTGAGAGTTTATTTGATGCCTTATGGTAAGGGAATTGGAAATCCTAGTTTTGACTTTTGATTATACTTTATTTTAATAGTTATCATACCTTCAAAAATCTTTTTAAAGATATTCATTTCAAAATGACAATTAAATCAGGTCACCCAAGTTTTCCAGTTATAAAATAGTATGGGTATAAGCTTTTAACATTCCTGTTCTCAAACATTTTTTATAAGCTTATTGGAATGCTAAAGAATTTTTAAAGTTCTAAATATGCCTTTAAAATTCTCTGAAGTTCTCTAGTTAAAATTCAATTTTCTGTTTTTTGAAAGATGCAAATTTGAGAGACTTAGAAATGACTCACCTTCCTTATTCAAACTAAAAATTATTTTAAAATATTTTAAGATGATCTCTCCATCATAAAAGTTTCTTTTGCTAATTATTCTCGAAAAAAAAGTGCTTTTGAAAAGAGCTATTATATTTCACATTAAAATTCTTCTTGCAAAGTAAAAGAAACCAGACGGGGAAATCCAAATATTGCATAAGATATTCATATGACATTCTGCAAAAAGTAAAAGATGGAAAGCAGAGATCGCTGATTACATGGGGGGAAATCTGTGGGTGAAGGAATAAGTGTGAAGGACACAAGGGATCAGAGCCAGGGTGATGGAAAGGTGGAGTGATGAATTGTTTATGGGGGTTTAATTCCTGGACCATGATGCATGAGGCTATCTGTTTGCTCTTTGAAAATCAACAGAAATGCCACGAATCGCAAGCCAGACAGTCCACTATGTCACAGGGCATGTATGCTTTGTGCACTAAAGGTGGAGAAAAGGAACTATGCTAAATAAATTTAGAAGTCGCTGTTTCGAATGACTGCAATAAAGTTAAAAACATAGAAAAAACAGATGCAAAGACTATTCCTTCTTAGGTAACTGCCTCCTTCAATGCTGTAGGTCTTGCCAATTCTGAAACTAATGTGTCCTGCAGTTGAAGAAAGAGATAACATAGCCGTGCTCGCACTGTCAGAGAAAGGAAGATATAAATATACACGGATTATAAAGCTGCAGTGTAGTCTTTATGGTATGAACTCTACTAAACATATGTGAATAATAATGCTTAAATTAAAGCAGACTTGTATAAACACACAGGAGAATATACATATATGTCTGCGACTCCTTTCCACACAGAGGCCTTGGCACACCAGAAACAATGGACATGCCTGATGACCTTGTTCGTTAAAAGTGATCATTTTCCAGCATCAGGAAGCGACACTCTCAAGAGAAATAGATGATTTTTTTCCCTGTGGAGATAGAAGAACACAGGATGAGACCATGATATTCTTAAACAGAACAAAATCTGAAAGAAATCATATGCCTTAAGCTTGAAAGTTTAACCAATGAAATAAATGATATTGCACCAGACCCCCAAATAAATAAATATCCGTGGATTGATATCATCACAAATGTCCATAGGCTGATATGGTTACAAACAGAAATGTGATAGAGGGAAGGGAGAAGTGGCACTTTTTTCAAAAAACAAAAAAAGTCTGAGCAGTGGTTATAGAACAAATGAAAGAATTAAAAAATAATGACTAGAGAAACCACAGTGCAAATTGCTACACCCTGGCAAGGTTCGTTTTTAGGTTCAAAAATTACTGGATAAAAATTTTAGAATAAAAGTATTTATGTAGCTAAAAGTAAGTCTCTCTAGTAATATCCTTACGATGGCTTGAACACAGTCCCAAAAATTACTTTACAACTCTCTTTTCAAGTTGGGAAGCTTAGTTTCTTTCTCTTAAATATGAGCAAGATCTAATTTCTTACTTCTAACATAGTTTAAAAATGAAAACTAGAACTTCCAACGGAGGTCTCATGGAATCCCTTGACCAAGGCTTCCCATCCCTTTCCCTGAGGTTTTGTTAGATAGCCTATGGGTGTGGGGAGCACTGTCACTCTGACCAATAGAAGTCCAATTAAGTTAACATGCATTTCCATGAGTACTTATATATATATATATATATATATATATGAAAATTTAAGTAATTATAGAATAAAATAATTATTATGGCTTTCAATCAAATTTATTCCTTTTCATTCTCTTCAAATAAAGGGGAATTCATGACTGCCTTGCAAAATTACCCAACTATCAGTCATTGATGAGGCCAAGGACCTAGAGGAAACCCAACTACTGGCTATTTCCTAACCCAGTATGATTTCTAATGGCATTCTATATCTACAGGTAACTGTAGCTCTTCTAACCCCCATCAAAGGAATGTCTTATTGCAGTAGATCACTAATGAAAACCATTAATTCCGCCAACCTCCCCCCCACTCCCATCCACTTCTCATAGAGGGTAAGGAACTGGGATTGGTATGTAAAATTAAAAAAAAAAAGATAGTTTGTTTTTTAAAAAAAATAAAATAAAAAAGAAAATCATAATTGATCAAAATGCAGAGATCAACTGACATGTGCCCATCCCCAATTAATACATTTTTGTTCCAACCCCTGAATCTAAGGTTTAGGAAACATTACAGAAATGGGGTCAGAACAACTAAAACTGCTGGAGACTGGGACATCGGACATGATGGAGTGTCTTCTAAAATATAAAAGTGGGCATGAAACGGACAGGATTAGGGAGGAAGAGTGGCCTAGAAGGAATTGGGGGAAGATGATTGGAAAGGAAAATGTTCAATATATGTTGTATGCAATTCTCAAATTACTAAATATATTATTTTTTTAAAAAAATGAACTTAAATTGACTTGGAAGAGAAGAGAAAACAATGTGGTGGAATAACAAACATCTTCCGTATGTCACATCTATATGGGATATATATATTTAAACATATATGTTTGCATATAAATATATGCTGTGAAATTAGAAAGATAACTATGAAAAGATGACTATTTAGAATAAAAGAGCCAACCCTCAGGATGCCTGGTCCTGGAAACCTGACTACTGGCCATGTGGGAATGAAGAAAAGACAGACACAGTGACAGAATATTAGCTATCAAGTGGGCAGTGTATGCTCTGCTGGAAAAGATGCTATGCAGCAGCTGGAAACCTCAGCATGTTCCTTGTGTGCAGGACAGGGAAAAGGTTCACTAGCCTCCTCTGTCCCCAGTTTCTGCAGGCAGACTGTCTCAGGATGTAAACATCCGAGGGGAAGACACATTTGCTAGGTTTTGTACACACAGGACAATACTTGTATATACTTCTGACATTCTCACTTGGAGCAGAGGAAGCCTTTATCATCTCTCTCATTAGAATCTGGAAGTAAGGAGGTGGGGGTGTCTGTGGTTAGGAAATGATTTGTTAATTTCCCATGGGTCTGAAGCATAACTCTGCCTGTATCAACAAAACACTCAGGATTTCAACCTAATCTTTCTATAAATATATGTACCTATGAAAGGGTCAGCAATAACAAGTAATATCTTCTGAATATATACTATCTATCATATCTCTCATACATATTAAATGCATATAATAATACATATTATTTACATGTAGTTTCATAATGTCAAGGTGAAACATTTTCTCTAAAAACATAATTTTCAGAAGAATGGTGGTCCAATTTGGGTATAGTATGTCAAAGTTTCATGTGCTGGCAGCCTGATTCCCTAATGTATGGTGTTGTGATTTGAATGTAGCTTTTTTGCTTATTTTAAAATTATTTTATTCTTTGACAATCTATGTATATGTATATAAAACATACTGATGACAGTTATGACTCTACCCTTTTTTATGTTCCTAGTCCTCACCAAATGTTTCCTCCTACCAACAAAAGACTCTCAAGCCTTTTGTTATTGTTGTTGCTTATTGTTGCTTTTGTTTTGTAACCCACTGAGCTTAAACAAGATCCCTCTCATGGGCATGGGTTTATCATTTTCCACTTGCACATGGATACCTCACAAGTGGCTACACCACTGAAGACAATGAATGCCCCTCCCTCCCTAATGCTCTCAGTTCTTTGGGAAAAAGCCATGTCCCGTGAATGTATCCCTCTCCCCACTTTTATGACTGAATGTAGATAAGTCCAGCCATCTGTAGGCCCTGGGCAGGTACCTATAGTTGCTGTGACTTTGAGTGCAATGGTCATAACACGCCTAGAAGCCAGTGTTTCCTTATCTTTCTCCTCATTGTCTGGACTTACATTCTTTTTATCCCTCTTCCACGATGACTCCTGAACCATGAAAGAGATTATATAGATGCTTTGTTGAGGGGACTGAGCACTTAATAGTTGCTTATTTTCAGCAATTTGAGCATCCTTGAATCTCTGACTTAACAACCGTTCACAAACAAAAATAAAACAAAACAGAAAACCTTCTTTTACAGAAGTTGAGAGTATAAACTCTTAAGCACCAACAAATATTTAGAAGGTAATTTGATGTAGGAGGGTCTTCTATCTATCTGTTGCTTTCATTGGTTAATTAATAAAGAAAACTGCTTGGCCTGATAGGTCAGAACATAGGTAGGCGGGGAAGACAGAACAGAATTGTGGGAGAAGGAAATCAGAGGCAGGCAGATGCCATGCTTCTCCTGCTCAAGATGGATGTGGGTTAGAATCCTCCTGGCAAGCCATGACCTTGTGGTAGCATACAGATTATTAGATATGGGTTAGTCAAGATATGAGAGTTAGTCAATAAAAGGCTACAGATAACGGGCCAGGTAGTGTTTAAAAGAATACAGTTTCTGTGCAATTATTTCAGGTAAAGCTAGCCAGGAGTCGGGTGGCGAGCAGAAATGCAGCCTGCCATTCCTTCTACAGTAATTTGACAAGTAGACACTGAGCAAAACTAAATCAGTATATATAGCTCACATTCTAGGGTCTATGAATTTTCCATTCCATGTGTCTTTGGCTTGATAGACATTACCGTGCATGAACTTCCTGCTGCTGAACAGCTCTCGGATGCAGTAAAAATACAGTCAGTTACTGCCGTAGCAGTCATCCCCCATGGCACCAGTAGTCACATCTTGCCTGGCAAATTGGTATGATATCATGTAAGATCCATAGCTGACTTTTTCTTTCAGGAATATTAGTTTCCTGTCCTGTTCCAGTTAACCATAAAGAAGGAATCTCTTAGCTCAGTTCTAGCATAATTACATAATTACTCTATATCCTATATACAAAGTAAATCTTGTTTTCAGCTCTAGGGTCTTAATAGCTAGGTGGGATGGAATAGCAAGAGCAATAGTACTAACCAATATTGTTTTGGAGGGCTTACTGGAACATCTTGTCCAACAACTCATAGAGAAGTTTTCATTTAATTACCCATAGCTGCTGGGATATGCATTGTTCATGCATGCAGGGTAGTGAACTGGTTTCTTTAGGAAATGATTTGGTTGGTAAGGAGGAATGACACTGTTCTTGGAGAAATGACTTATTGTTCTCATGGCACTGAACCGACCACAAAGGTGGGTTGTAGCACAATTTTGTTTTCTTCAATTCACTGTCCTGCATTGTCTTCTGTCACATGGCCTCTCTTGTATGTCCTCTGGCAATGTATAACCTCCCCCATGTTATGATATAGCCAGAGAGATCCTGTCATTATTATTGTGAGCCAAAGAAGCATTTTTAAAACACATCATTCCATATTAGGTACTTTGTTAAAGTAGCACAGAATGCCCGAGATAAAGGAAATGAAGAAGAGCAAAGCTAAAGGAAGTTAAACTTCCTGTTAATGAGTGGTGGAGTCACAGCTTCCACTAGTTCCAATGTCCACCTTCTCAGCTGCTGTCTATATTGAATTTGTGAGGTCGCCTCAATAAGGTATTCCCAGAGCCATGCGGCTGAGAACTTTAAATTAATTCATGGTTTGACTTTCACGTCCTGTATGTCACATGAACTGATGCTGTATGTTCCCCACACTTTCTGGCACTTTATTGCAATTTCTAGCCCCTGAGTGCCCCGCTGAGCACCAAGAAAATGTTTTGTTTATGCAAACTTAGCAGTATGGTGAGCTCAGTCTTTTTCTAAGATTACCAGTGTTGCAGCCTTTGAAGCTATAGATTACTGGAGGGTTTTTAGTTATTGTTCCATCTTCATCAGACTCAGGGCATGTGTGTGTGTGTGTGTGAGTGTGTGTGTGTGTGTGTGTGTGTGTGTGTGTGTGTGTGTGCAAATCTCTCTGTCTCGCTCTCTGGTCTGAAACCTCAGTGGAAATATTTATTGTAGATTACTTAACCATTTTCCTTTAAGGAACAGGAGAAATTCAAGGAAAGTAAAATGAAGTACTTTATATGAAAGTACATTTAGACTCCTTGATAGTAGAAAGCTGGCCACAGTGGTTCATATTTTTAATCCCAGCTCTCGGCAAACAGAGTCAGGCAGAACCCTGAGTTCAAGTCCTGCCTGGTCTACACAGTGAGTTCCAAGACAACCAGGTCTACATGGAGAAATACCATTTGGAAGAACTAAAAGAGGGAAGAAAGAAAGAAAGAAAGAAAGAGAGAGAGAGAGAGAGAGAGAGAGAGAGAGAGAGAGAGAGGAGAAAGAAAGAGAGAAAGAGAGAGAAAGAAAAAAGAAAGAAAGGAAGAAAGAAAGAAAGAAAGAAAGAAAGAAAGAAAGAAAGAAAATTATATCAGTCATAGGGCCTATACACAGAAAGCATATGTAACTGCTAACAGTTCTCTAGCGAATTTTTATGTGCCCCCCCTCCAGGAGACGTTAAGTGACAAGCACTGGAAATAGAATTTGTCTATTTTGGATGCGTGGTAGTGGTTGAAGATATGAAGAGCTTGGTAGCATCTCAGCCCATTCAAAAATTCTTGGTCTAAAATTCCAGGCGTCAGAGTAGAGGGTAATCAACTCCAGGGCCAACAATTGATGTTTACTGGGGAAACTGGCATGCATTGACCAGCATTTTCCTGTTGGTTTATTCTCGATGAATAGCATCATGTGTTAAATGGTGTTTGAGTACTCACGGACGACTGAGCTAAATTTATTTTTATGCTTGGAAGCTTTCTATTTGTCTGTATGACCAAGTAGCATAATTGCTGCACTATATTAAAAATAACCAACTTTGAATAGTGTTTCACATGCAAACTTGTCATCTGAGTATTTCTGGAAATAAATTTGAATAGCCATATGTATGGAAATTAAGAAGGTAATAGCTATACATTTGGGCATAAATAATTCAATCTCTATGATTTAAAATGCTGCAATGTCTATTACCGTATTCAGAGTATACTTTGAGTGTCTTGGCTTTTGGTTATATATGAATCCTAAAGTTTTAATTGCAGGCTTTTTTATTAATATGATTATTAAAATCCTTCTGTTTTGTAAGCACAAATACAAGGATTTCCTTTTTCAAATCTTATCTTCTCTCTGAGCTACAAAAGATCTATTGCAGTACCAAATGGTATTGACTGCTTTAGATCATAACATAGCATAGTTATCTACCCCTGTTTCTACTTGTCAAATAAAGGGCACTTACCAGGAGTATTAAATAACACTAATTAGGTGTTACTTTTATTATGCAAAATAGTTTCACTCTGATAGTTTTTAAGTTATATGGGAAATAATCGATTTCATTATGGTATTTTTATGCATTATTGTTAGGCCTCCCTCCATAACACACAACTAATAACCTCTTCCCATGCCTCAATACCCCTCTTACTGATCCACTACATTTCCTCCCTTCCCTGATAGCTTATCATTCACATCACAGCCAGTCCACTACTCTAACTTTTATTCTCCCTCCATTCAGATCTCTTTTCCTCTTCTCATTATCTCACTTATATTCCCTACCGCATATATCTTTTTGATCTGGCTTATTTCATCTAATGATTTCCATTTCATCTATTTTCCCTCAAACTACATTACTGATTTTTCTCTGAGGCTAAATGAAACTCCACTGAATGCATACACCATACTTTCCTTGTGCCTTCATCTTTCTCAGAACACATAATCAGATTTTATTTCCTAGGTAATGTGAATAGTTCAGCAAAAAACACAGATGTGCAAGTGTCTCTGCGGGAGGATCTAGAGGCCTTTCGATATATGCAAAGGAATATCTTATCTTTAGATTTTGGAGAAAGCTCCATGCTGATTTCCACACTGATTTATGTTGTTACCAGCAGTGAACAAGGATTCATCCCCACATCATCCCTAGCTTTCTTTGTCACTTATTTTTATTGCTATTTTTCCTCTATAATTGTCTTCTCAAAGAAATATATTTAAAATATTTTTGAAATCTTCAACTATCTGAGGTCTTTGTCCTTAGAGTTGTTCATTATGAAATAGGGCTAGTGGGTTGCCAAAGTAGATAAAGACATTTGCTGCCAAGTCTTACAGCCTGAGTTTGTTCCCCAGAACCTACATGGAACCAACTTGATGAAGTTGTTCTCTACCTTTCGTATGTATACCATGGTATGTATGCACATTTGTGGGCATTACACACACACACACACATACACACACAAACACACACAAAACATAAATACCTATAATATTACTAATCCTTTGGATACCAAATTATACGTTTATTAAAACATTTTTCTTTTTAAATTTTTGTCTTTATTTTTATTGCATGAATGTTTTGCTTTCATGTATGTCTGTTTGCCATGTGTGTGTATCTGGTCCCAGTGGAGGTCAGAAGTGATCACCAAACACCAAATCCTGTGGAACAGAAATAAGGGGCAGCTGTGAATCACTGTGTGATAGGATTTGAACCCAGGTTCTCGACAAGATCAACCAGTACTCTTAAGTGCACAGACATCTCTCCAACTTCAGATATATTTTATAGGAAGACAGTCAGAAAAATTATTCAGTATATTTAAACAACACATTAAACATGTATACTGAACTTTAAATGCAGCTAAACACATATGAGTGAGAGTTCAGTGTTTGAATATAAAATTTATTAAATGGCTCTTTGTTAACTTATCACTTAATCATGTTTGCTTATCAAAATTGTGCCACGTCTTTACTGGGGAAGTTGCAGAATATAACTGTAGACATAATTCACATTCTCCATGACAGTGATTGTGTACTATAAAGCAAGGATTTTTTTTAGTAACTTAAAGGCAGAATATCCAAATGGAATAAATTCAAAATAATTTAATGATTCTTAATTTCATTTTAGCAAAGTTCTAAAGTGTACTTTTTCAGTGTTAAAAGATGTATGGCAGTAACCACCACCAATTTTCTTTTTATAGAATAACAATAAGGTCATTTTGAAAGAAGCCAGTGGAAACTCTTGAGTGGGGATGCCATTTACTACTTTCTGACACCTGAAAGCTGAGACAATTGAACATTAAAAATTACACAAAGGTGCGGTAAAGGTCAATTTCCAGGACAAACGTTTCTTTGGAAAGGTTTCTTGTATTTAAAGTACAGTTCGAAATGCCAAGTGATTTAGCAGTGGGTGATGGAACATTTGAAATAATTAGGATTGTTAGACTCTTGGACATTAAAGAAAGCTCAAAAGCAAGGAAGATTGAACAGATCACCTAAATTGCAGACTGATGTCAACTAGACAAAGGTCCAGTTTTCAAGTTGCAGGGAGAATTACAAGAAATTTCTTTAGCTACTTCTACAGAGGATAGTGACTCAGCATAAAATAAGAGGGTTTGGGGTTAACAGATGTACACAGATTCTATTCTGTGAAGCACTTAATGACTTGTCTCTCAGCATTTTACGCATAAAAACAAAACAAAAATATAACTTTAATGTACTCTATCCGGAAAACTCAAAGGACAAAATATTGAGTTTTTTCCAAATTGGAACTGATTTTTTTTTAATTCTTTCATGAAGACTGAGGAAGACCAAAGAATATGAAACCTCATCTTTTCACATTATCAAGAGCTTTAGACCCATTGTTTAGTTCCTTATATCTCAATGCAATTTATATAGTATTTCTGGGTTATGACAAATGAGGCCTTTTAGAAACTGTAAAGATAACGATGAAGTTATTTCATCTTAAGCTTTTTATTTATTTACAGCAAAATAAAATCAATGCAGACATGTACACAGGAAAGATGACAACCGCCTGCTATCCCAGCACTTTGGAAGGTTGGATCAGGAGGATCATAAATTTAGGGCCAACCTGCATTACACAGCAAGTCAGAATTTATATATTGAGATACTATCGCAAACGAAACAAAACCAAAATTCCCATAGAAGTGAGAATAGGTTAAAAAAAATGTGTGTTGGAGGTCTATTGGGGCAGTTGGCATGGACAAACAATTCTCAGTGTGGCTTTCAATTTTGCCAGAATCTTTAACAAAAACTAATTCCACAATTACTTGTGCTATGTTCATGGAGTGTCAGAGTACAATGACAGAGCTGAAAGTGAGTGTTTCAGAATTCTGCTACAATCAAAGAATCACTATGCTAGATGAAGGGCCAAAAGAATTGGTCCCCTGGGGGCAAGAACAGCCTTTCCACATCCCCAGAAATGGGACAGGATTATTGTCATCCTCTTCTTCAATATGGCACCACTGTGACCTCTCTGTATTCAAAGCAGAACAAAATTGATTAGATTTCACAGCAGGATGGTTTTCAAATCTTGTGACTCATTTAAAAAGAAGAAAAAACATGCTACAAAAAGTACCCTACAGTCTCAGTATGGCTGCTTGACAGTGTACACGTAACCCTTTGGTTCCTGTTAAGAGGATCCTCTTCCTGAATGTCAGACTTGTACTTCACAGCCTTTGTTAAGACAGTGGGATTTTGTTGTCCACTTAGTCAGACTTGAGAAAGGCTCAGAGTGTATAAATATTATGGTCTCTGCCCAAGAAGAAACTTAATTTGGCTGTTCAGTAATCTAATAATGCAGGGTCATAGTTTCACAGGAAGGGAATGGTTTATTGTTTCCATCTTGTATAAATCAGTGAAATTATTCTTTAAGGGTTGTGGAGCAAGTTAGTGGCAATAAAATGTCATTTCATGGTGACAATCATTAGCAACTTTAGGTGTTGAATTACAACATCACAAATATTTGTAAAGCCACAACACCTCAGCAATGTGGTAGCCCTGTGAAAACCCAAAGGAAGAATGTCATTAGTGGTGTTTGCTAATGTGACTCCTTTATGGTTTTCTCATATACAGTACAAATTCTTGTAATAGCTGCTACAATAGCAGCAGCTACAGCAGAAGAAGAAACTGGTGGTAAAGGAGAAATTAAAAATATAATGTGTATTTACATTCTTGCTCTCATTTGATGCCGCGAAGGCATTTGTTTAACATATAACAGGAACAATGAAGAACAGTACCAGGTCTGAATCAGACAGTTCACAAAAAATATATTCTTAAACTTACAAGTCATTGTCTTGGACAAACAATAAATGAGAAAAAAAGAATAACTCATGTCAAAGTCATATATTCCTTTTTCCTGGGTAAAATTGACATTGATGGGTACTTTATATCTGTGACAAGCGGATTTTCCAGTGGCCCCGTAAATAGCTTGAACTACCCTGGAGTAGGCTACTTTGAACACTCTCTTCCAAGAGGAATGAAAGACAGGAGGCCTGAACTGTGTGTATTGCACTTCTCCTCCACTCACCAGTCTGGATTATGATTCAATTTTTCCAATACGGAGACTGTAATAGCAAGTATGGGTCAGGTAGGTGACATCACTAAGATCCAGGAGCAGAGAAGAATGTTCATCATGACTACTAAGTCTCCAGATTATTTTCTTGCTTGATGAACAAATCAGTGTTACCCATTATACCAATAATAATCCAATTCTGGAGCAAATTCCCTTCAAGTGTGAAACCAACAGACTGTAGGAGTCTGAATCAGCTCTGCATTGTATATCTCTTTAATGTAATTTTGCCTATTGGGAACATATCTTTGACACTACTAATTGATAGTATATATTTTATCCCCCAGTAGATAAGTCTGGTACTTTTCTCTGAAGATTAATAACTATTCCACAAGATGAATTATTTTTATAAAAGCTTACTGTCACAACAATGTAGGCCAGCAGGAAAGCAGGATTCTCTTCTGATTTTCCAGTAGATCTCAAATACTGGTATATTTCCCTCCACCATGCCACATATTTTTACTTACTTATGATGTTAGTAGAAAAAACAAAAAATTATTTTGATCATAAGCAAGAATTGCTTAAGGGCAATTTTGAAGAGTAAATGAGTGAGAAGTAGTATATAAAAATGTTTGTATGAAGAATCTCGGTTATGGAAAAATGGAAAGAAGAATGACCCATAGGTAATATGACATCGATTCATATCCATTTTAGTGATTTGTATTTTAAAATCTAGAGTCATTTTGCAGAAGAGGATGTGTGAAGAAATTAAGAGGTCGTAGATAAGAAGAAGAGCTTGGCATTGCTTTCTCATGAGTAAGACAGAGCATCAAGAATCATGAACTCAGAGCAGCTGCTGATGCCTCTAAAGGGTAAGCATGGGGTCTGTCAAGAGTCAATCATGAATAAAAAAGGGGTTCAGGATTCCCGTCCTTCACTGCTGAACTACCTGCTAATGATAGATACAGGGAGAGGGGATGACATCATCTTTAGTTGTATACACACTGTTGACATCAGTGGGCTCTAATGGATAGTACTAATCCTCTGTCACATAGATGTCTGTGGCTAAACTAAAGGAGTCACAAAACAAACCAAAGTCATGAATCTGGGGAAGGAAATAGCAGTGCTGGGGTGGGGCAATTAATAGAAACGGGAAAGAGGTGTGCATGAAATTGCCGACAAAATAAATCAATAAAAATTAATTTTGTCATTAAAGTGTTAAAAAGTTTTACATTTATGAGACTTTGATATGCTCTTTTCCTTTCTGAAATGTGGCAATTTGATCATTTTCCAAACCTTGTTTTGTTTATGTGTCTTGTATACCTCAAGATGTAGCAAGTAATAGGTCATGCATATCAAATTTAATTTATTCTTGGCTTCCTTAATTAAAATAGGGAGAAAATGAATTCTTGAAAATTGCCTATGAATACATCTTATATAAATAAGATACTCATGAAAGGGCTGACTACATTATGAGTGATAAAGTGCTTTCAAATTTAAACCAAAAGCTGATCGTTCATTCATTCAGTCATTCATTCATTCCCTTATTAGTCACAGTATGTTTGAAGTATATTAGATTTAAAATTAGCAAACTTTTCTTATGATTAAACTTATAATGAGCACAATTCTCACAAAAAGATACATAAAAATTCATAGTAAAAGATATTCCCCAACCTCCATTTGTTGCTTTTTCTGTTGCTGACGCAGCATTATATATTTAGGCCAAACTTGAGTTCATCGTGACACCAAGGATGACCTTGAATTTTTAGTTTGATCCTCCTGTTTCCACTTCCTGAATACTGAGCTTAAAATATGCAAACCACACCAGATTTATTGGTCTTTAGATCAAACTTGAATGCTGGGAAAGATTATATCCACTGAGAGCTACATCGCCTGTCATTGCTCCTCCTCTTGTTCCATTTTCACTGCAGGCCAATGAAAGGCTTTCATATGTTCATATTTTTTTTCATTCTTGATTGTAATGGAACTATTGGTGGCTAATTCATAGGTCAATTTATTCCTGTGGATTAGTTAAGAGATCTCAAAATACCAATTTGAAAATTCCTTTCTTTTCTCTTTTGAGGAAGAAATTAGGCCATCAAGACATGAAACTTCCCTTTGCATAAACTCTTTATGGAAAATATAAAGCCTTTAAAAATATGCTTACTGATGTGTAGCACACATGGAACTATACTAAAAGCAAAATTATGCTAATTTACATAATTATGGATGATACAATATCATATTACTATGCTATAAAATTTCTGTATTATAATACTTTACTGCAAATAAATGATCTATACTGTATTTAAGTATTTAATTGTTAAGACAAAAAATTTATTCAAAATTTAAACAGATTTGTATAAGCCATAAAATTAGGAAGCAATGAAACTGGAATGAAGGATGGGAATTATGCATAGCAGAGAATCCCATAATTATTGATACTGGACATTGAAACATACATATATCATTAAGAACAAAGTCAGGTGATAATTTCAAGAAGCTGGGGATGCTTCTGAACATTGGGAAACTCCTTGAACACTGTGATGTTTAATATTGGTTGTCATCGTGATAGTGTCTGATAGGATCAAAGCATAAATCAGAGATCGGAGTGCTAACTTTCAGCTTGATTTGTCCATGTCAGTCAGTCTGGGATCCTTACCCATAGATGGAGCTGCTTACGTCAGGGTGGGCCTTTACAGAAATTTCCAGAGGTTTGTCTTCTAGGATAGCCTTGATCTTTGTGTGACAGCATGTATTTAAGTATGTATGTATGTATGCATGGATGCATGTATATATTTCTTAAGAACATGCCAAATATTTCACATTTGCTTTAAAATGGCTGTCATACTATTTTTATCCTTATTTCAAGAAGTATAAATGACAGCAAAGGTTAATACTTTTAAGCAATTGAAGAAATATAGGAACACAATTATTTCAGTTACAGAATGAGATGGTAGAACACTCACTACATTGTTGAAAGCAGTTGGATACCTGAATTCTTGGAAATGAATATTTCCCCAAATCTTTTAGTTTCTTATTGACCTAGTGGTTTCAAGCTTATCTAGTCTTTTAGCAAAATGAATGTTCTCAAAGGCCTATTGATCATTGGTCAACAACAACAAAATTGTTCAATTCCTGATTTTATTATGAGAACAGAATGTCCTTACCCTGTCACCAGCATACTTTGGGTATTGTGAAGAAAGGAAAAAAAGGAGTTGCATTATGTTGTGACCAACATAATTTTGGAAATTTTATTCTTCTGTTATAATATGCATTTTCTTTAGAATATAAACAAAAGGGGCTTTCAATTATGTAAGTACATGATTGGAATTAATTTAGAATTTTAAGTCAGTGCCTTGGGTATGGACAGTTGATTCCCACTTAGTACAATTTTCAGTTCAAATGGGTCATCCACACTACAGAGACCTAAAAAGTTAAGCTCAGTGGTAATTTTATGCTATTAAAGAATAATCAACACTCACTTTGTTTGTGAAACTCAAGTAATTGCTAGTTTTTCTTGACTGTTTTTAACATCTTTTAATTTCTTCTTCCGAGACTCAACAAATGTATAGGAATACAAAGGTTATTTCTGAAGACTGGAAAGAAAGTTAGTAACTATCCAGGAAAGTTAGTAAAGGATTTTCTGCTTCACTCCACTATATACATAAAGGCCAATTTTATAATTAATGAATGGTAATTTTAGATGCAAGAATAAAAATGCCATAGAAGTGTTTAGATAATGGTGCAATCTTACAACAAATTTCCAGTCCTTCCTGCCTTCTCAGATTCCCCAACAAGAACCCAAGTCTATAAGAAGACATCTCATTACCTAGCTACTCCATCATCTGCTTAAATTCCAGTCTTTGATTTTTTTTTTTACTAAACTTTTTCCACTTATATCTTTTATTGACTGGCTTATGTTCTCCTGTCTTCTTCAGCAGATACCTTCTCTGATGTGCTTTCAAAGAACCATAGTCACAACGAGTCTCAGTGACTCAATGCAGTTCCCTATACATAGTCTCTTTTGAAGCTTTTATTATGCCATATTCCATACTAATCTACCATCTTCATTAGTTCCTGTGTTACTGAAGATAAAGGGAATATATCTTCTCATCACATATGTAGTTCTAAGATAATCCATATTTCCATTTCTTCTGTCCACAGACCTTCTCAAGTTAATTCCTAACAAGCAAAACTTTAGCCTAGTCTGTGGTCTATGTGACTGATATATAATTTACTAAAATAATTTCATTATAAAAGGCTTCTAAATATCAAATGATAACATGCTTATCATTGATGTCACTTCTGTATCCAAAAATAATGAGTTCTCTTAAAAATATACACAAAAAAATTTATTGAAAGCCAAAGGCTAGACAGATAAAATTAATTTGTGAATCTCACTTTATCATTTTCCATAGTGAAATTATTAATTTAACATGAAACATGAAATGAAATTCATGAAATTAATTTAACATGAAATTCTTTAAAATATTACCTTTGCTCTTACATTTAAAATATGTTAAGAGAGGCTGTCTCCAACATTTAAAGATCTAGTATTATAATGTCATACACTCAATGTATGGGGACTAATTGAATACTGCTACATTCCAGGGCACAATTCTTGTCAAAAATATGTCCACAGGTGATCTTTGACTTAGTTACTTTGACAGATTGAAGTGTCAAGTTCTGCATAAATGAATGTCATTTCTCCTATGCATGGAAGAATTTAGCAAGTAGATCAGGTATGAAGAAATGAAAAGAGTGCAGGGAAGGAATGTGCCGCGTCTCCCACAAGTACGTGTTATGAAGGGTCTGCACTGAAGAACTGCGCAGGGAGGCTGGCTTAATATAGAGAGACAAAGCTCTTATGACTTTTACTTCAAATTAAGTATATCTGAATGAGTGGTGATTGTCAAATTATGATACAGGTATCATACGTACAGAGAATGATTGAGGCTAGCATTTCTAGACTAGAGTATTACCTTTATTTGTTCTCAACAATAAAAAGCTTTTAGGTTTTCTCAGTGCAGATCATCAAAGTATGTTAGATAAACTTATCCACCTCTTTCTCTTTCTACTACTTTAAACGAAACAGCTGATATAATCAAGTTACGAAGGAGACAAGCTCATTTGGGGTCACAGTTTCAGTTTCTCATCTGAGATCAGTTTTCTGCTTGGGTTTTAGGCTTGGGTCAGGACAGCACACCATGGTGAGGAGCAGATGGCAAACCAAAAAGCAGCTTATTCCGCAGCTGAGATGGAAAAGGAAGGAAGTACCCTTCAGGTGCATATCCCCATGACCAAAATGTTTATGGTCTTCACTGGATGTCACTAAAATGACAATCATCCTCAAATATTAGTTTTGCTGGTATTAATTGATTATGTAATAGGATCATTGTTGAATTCTCTGAGTACTTGGCTGCTATGCCCTTGTCAAGTAGAAAATGCTAATGTTTCATAGTCATGATTTTTGCTTATCATGGAAAGACCAAAAGTACATAGGCATTCAATTGTTTTTTTTTCCTTTCTGACACTTAACTTACCTTGGTCTCCCCTATTTACTTTTGAAAATCAGGATCAATTTTACTTGTCAGTAGAGCAACATTTCTTTCAACTCTGGTTGAAGAAAAGGTTTGAGTGACTAGTTACCAGCCACAGCCAAAGCAAAGTAAAGATTTTAATCATTTCTCCAGGAAAAAGTTTCTTCCAAGTCATAATCAAACTTTTTAAACTGGTAGAGAATGAAGATGAGCAAACAGGCAGCAAAGTTACCCAGTAGGCAACTGAGAGTGAGGATAAGAGTGTGACAAGGCCGTAGTTGTTCTAGAGTCTGCTCACTTTTAGTGCCAAGTGCCTTACCTGATCTCCAATGCCAGCATATGCATTTCTTCCCCCAAATGCCAGAGTCTTAATGATGACATGATTGATCTTTCATATCATCATTTAATAGAACTATGAAGTAAGACTATACTAGATCCCTCATGCTTTAGTAAACTACGCTGCTGTAGCTCTAGTTGTACTACAAAATACAAACCTACCTACATTGCAAACCACATGAAGGGGTAATGTTTACTGTCCCTTCATCTCTCTGTCTACTTCAAGTCCTAATAGAGTGTTCTTAGTCTTTGTAAATACATTGTTTGCATTTTGCTGCTTCTCTGTGACATGAAAAATCATGTTGACTCAAACAGATTGATTATGTTTCTAATCCTTGGATTACTGAATCCAAGTATTCCAGCTGTAAGGAGCATAGCAACACAGAATTGTCATTATTAATACTTCAAAATAGGTATCACATTTTGAAAGACATTATGAAAATATACCAAGCCATGTTTACTTTCCCAAACTGGTAGTTATAGATGTACCTTTATGAAGCCATCCAACAGTTCACCCTGCCAATTATTTGTACATGATATAATACACTCAGTGAACAATAAAGTATAAGTTCAGAGTCACATCATTATAAAATATGTGGCTTCTTCATTATAAAATAGATCTTTCCTTGGGCAAAGCATTGTTGGAAAGGATCCTGTGATGCCTACGGAGGCTTTGTCTGAGCCTTCACATAGTGAGAACAGCAAAAAGACTACAACCTGATGTCCTGCTTATACATAGAAGTTTCATGACCCATGAAAATGAATTGCTCTTCTCTACCTAGTTAAGAAAAAGATTTCAGTTGATCTTGACTTGCAATCCAGGAGTTGTCTTCTTTACTGAAGGAATGTCTCAGCAAAACAGAGTCAGAGTGTACTAGTACTGACAAGTTATGATTGAATAATTGTGTTAGCTGAACCAGCAGTTTGTGCCTTTGCACATGCAAATTCTTAATCCTTTTGGTCATAACTAGTCATTTGTATAAGCAATCTTGCGACCAAATATATAAGCTAGGTGGAATCTAATGGATAAATTCTCCTCCATATAAATGTTTAAAATTCTTTCTTTCAGACACTGGTGTACATAGACTGCTCTCCAGAAAATGGCTATATATGTCTGTACAGTATTTCAGTTACTGTATGATGCTGAGAACCATGAAGGTATAGACAAAAGAATAACAAGTTATGGTTTTCAGTTAATCATCTTCACAGACTCCCTGAATTGTAGTGAAAATTCCATATTAACCAACTGTTAAACTTTAAATAGTTGGATGATAAAATTTGTTTTATATTTTATTTTTAAAAATTTGTCATTAAAATAGAATCATTTTGCTTTCCCACTTCCTTTTTCTTCCAATTATTACACACACACACACACACACACACACACACACACACACACAAACCTGCTGAGACTTTTTAGTGTGGTTTGTGTGTATAGTTTCAGGCAGACCATTTCGTTTTGGGCAACCAATTTAAAGAGCTCAGTTCTAGGAGAGGTTGGTTATCCTGTTCTCACTAGTCAATATTTTCTTACAGAACTTCAATATTTTGATTTAAATGTCATGATGATTTCATTGAAGAATATCAGCGTACAGTTCTCAGATAGTACAGTTCTCAGAATTCTTCAATGAATTCTTATCTTTGGCTTTAGAATAGTAAATAGAATATTCATCATTGCTGGGCTCAAGCCTTCCTAGAAAATGATATTCAATAATATGAAGACATTACAAATGTGTTACAAGAAATGTCAGACCTTTCAATAAATTTCCAGAAATCCCTCTCACAATGTTTTCTGTTCAAACAGAGAGGAATTATTCTCTGATCAGAAGTCAAGAAAGAATAAAATTTTTTCTTTTATACAAGAGCCCAGTAACCAGTTAGAAACCTTTAGGTAATGCTCGCCTGCTAGCCCTGTATGAGGACAGTAGCATGAGCAAACCCATCCTTTGAGCTTCAGTTAAAACTGAGGCCAGAAAACAGAGTGTTCAACATATCTAAAACCAAAGAGAATGTGGAAGGCTGAAAAGCTAAAATACAATCTAAAATAAAACGGTCATACCGGGACCTTCTGTGATAAATAAATCCACAGTGCCTATAATTTGACCATCTCTGTAAATTCACAGTTGTGTAAAGGCAGCAGGCATGTGTGTGAAGGAAGCGATTCTTAACTGAGTACTTCATTATATAAATGTGTCTTTGAAGAACCTTGAAAGTCATACACTCTGCCCTGTGTGGGGTGCCAGTTCTCAGAAATGGCCAGCAATGGAGGCATATGCCAAAGTTTGCATTGCTTTTCCTATAAATATAAAACAAAAATTCTGAACATTATCACTTTTGATCATTGACGCCTCCAGTATCCTCCCTTCAATTTCAATATCTGTCTCCACTCCTGCATCCTCTTTCTCACCTTCATTTCCCCACTGAACTCTTGCTCTTTCCTACCACCCTATTACTTTCAGCTTCCATAGAAACTTCTAAGCCATTTGACATCTATCCTTCATCTCCTTAGTCCCTGTTCTTTGCTCCTGTGACCTTCTATATACTCATATAGAGTGTGAACTTTCTCACTTAAAATAAGTCATTTCTCCAAGCAGTGGTGGCACAGGCCTTTAATCCCAGCACTCGGGAGGCAGAGGCAGGTGGATCTCTGTGAGTTCGAGGCCAGCCTGGTCTACAAGAGCTAGTTCCAGGACAGGCTCCAAAGCTACAGAGAAACCCTATCTTGAAAAACAAACAAAAAAACAGATAAATAAATAAAATTATTCATTTTGTTAGACTTCACTATTTTTTCTTATGACCAACCAAACCATTTCTAATTCAACAATGTTATATAGTCAGATGCACCATTTATCAATCACACAAAGTAATGTATGTTTATAAATCATGTAATATCAAAAACTCTAGAGGGTAGTACCTCATTTATCCTTAGAGCTGGAAGACTGGGGTATGGGTTGGGGATCTAGTTTAGTGGTAGAGTGCTTGTCTAACAAGTACAAGGCCCTGGATTTGGTCCACAGCTCTGAGGATAAAAAATGACAAAATAAAAAAATAATTACCAAAAAAGAAAAAAAAGTTTCCTGGAAGACTGAGATTCAGTGAATTTGTATGAATTGGTTATCATGAAGTTAGTAGAGAGGAATCAGAGTTGGAATTTGATGTCAGGGAATAAGGTCTTCAAATCTACAGTCTTAACCATGACCTCTATAATTCCTTTCAGATTTCTGAGCATATCAGATGCTTGAGTTTGGGAAGTGGAGATTCTTTTAAATTGAACTGAGTATGATGATGCAGAAGACTGTTGTAAGACAATGAGGGAGGAAGTGAGCCCTATGCATTTTGGGAAAGAGGACATAATTCACCTTTTGGGACTCAGCATATTCAGGAAGCAGAGGAGAGGAGTTATATGGAAATAAATATTGAAATACTGACTGATTCACAGGACTGGACATATAATAATTATAAAGTCATGATTTGTAAAAAAATTTTCAAAGAGTAAATAGCAAATTAGGGCATCTGCTGATTTTCCTGTAGGAGGAACACAGAAATTTCTTCCCTACTGATAACTTTTTAAAGTGGTAAGAACAAGAAGAAAGCAGATACATCTCCCCCTACTTCGTATTTCCTCGCTGTAAGTTATATTACAGAAATCTATTGTGGACAGCAAGAAGAAAAATATCATTGCACTCTTGCAAACATGTTCTTTAAAATCGACTTTTGGAAGCATACATGTGAATATATTTATGGAAAAATAAACAGTTTTATAAATGTCAGAAAGACTAGAAAGATCATTGCTATTTAAAAAGATACACTTTTAACTGAGCTCCTTCCCCGTGTGTCAACCTCAGTGGACAGAGGAACACGTGAGATAAAAACACAATGTCTTATACAACGGCTAAAGGAGATGTGAGTTTGTGTCTCAGTGCTAAGTGGGTAGGTTAAAAAAAAGTCCACCACATGGGATTAGAAAATGTCACTCTTGGATCCAAAGAGACAAGGTATTTGGTATAATTGGATAGCCCAGGTTAAGAACCCCTGTTAAGCACTGTCAAGAATTTTTTCCCTTTGAAGTATTGATTTTAACAGTTTCAATAAATTGTTAAATAATGTGCTGAAACAACATTGGAGGGATAACAAGAAGTACATGAGAGGAAAAGTCACTGTAAGAACCCCTTCAGAAGGGGAAGAGAATTATAAATGTACCTGAAGAGAAGAATACTGAGGAGAGTTGCAGTGGTGAAATTAGCACTGGGTCTGGTTACCTAGACAATCACTTTCCTGAAAATAGAAATGGAGTTAAAGACAGGGAGAATCCCAGTAACTCTTAGATTCACTCTGAGAAATATATTCTACAACTGCTGATGGGAGCACATTGAATAATCAACATTTTATTTTCTTCTGCTTTGGGAGTCTATAATGATCACCGTTTTGTTGTTTTAAGCAGTCTCGTTCTTACTTAAATGTCATTTCACTGTGGTTTTCATTCAGACATAGATCAGCTCATTGCTTAATGTCTTAATAGTACTGTCCACATGTTTACTTTGGAGCAATCTAAAGACCAAGACCTTTGGGGCTAAATAAAGACTTGAATCCCTTAGAAATACTGTTTACCACTTAGGAGTTTCATTTCCCTTTTGTAACATGGGCAGTGAGCATTTGCCCACCTTGATGGTATTATTGAGCTTGTGTTTGTGATTTGACCTTCACAGCTCCAGGAACAAAGCAGATGCCAATGAAACTCTTCCTCGTTTCTTTTATTACCACTTTATTCCAGATGTACACAGGACAAATGTCTGTTTCCAAACAGAATATTTCAACTCATTTATACAGGGTACCGATCAATGAATAACTTCCCAGTCACTGCTTCTCTAGTCTAACAGATGATAAAAACATCTATTTCCCCATAGATTTTTGTTTTAGTTGTGTTTGCCAATACATTAACAAAGTAATGAAAATACTTCAAAGGAGACAAGCGTGAAATCCAATTACCAAGTGTTTAGAGATTTGAAATAGCTTATGGCGAGCAAGATGTCTTAGCTGGTACTGGCAGTTGCTACCAAGCCTGTTGACCTATGATTGTTCTCCAGAACCTACGTGGTAGAAGCAGAGAATTTATTTTCTCAAGTTGTACTCTAAATCACATACATTCCTATATATACACACACTAAATAAAGGAATAAATTTAGATATTTTAGTAGATTGGGTATTATGAAAGTAACCTAGCAGTTAAGGAAGAAAGACAGTAGGCAAAGATGCCAAAAAATATTGAAAAAAAAAACAATAAGAACAAGAATATTAAAATCAGTACTAGTAACAATCGCTGACTGCTAGTCTATGGAAACTGTGTTAAGCATTCTACAGATTATTTTCTTCAGCTTTGGTTTACAAAGAAAGTTGCTTCATCCAATTTAGATTTAGTCCCATTTAAAGTTCTTTCTGCATAACCAGTTACATGAGTGTTAAATCAGCAAGTAGTCAAGAGTAAACAAAGTGGATTAAAGAAATTAGGACCTAAGGCTTCCTCAGCTCAGAACTGAGAGCAGAATATAGTTTGGCCCAGTAGTGTGTTCTGTGAAATTCACTGTCGTGTTTGGATCATTTCAATTCAGTCCTCACATTATATGTGATCCCTGTCTGAATGCTCCTGAAAGCAATTCATTCTTCTCCCTGTGTATCCTCAAAACATCCCATGTTTGTTTATTAGCAGGCCCTTGAAAGGGAAGGCTCCTCCACACTGCTGCCTCACATCTACCAGGTAAATCCACTTAAGCCAATGAGTTAAGTTCATGAAAATGTTTACTTACCATACGTATTTTTCTAAGAGGCTAATGGTGATTCTACCTTCTTCATTCAATGTTTCTAAATCATAGATAATGTTCCATAGTAGACTGCAGGAATACTGGTGTGAGGTGGTAACATTAATATCAACAAAAATGATAAGCCTTTATCTTTGATGAAAATTCCTTCTAAACTGGCAGATAGCCGTACTTTCTTTATTTTCTCTCCCTCCCTAATCAGATGTTTCCCTGTTCAGTCTTTACCGATTCTTAAACTCCTGGTGTTCAACAAGTCAAGAAGTAGAGAGCGGAGGATAAGAATGTTCTTCATAGCGGAAATCAAAGTCACCAGGTTCAAGTTCTATTCACTCGTAAATAATATTATTCCTTTATGTATTCAATTTTTAAAGCATTTGAATCTGAAAAGTCTCAGATTTCAAGTATTTTAAATAACAAGTTCAAATGTGCAATTACTCTAGTGTAAAATTCCAATAACCCAATTGAATTTTCGACTGTATTTAGCTTTGTGTAGATGCAAATAGTACATGAAAACTAAACTTAAAATTAATTTAGTTTAATAAGACTTTATCCCTAGCACATTCTAGTATTATCCTGCGATTCTAAATATAATAATATTTTATTAAAACTATTACTTCTGTGTAATTCACAATTGGCCTGATTCTCCACTGTAAAACCTCTAAATGCAACAGTGGGGGAACATATAAAGGCTTTTGTATATGCTATGGAACAGTCACCTGAACTAACTGTGTTATTCAACAGTGTTATATGCTTGTGATTGTAGAGCTCAAGATATTGAAATTGTAAACTTATGAGTTTGAAGACAGCTTGAACTACATTAAAGTCAGTCTGACATTTATGCCAGAAAAGAGCTTGAACTATGAGCCACATAAGCAAGTTTCCTACAGCAGAGAGAGCAGATCCATGGAACCCATTATTCAACAGCCAGCTCCTGGCAGCAGAATGCTTTCTCACAGTTTTTTTTTTTTAATTAAAATATAAAAGTTTCCATTTTCGCCCCTCCTCCCAACACCCTCCCACTCCCCCCACTCCCTCTCCTCTTCCCTCTCCATCCCTAAGAGCAGTCAGGGTTTCCTGCCCTGTGGGTAGTTCAAGTTCCTCCCCGCTCCCTCCAGGTCCAGGAAGGTGAGTATCCAAACAGACTGGATCTCCAAAAATCCAGAATATGCAGAGGAAACAAGTCCCAGAGTCATTGTCAATGGCTTTTTAGAAAGACTTCGGGCCAGGCACATTCAGGGAATCCAGCCTCCTCCAGAGAATCTGGTTGGATCAAGTGCTCCTTTAGTCCCAGTCAACTGGCCTTGGTGAACTCTTATTAGATCAGTTCCCTTGTATCAGTGGGTGATCGCTCCCCTTGCGGTTCTGATTTTCTTTTTCATGTTCTTCCTCCTTCGGCTCCTCCTTTGGACCTTGGGGGGCTCAGTCCGGTGCTCCAATGTGGGTCTCCGTCTGCATTGCCATCCATCGCGGGATGAAGGTTCCCTCTGATCTTGCCCTCCCTGCTCATGTTCTTCTTCCTTCTGCTTCTCCTTGGACCTAGGGAGTTAAGTCCAGTGTTCCAACGTGGGTCCCCGTCCCTATCTCCATCCATTGCCAGATGAAGGATCTGGAACTCTTGTCTATTTCCAATCTCCAGGAGGAAAACTACCTGAATTTTCTTCAGGTTCACCTTCTTATTTAGCTTCTCTAGGATCACGAATAATAGGCTCAAAGACCTTTAATTATGGCTAGAATCCACTTATGAGTGAATACATACCTTATTCCTCTTTTTGGGTCTGGCTTACCTGACTCAGTAAAGCGTTTTCTTTTTCTTTTTTTTTTATTTTTCTTTTTATTTAATTTTTACTGGGAACCCCTCCAGAATCAAGTCTCTTGCAAATCCTAGAATGGCTCTCTTAGTTGCGATATAAACTTCCCTGCTCCCATAACCATCCTTCCTCCCTCCAACCCTCCCATTCCCCCAAGCCATCTCCAATTCTCGCCCTCTCCCCTCTCCTTAACCATCTTCCCTTACGTCCACCCCCCTACCCCCCATGCACCCGAGTTTTCTTGGCAATCTTGCCTAGTTCTATTATCGAGGAGGATAACTATATAAATTTTCTTCAGGTTCACCTTCTTATCTAGCTTCTCTAGGATCACAAATTATAGATTCAAAGACCTTTAACTATGGCTAGAATCCACTTATGAGTGAGTACATACCATATTCCTCTTTTTGGGTCTGGATTACCTCACTCAGTAAAGCGTTTTCTATTTCCATCCATTTGCATGCAAAATTCAAGATGTCATTGTTCTTTACCGCTGAGTAAAACTCTAATGTGTAGATGTTCCACACCTTCTTTAACCATTCTTCTATTGAGGGGCACCTAGGTTGTTTCCAGGTTCTGGCTATTACAAATAGTGCAGCTATGAACATAGTAGAACAAATGCTTTTGTAGTATGATAGGGCATCTCTTGGGTATATTCCCAAGAGTGGAATTGCTGGGTCCTGAGGGAGGTTGACTCCCAGTTTCCTGAGAAACCGCCACACTGATTTCCACAGAGGCTGCACAAGTTTGCATTCCCACAAACAATGGATGAGTGTTCCCCTCATTCCACATCCTCTCCAGCATAGGCTATCATTGGTGTTTGTGAGTTTGGCTATTCTGACAGGTGTAAGATGGTATCTCAAAGTGGTTTTGATTTGCATTTCCCTGATCGCTAAGGAGGTTGAGCATGACCTTAAGTGTCTTCTGGCCATTCGAAGTTCATCTGTTGTGAATTCTCTGTTCAGATCAGTACCCCATTTTTTAATTGGGTAAATTAGAGTTTTAGTGTCTAGTTTCTTGAGTTCTCTTTGTATATTTTGGAGATCAGACCTTTGTCTGATGAGGGGTTGGTGAAGATCTTCTCCCAGTCAGAAGGCAGCCTTTTTGTCTTACTGACAGTGTCCTTTGCTTTACAGAAGCTTCTCAGTTTCAGCAGGTTCCATTTATTTATTGTTTCTCTTATTGTCTGTGCTACTGGGGTCCTACTTAGGATGTGGCCTCCTGTGCCTATATCTTGTAGACTACTTCCCACTTTCTCTTCTATCAGGTTCAAAGTGGACAGATTGATGTTGATGTCTTTAATCCATTTGGACTTGAGTTTTGTGCATGGTGATAGATATGGATCTACTTTCAGTCTTCTACACGTTGACATCCAGTTATGCCAGCACCATTTGTTAAAGATGCTTTCCTTCTTCCATTGTATACCTTTAGCTCCCTTGTCGAAAATTAGGTGTTTATAGGTTTGTGGGTTAGTATCCGGGTCTTCTATTCGATTCCATAGGTCGACTTCTCTGCTTTCTCACAGTTTTAAGGATAAGAAAAATGATTAAACTAAAACAACACCCTCACAGACACTATTATGGACAAAACGCAAGCTCAACTGAAATATTTCCATAATATTTTTATCAAGTAGGCCTTTGGAATTATATATCAGCTCCTGACTAGTCCACCTGGTGACAGCTTTGAGTATGTGCATGCTAGCTAGGGCAGGGTCAGGGTGTGACTTGAATACATTGCTAAAATACAGTAGGAAAGTCATCACCTTTGACAGTTAGTAGTTTTAGGCATGAAAACAAATAGAGTCCAGAGCATGGCTTTGTTCCTGGTGATCTTAAAGTAGCCAGGAAACACAAGAACTATTACAGAATATTGATTTATTAGCATAAGCAGGTAATAAAAATTGCTTCTTTATTTTTTTTGAATAAAGTATCTCTTGAATCTCCTTTCCCAACAGAAATTGCCTCTAAGTATAATCTTTCTTCTGCACAGATATATTTGCTATGACAGAAACAATACTATAACTCTGCTTAGTTTTATATTTTGCTTTAATATTTAATACAGGAAAGTACTGACTGTAAAATTGATGTGTAAAGCATGATCCTAATATTTATGCTAAAAGTTTCATAGAACCAGGTGGATCTCTGTGAGTTCAAGGCCAACCTGGTCTACAAAAGCTAGTTTGGGATAGACTCCAAAGCTACATAGAAACCCTGTCTTGAAAAACCAAAATCAACAACAAAAAAGCATATAGGTTTTCCAAATTTATTTTACACAAAAGATTTTACTCAAGGGAGTCTATATCTATTATTAATGAGTGAAACAAAATGAAAACAGAGTGTCACTAGTAAAGTGAAACAAGGGCCCTTGTCCTTGGCTTCTTTCACCAAGGTTGTGAGATACACAGTCATATAGATATGAACACAAATATTCAGAATGCGATTTGACAGCGTGACCATTTAGAAATGCATCAATAGGTTTTTCCCAAGAGCACGAGACATCCCTTGGTACTCATTTTGTCCATTTTCTCAGTATCAAGGAATCCTTTCTCTGAAAAAGTCTAATGAAGAGAATGGTTGCTCCAATAAACACTTTTTCCAGTATTGTGCCAATGGGCACATAGTGACTAACAGGTTAGTATGCCCAATCCAGTGCTTGTTAAGACATTGATGGTTTTTCTTTCCCATCTTCCTGTGTAACACATGCCAATATTATACAAGCTAGCCATCAGGGAGAGTTTCTAGGTCAATTCAAGATTAATTTCTCTATGCCCTACAACCAATGTATGTGGTTTCTTTTGGAGTAGGATCTTATCATGTAGTTATGATGGGCAACCAAGAACAATGGCAATGACTTATCTTGGGTACCCTTGGGACATGAGCATATAATCCGTGTCTGGCCCTGAACTTTTCACATACTATACTGCCTTCTTGGAGCACCACTCCTTACTAAAGTTAGGTAGGTCCATTTAAACTCGGTTAAAAATATTTTTAAATTATCTAGAAACTAGGCGGTGTCATAAGGCTTATTCCAACATCATTTGTTTTGGTTAACCTACTCCCTACCCCTTATTTTCCATACCTTCAGGAACCCAACCGCTCTCAAACGTTTTTATCCCAGTATTATTTCAACTGTTCTGTATCCATAGAGAAATGAGATAAAATGCCTTTGACCTCTGGGTTTCCATTCTTTCATTTGTAAATGTGTGCATTCAGCTACATCAGTGCATCAAATATTAATCCATAGACCAGTCTTAACCAACAGAGCAATTGTATTAAAATGAAGGTTCTTGCCCCTCCAGTTCAGAGCAACAAACTGATTTGGTTATATATGCCACTTAGATGCCATAGTGTGAAAAAAATGCAGTAAAAACAAAGAGCTTCAGATTTGCAAATGTTGGTGTCTAATATTCTTTTCAGGCCATCCATTGTTTTACTCTTTCCTGAAAAACATTTACTTAGAAAAATTTAGTTATAAAAAAAGATTAGGAACAAATAATAAAGAAAATAAGCACTGCTTATATACTTTGTACAAATGACATTTAGAAAACTAGTCAAATCTAAATTAGCTTTAATTTGCTAAGAGAACTTTAAAGTAATTTTTCACAGTTGACTCGCACCAAGGGTATCATTTGCCGAAGCCTTTTAAAATGTGAAACTGTCAATTTATTGTGAGCAACTGAGCTTGTATTGAGTAATCAGAGTATGAAAACCATTCCACTGTACTTTTTTACCGCACAGACTTTGCCCATTCGTTTATATAATTTCAGTCCCTTGAGATGTACAGTTTGCATATCACATTGCAAGTAGAAATTCAATTGCATTGAAATGGTTAATTCTGGAAGGTGTGACACAATAAAGCATCTGTCGCTTCCTGGAGGTTTTCATTTTGAAAACTAAATATTTGAAGACTGTGATTCATCCTTGAAAGCTAGAGGTAAGACAAAGATTGGTATACTAAATTTGAGGTGCCATTTAGAGATGAGGATTCATAACAATTTTGTGATTCCTTAGAAAGCTCAGTATCAAAAATTAAATAGTCAATACCGATTTGATAAAAAAAGTTACAAGGTCCTAAGGCAATGGCAGTGATTTTAGAAAAAACATTCTTCACAAATATTAAGATATGGGCATTGACTATAAATGGAGTTCCTGAAGCCTTTATCATTTACTCTCTTAGGCAGGAGGATAAGTTGAAATGTAGATTTGTGGCATGAATATGAGAGTATAAGAATAAACATATTTCAAAGTGAAGCTTGCCTTGAGACATAATCAGGTTGAGGATATTTTACATATTGGGAATATGTATTTCTCTGTTAATTCTCATCTCTATTTTTGTCACTGTGGCTTGGCATACAGTAGCTTACAAAATAAGTAAACAGAATAAACAGGAATTTAAAAAATGAAGCCTAATAAAGTGTGTTAAATCAATCAAAGAATGATGGAACAAACAACATAGGGCTCCTCAGAGCAGTTAGGATAATAAGTAAAGAATTTATAATAATATAGAAAAATTGTTGAACTTAGTAAGGTGGATTAAATTACAATGATAGAAAATATCAAATCAGAGACTTTAAGGTATGTAAAAAACTTCGTAAATGTAGAAGGAACAATACTCAGTACACAGGTATAAAACCTAAGACTTGAAAAGACTAATTCTTAAATAATGCTGACTATTTGATGTCTAAGTACACACATTCACATTATTTATAGCTAGGAGCTAAATCCAAATAAGTTAAGTATCCATTAGAACAATGTGGCAGACCTCCAGTCCTGTATTCTGTCCTGAGATTGATTCTATATCAAAGTATAGATGTTTCCAAGGGTCATTTATATAATTGTGGGCATCAAAACTTGTCCTCACACTGTCCAAGATAGATATTTCTTTGTTCAGATCCTTTGCTTTTCTTCATGATCACTAGCAATAAATGAAAGAAGAAAGTGAGAAAGTACACACAGACGTGTTTATTTGTACTTTTGTATATTCAATAATTTTGGACTGAGAGCTATGAATATTTTATCCTTCATAAACTAAAGTCCCTATTTAGATCATAAAATGATAATAGACACATGGTACTTTCAGTTTATATACATCCATTTCTTGTTTAAACAATGAGATCAAACATAAATACTGAGAATAACACAGAGCTAATCTGAAGTTCCCAAAACACCATGATAAGAAGTCTGGCATTATTAGTAGACTGTATTATGTGTAAAACTGGAAGTCATTCAGAACTCTCCAGATAAAAGCTATTAATCACCAACTGAGCATGATTAGGCAATTCCCTCTTGTAAGTCTTAAAACCATAGGATAGAATCTAAGCCTATATATGAAATATAAATATATTACTTAATATATGATTTGACCTCTTGTCGACATCACTTTTAATAGTGAATAGCACATAACAAGTTGAAGTTCCATTTTCCAAAGACAGAAGACAGTCCATGTTCTCTTTCCAGGACTTTGGTAAAACTACTCTACTCTTCCAATAATTTTTAATATATGAATTTCTAGTTTTAGAAAACTCAATTTTAATTTACCATATATCTAATCCTAAAAGGACTAAATTTTAATTTGCACTTTATATAATCCTTATGTGCAAATTTTTAAATCAAGAAAATGTAAGCTACTGGGTGAAATAATTAGTTCAAATTTCTCACAAATAAGGTTATATTAAGTAATACCCAGGAGAACAAAGATAATTGTAAATAATTGTAAAATAGTACACAATGAAACCAAGTATACTGACAAGTCAGAGAGAAAAAGTGGATTTAGCCCTGTTGCCTCTATAGTGTCCTGTGAGATGAATTGCTTAGGAAAAACTTGGCAAACATGGTTGGAAAGGAGGAGAGGAAGATCCACGGCCTTGTATTCTAATCTAGTGTGGACCACAAGCATGGAGACTTGTCCCTTGTTTTCTCCACAGCCTCCGAAGAGAAGTATGTGATGATGCCTAGTTGCTTGCTAAGTGACTTGGGCACACAATTTGAACCCTTTAGTTTTAAAGCATTGGCAACTTATACAGTTCTGTTGGCTTTAATATCCTCATGACAAAAGGTGTGTCTGGGAGTCAGAATGTTTATGTGCCTGACTGGGTCCTTTGTGGCAATGTGTGTATTACCATGTTGGTTGATCACAAACTGGTAGTCTGCTTATTTCAATGAATGAAGTTAAAAGAATGTGTTTACATAAAGAGTACCAAAGATCACTTTTTTCTACTATGCTTATGGCCCTCAAATATTTGTACCAGCACAAACTAGAACACAGTCCTTTGTATAAAGAGGTCAAGTCAAAACTCAAACAAAACCAACAAACTTGAGTGTGATCTAAAATTATAGCATAAGGATGGATAGATCCTAAATGGCACAGGTTAGTCTCTGGCCATCATTATGTTCATTTCCCTACTTTTTAATTTTTTAAAAAATTTTAGGTCAAGTGTGGTGAACACATTTTAATCCCAACATTTGGAAGGCAGAGGCAAATAGATCCTTTTGAGTCGGAGGGTAACCTGGTCTACATAGGTGGTTCTAGAAGAGCTAGAACTATATAATAGAAGAATCTTGTCTCAAAAAATATTTACTTATTTTTGATTTGTTTATATTTATCTTATGTGTATGAACATTTTGTCTACATGCGTGGATGTTTACTTCACATGTGCCTCTTACCTTCAGAGGTCAGAAGAGTCAGAGTCCCTAAAACTGGAGTTACAGGCAACTGTAAGAAACCCTGTGGGTCCTGGGAACTGCAACCAAACCCTCTGCAAAAGTAACAAGTGTTCTCAAACACTGATGTACCTCTCCGACCTCTATTTTATTTTGTCTAATTTTTAAAATTAAAATCAATTTAAAAAATTTAATATATACATGTGTACTGTATTTGCTAAAATTCCTTTCTTCTCTCTCCAAACCTTCTCATGTTTCCCATGATCCTTCAGAAATCCATGGTCTCTTTATTATATGTAAATAATATATAATATATATTTAGACATATATTTATAGATAGACAACACATAACACAATTTTCCAAGTCTGATTACTGTTGCTCCTATGCTCATCTTTTTTAAAGCTTACCACACTGGACTGAATGCTAAGAGAAAGAAGGGCGGAGTCAGGAGATGCCATGGATCCACGGCCAGAGGTAGACTTGCTGAATCTTTGCTGGTAGGCCGTGACCTTGTGGTGATATATAGATTAATAGAAATGGGTTAAATTAAGATGTAAGAGTTAGCCAATAAGAATCTAGAGTTAATGAGCCAAGCAATGATTTAATTAATACAGTTTCTGTATGATTATTCTGGTTCTGGGTGGCTGGGATGAACAAGTGGTTCCTTGCAACAACTGGTGCCCATGTGACCAAATAAGTCCAATTAAAACCTGAGAGGGCTTGAAAAGGAATTCTAAAAAAAACAAAAACAAAAACAAAAAACAAAATACCAAAAAAACAAAAAACAAACCAAGTTTAACACAGCTTCTTTCTGTTTGCTGGTGGCCTGCCACAGCTCCTTTAAGAGAGGTTTTCCTGACTCAACCATAGCAAAAGAAAAAAAGCCAAACTGTTTTTAAATGTCAGCTTTCTGGGTCCTGCCAGAGTGGACTTTGACTCTATCAGGCAGGTGGTCCAGCTACAGAACATTTGAGTGGGGTTTGTGAAGAGACTGCTGCAGCTTGCTTAATGGCTACACGGACTCAGAGGCACAAGTGGTTCTGCCATGCTGGAGTGGAAATTTGGCATATACATACTATAGAATGATATCCAGCTATAGCTATAAATGAAATAATAATACAAATTTCAGATAAATGGTTATAACTAGAAAATTGATATTTAGTGAGTTAACCCAGACCAATAAGAAAAATGCTGTGTGTTCTCTCTCATTTGAGGTTCCTATCTCCAAATCTGCAGATGTGAGCACAAAGCCTGGAGTTACTATAGAAACTGGGAAAGTAAAACTGAACCATGGCAGAGGAGAAAGAGAATTTAGAGAGGAGGCTGGAAGGACACCAGTAATATGAATGGCAAAGAGAAGAAAATGGGGGATGAGCAATGAAGGAGATTGGAGGGGGAACAATACAGAAATAGAAGGAGGTAGGAAGAATAAATAACACTGAGGATATCTGAAAAAGTCATAGTGAATCATATAATTTTATCTGTACCTAAAATTACTTAACATACATTTGTGTGTTTTTAATAAAGTTATGCCACTTGGGTTATAATAATGTATAACAGAAGAATAACAAAAGTTCAGCAACTTATGCTTGAAAGATTGTAGGGAAAGGGAACACTCCTGCATTGTTGGTGGGAATGCAAGTTGGTACAGTCCCTTTGGATGCCAGTGTGGCAATTTCTCAGAAAATTAGGAAACAACCTTCCTCAAGACCCAGGAATACCACTTTTGGGTATGTAGCCAAAGAATGCTCAATCATGCCACAAGGCCATGTTCTCAACTATGTTCATAGCAGCATAGAACCTGGAAACAACTTAAATGCCTGAAGAATGCTTAAGAAAAATCATGGTACATGTACACAATGAAATACTACATAACAGAAAAAAATAACGACATCTTGAATTTTGCAGGAAAATGGATGGAGCTAGAAAACATTATTTTGAGTTAGGTAACCCTGACACAGAAAGACAATTATCACATTTACTCACTCATAGGTGGTTTTTAAACATTAAGCAAAGAAAATCAGCCTACAAACCACAATCCCAGAGAACTTAGACAACAATGAGGACACCAAGAGAGACTTACATATATCTAATCTACATGGGAAGCAGAAAAAGACAAGATCTCCTGAGTAAATTGGGAGCATGAGGACCTTGGGAGAGGATTGAAGCAGGGAGGGGAGATGCATAGAGGAGAACAGAGAAAAAAAGTAGAGCTCAGTAAAAATCAATAAAAAATTAAAAAAGAAAGAAATACTGGTGACAGGGTACTTTGTGGATGAGCACAGACCACTCTAACCTTTTACTAATCATGGAAAAAATACTAATGTGATTATCTGGTAAATTGTAGTCTTAACACTGTTAAATTAAGAAACTCAACATCAATAAATTTTCACTGGATAGATATGAAGAAGTCAAGGGTGGTGGAGCATACTTTTAATCCTAGCACTCAGGAATTGGAGACAGACAGATCAATGTGAATTACAGACCAGTCTAGTCTTCATAATGAACTAAATGTCAACCAGGGTTACAAAGTGATATCCTGTCTCAAAACAAAAACAAAAACAAAAACAAAACAACAAAAGACAAGCAAGCAGCAAAAAATATATGAAGAGAAACTGAAGTTAAAACCTCATGCTGAGAAAATAATGGAATCACTAAGATATATATTTCCTGGGCTAGATGACAGTGTGGTTTTGAATGAAGTCTGTTTATGTCTGTGAATTTGACTGGTTTGGTATGCCTATCTATCTACCTTCATAACTACATTGCCATTTCTTGACTTGGAGTAGTCTAGGAGAAAATTTCTGCTTTGCTCCCAGGTAGAGATGGGTGCTATTCTGACATTTTCATAAAGTTCGAGCAGCAGAGGATGAAGAGAAATTCTTAGAAATGCTGTCATATCAAAAATAACTTCCTGTGAATTTACCCATGAGAAGGAAATAGGAGAGTACACTCAGAGCTGATTGATGCTCAGAATCAAATGATACTCAAAATGCTCTAATCACTCTGAATTCCTGGAGTAAATCATTTGATTTGCCTCATGTCTGTTCAGAAGAAGTCAAAACACATCAAGTTGTGCATATATATGTATAATACACCTATATGTTTATATATTAGCTATTTAATATATTTTAGATTAATAGAGAAGAAAATCAAAATACATTAAGTAATCTCCCAGTAACAGTTATCACAAAGGGTGTTTTGCATCTGTTCATTCAGCTATGAGTAGGCAGATCAAGCAAAAAGTCACTAAGGGTCAAGTACAGAGGTCATGGCCACATGCTGCTAAAAGGTGTAGTAGGAGGGGCAGGTTGCATCCCGCTGCCCAGCTAACTTAATCCCTGAAATAACCACACAGAAATTGTATTAATTAAATTACTGCCTAGCCCATTATTTCTAGCCACTTATTGGCTAACTCTCACATCTTGATTAACCCATTTCTATTAAATCTGTGTATTACCATGTGTTGTAGCTTACCGGAAAGATTCTATCCTACGTCCTTCTCAAGCTGGAGATTCATGGTGTCTACCTGTCTGTGCTTTCTTCCTCCCAGAATTCTGTTCTGTTTTCCCTGCCTAACTAAGTTCTGTCCTATCAAAAGGCTAAGGCAGTTTCTTTATTCAACCAATGAAAGCAACTCAAATACAGAAAGACCTCCTACACCAGAAAGGTTTGTTCCATTTGCTTCCACAGAGAGAATATCTTACCTTTTTATTTTTTCACAACATTCTTTCTCCTTCTTCAAACTCTAGATAACTTCTTTGCAGGTTCCATTGGGTACCAGAAAGACAGAATTTAACTCTAACACTCTCTGTTGTTCAGAGTCCATGGCAAGAAGCAGGTCCATCTACAAATATCTTGCATACATTTGTAGGTTTAACAATAATTACTTGCAGAAAAGTGTTGTAAGAACAAAAAAGCAAATACTAAATTCTCTCAGAAAATTTTTGCAATTTGATGTTTGGGTATAATAGGTTTCAAGGAAGGGATTCAGTTGTTAGATCAGCACTAGGAAACACTTCCTTACTAATGAATAATGTCATTCTGTGAGCTAGCTACATAAGAGGCAAAATCAGTGATCTACGTATTATTATTATTATTATGTTTTGGTTCTTGACAGTCAATATCTCTATAAAAGTTGGCCAGAGGTATGTTTCAAGTAGAGTTGAAATGATAGAACATTTGAATACAATCGTTGAGGATAGAAAGCTGAGACATCTAAAGCTTTACTTTCTTATATATAAATATATATTATACTTTACTATATTATTTATAATAACATATATTTTATATTACATGTGGGCTTATTTTGAGAAAAAACACATCATTTAGACAGGATCAATTTTGCTTTGATAGGATAATTTCTCAAGTTTTATGAACTTATTTTTTCTGTTGTTGGGAGAAAATAATAATATATTACTGAGTATATCCAGCAGTAAGAATTGATGAAATATTTTCTCTACAAAGCTACTAATAACATCTAATAAGTTCTCCTAATGCCTTGGCTTTTCAGCTATATCACACATTTTCTTTTGAAAACAGATCCTCTGACTCAAACTACACACCGTTAAAACCCATTAAAAAAATCCCTGGCTGGTGTTATAGGCTACCAGTAGTCATAGTACTAGTGTGGTTTACCTAAGTTGTCATGGTACCAAGCTGCCTTCTAAGCAGTTATATTTATAGCCATAATAAATTCTTCTCCTAACTTTAACCAGACAGGTTTCTTTTTGCAATAAATGACAGTGAATTCAAAAATTCGTGACTGCAAAAGTCCCAAAGAAAAGTGACTTTTGAGTATTCAGTCTTAGACAGAACATTTAGAACACACCCTCAAACATGGATCATCATAGGGGAGCAGAAAGAGCATAGATAGAAGAACTGAACATGAAACAGTCACTGAAGTCAAAACCTCACAGCATCTGGGGCTGTCTACAATGGGTCTATACAAGAGTGATTGATCAGCAATCAATCATGGAGGCAGAAGTTTAAGGGGCCCTAAACAGCCACCTGACTTACTGTCTACTGATGGATGGTGGGGGAGGAGCCATAATTGCCTTCAGCTGCATATGTTGAGAAACTTATTAGATGGCAATAGACAGCTGCAAACTCACAGAAGCTCAATATATCCTGTTTGAACTCAGTAAATCACAAAATAAAGCAAAAGGACATGAATATGGGAGAGGGATAGGTTTGGAGGAGAAGGAATCACGGGAGAGGGAGGGAAGAGAAACTAGAATTCATTTCATGTAGGTATGTATGGATGCATGGATATATATGTGTATGGATAAAAATGACACTGATCAAATTTAACTAATAATAAAAATAAGCAAAATAATAAAAGGCATGAAGGTAGGGAAGGAACAAATAAGGAGAAGAGAGCAGTAGAGATGGGAGACTGGAGAGGAGGTTTACAGTAGTCAGAATACACTTGGTGCATGTGGGAATTGAAAGAAACAACTCAATAAAACATTATTTTAGGTCTAACTTAGATTTAACTGATGATACCTGTCCAGGGATAAATACTGTATTTCTCTTTCTTTCTTTTTTCTTTCTTTCTTTCTTTCTTTCTTTCTTTCTTCCTTCCTTCCTTCCTTCCTTCCTTCCTTCCTTCCTTCCTTCCTTCCTTCCTTCCTTCCTTCCTTTCTTTCTTAAAAATTTCCACCTCCTTCCCGCCTCCCTTTTCCCTCCCCCTCCCCACCTCCCCTTTCCTCTCTAGTACTAAGGGCAGTCAGGGTTCCCTGCTCCGTGGGAAGTCCAAGGTTCTCCCTGCTCCATCCAGGTCTATAAAGGTGAGCATCCAAACAAAACAGGCTCCCACAAAGTCAATCCATGCAGTAGAATCAAAACCCAGTGCATTGTCTTTGGCTTCTCAGTCAGCCTTCATTGCCAGCCACATTCAGAGGGTCCAGTTTGATCACATGCTCCATCACTCCCAGTCCAGCTGGCCTTGGTGAGCTCCCATTAGATCAGTCCCACCATCTCAGAGGGTGGATGCACCCCACGTGGTCCTGACTTCCTTGCTCATATTCTCCCTCCTTCTGTTCCTCATTTGGACCTTGGGAGCGCAGTTTAGTGCCCCAATGTGGTTCTCTGTCTCTATCTCCATCCATCACCAGATGAAGGTTCTATGGTGATATGCAAGATATTCATCAGTGTGGCTATGGGAAAGGCCAATTCAGGCACTCTCTCCTCTGCTGCCCAAGGAACAATCTGGGGACCTCTCCTTGTACCTGAGAACCCCTCTAGAGTCAAGTCTCTTGCAAACCTTAAAATGGCTCCCTTAATTAAGATATGGTATGTACTCACTCATATGTGTATTCTAGCCATAATTAAAGGACATTGAGCCTATAATTCATGATCCTAGAGAAGCTAAATAAGAAGGTGAACCTGAAGAAAACCATATAGTTATCCTCCTGGATATTAGAAGTAGACAAGATTGCCAGGCAAAAGTTGGGTGCATGGGGGTGGGGGTGGTGGATATAAGGGGAGATGGGTAGAGAGAAGGGAGAAGGGGAGGATTCAGGAGAGCTTGGGGGAATGGGATGGGTGGGATGGAGGAAGGGTGAATACTGTATTTCTAGGAGGAAGCAGCTTGACCTCAGAGGGTGCTTTCAATTGCAAAGAAGTAGAAAAAAAAGTTAATTCAAGATAGTTTTTCCCTAAAGCTTCATCAAGTTCTTTTTTTCATAAAGTCTTTTTCTATTGGTTTCCTTATTTTTAAATGCAATTATATATATATATATATATATATATATATATATATATACATATATAAATCCACAAAAATCTAATCTAATAAATAGGAATGAAGAATGCTATCTTACGGGTAACATAACTGGAGAAAAATAGAACTTTTCTCAGCCAGAAATTGAAATGCTCTTAACTTTGTTTTTTCAAGTCAAATTGCCTTATCACATAGATCTATAGGGAATAATTAGACTTCAGCATATACAATTGCCTTTCTCCTTTCACAAAGCATATTGATTTGTCTCATTTCAAAAAACATATTGTTTTGTGTTTACACTGATGGTGAGTTTGCTTACCTCTGCTTTGTATATATGCATACATGTATGTACGTACATACATATGTATGGATGTATGGATGTAAATGACAGTGAGAAAATTAATTAATAATAGAAGTAAGCCTTTTTAAATTAAAGTAAGCTCTTTGCTTTTAGAATTCCTAAAAATGCATAATACAATGTGTGTGTGTGTGTTTCATTTTGTTTTATGCCACCCAATTTACTTACTAGTACATGGAATCAAGAAATTTTAAGAGTTTGAAATTGAAGAGTGAAACATATAATTATAATAGCAACTATATTAGAAAATATCATAATTATAGTAAAGACAAACATCTGATGGAGGAAGATTGAATGAAAGAATTTTTTTAACTTAACATGAACATTCGACTGGATAAATTAAATTACACTTAAATCAGACTTGAACAGTAGGAAATTGTTAGGATAGGAAGGGCTTCAAGATGACATGATAAAATAATGACACAAAATCAAAAGGAATAGGATGGTACTGGATAGAGTGCGAAGTTCACAGACCAAAATATTTTTTTTCTTGATCTTCAGAAAGGAAAATAGCTTAAACTGGTATCTTGAATATTTTTTTAAATTAAAAACTCTGCATATATCTACACATGATCATAAATAAATATGATCACAAAAATATATACACATATATTTATAAACTAAAATTATTTAAATGCCTAAAGGGAGAGGCAGTTGAGGAAAACCTAGGTTTTTTTAGTCAGTAGATGTCATTTGTATGCTTTTTCTTGAACTCAGTCTGCCTCCTTTTTCTATTTACTCTGGTGGAGAAGATCAAATCCATCTGTGTGTATGGACAGAAAATACACTTGGTAATTGCTGGTTCTCCTGCTTACCTCTGATGAAAGGTCAGTTCACACTCAGCCACACAGTTCCATTATCATGCTAGTGTCAGAAGAAACTTTGAAATGCTGGAAATGGCAAATTTGGAAAAAAAAATAACGGAGTACAAATGGGTTAAGGTTTCAATTTTCACATTTTATACAAAGATCAAGGTTCAAGACTTTCATTTGAAACAGTATTACTCAGTGCATTAAGTTGTGTGACATTTTTAGGCTGTTATAGACTGTTTAACAATGATCATTCTGAGCCTGTTTTGCTGTTGCTGTTATCTCTATATTTTTGACTGTTTTCTGGTTTTTCTATCATGGGCCGCTGACACATTGAAGCATTTTCCATGCTCATATGACTTGCTTCAGTGGAGAACCAGCCTGTAATTTAAATTAATTTAAATTAGTACAGTGACCTTGTGACTCCTGCTCTCTCCTCCCATGACACCTCCAAATTTCTGCCTCCTTGTTGTAATTCTTTCCCCAGGCTTCATAACAGTTATCCCAAAGCAATATAATGATGACACTTAGGGTTTAGTAGTAGGACAGAGACACACACTGAGCACTTTTCCCCCACCACTCTGGCTTCTGCTCAGCAAGCAGATCCATCTTCTATTTAAGGGTCTTCTAAAACCGTCATAGCTGTTGTACCTACTCTATGTTGTATCTAAAGAAAAAGAAAACTGTAAGCTGGTGTTTCTCCAACTGTATGAGGAACAGTGAAAAAAGAATCATCACAGAATAGTATTTGGTGCCATATCTCTTCCTAGTTGATCTGTATACTGAAGTAGATGTGAAATAGTCACAGGTTCTTGGGTTCAATATTTGATCCTCTCTTGGTGGCACTGTTTGGGAAGGTTAGTGCTGGCTGGAGGATGAAGGTCACCAAGCATGAATTCTCATGCATTGTATTTGACCTGAATCCCTTCTTTCTTTGTCATCTCTGCTTCCTGTCCACCATGACATAAAAGCCCCTTTTTTATGCTTTCCCTTCACCACAATGTTGTGACTCACCCTGGATTAGCAGAACCAGTAGCTCAGGACTGACATCTTTAGGTTGTCTGCTAAAACCATATCTGTCTTAGTTACTTTTCCATTACTATGATTAGTGTACCATGACAAAGCATCTTGTAGAAGAGTTCATTTAGGGCTTATAATTTCATAGAGTTAAATTCCATGATCAATATGGTAAGGGATCATGACAGTAGGCAGGTAGGCATGGTGTTGAAGTTGTAGCTAAAGGATGCTTCTTGATCCTCGAGAGACAGCTAACTGGGAATGGCATGGACTTTCTAGATCTCAAAACCTACCCCTAGTGACACAGCTCCTCCAACAGGGCCACATACCATAATCCTTTCCAATGAGTTCCACTAACTGGAGACCAAGCATTTAAATATATGAGTCCATGGGGGCCATTCTCATTCCAACAACTGTACCTTGTTTCCCTAGGTTGTTTCTACCAAGAACGTTGTCACAGCAATAAACAAAGTAAGTTGATACAGTCAATGTGACACACTGGAATGAATTCTACTCTCAGGATCAAGACTGGGTATTCCCCGTACCCAGTCTGCATAAGTTATTTTCTTGTGAGTTCATAAAGCTGTTATTCAAGACTCTGCATTTAGTTTCTTTATAAAAGAAATATAAGAATTACATAGGGTGTTCTTGAAGGGACAATTCTAGTGCAAAAGTTTTATCACTCTGCATTATCTTATTACACATCTTCTCTCATCTCCATGAGCAATCAATCATGGCTGTAGCTAAAGTAAAATTATTTCCCTTCAAGTATCCATGTTCTCTCTCACTGAAAATGTCTCAGTCGTAGTCCTAATGTAGATTCTTGGGTAAACATTGAGCAAAATGAAAATATACTTTTATGTGGATGTTTTTTGTCAACCTGACACAACATAGATTCATTTAAGAGGGAGGAAGCTCAATTGAGAAAATGACTCTGTAAAATCAGTCCTAGGCAAGCCTGTGGAACATTTTCTTAAATCATGACTGATGTGAGAGGGTTCAGCATACTGTGGGTGGTGCCATTCCTGGGTAGGTGGTCTTGGGGAACATAAGAGAACATTCTGCAGAGTAAAGCAAACAAAACTTGCAGAGTAAGCTAGTAAGTAGCATTCCTTCAAACTTCTACTTCAGTTCCTGCCTTGAGCTTCTGTCCTGACTTTCCTCAGTGATGGAATATCACCTGAGAGTCATAAGCTTAAATAAAAAACCCCTTTCCTCCCCAATTTGCTTTGGTTCGTGGTGTTTCGTTACAGCAGTGGAAACCCTAAGACAGTAATTCCATGATTCTCAATTTAAAGTTTTAAAATTGAAAAGTTATTTTATAAAATGTTTAGAAAGAGGAACATCTTGCTGGATTCTATGGAACTCATTCAAATTTCATTATTTTTTAACATGTATATGCTCAATTGAATACATGTGCATTATTCTAACTTTGTATTTGTATGTACAGTGAATTTCAGTCACAAGGCATTTTCTCTAGATTTCTAATGTTCCAAGCATCCCTATTTCTCTGATACATAATACAGGAAGGTTAAGATTTTTTTTTTTGCAAAATATAAATTCTAATTGTAAATGCTTTTTATAATCTAAATGCCTTTTGCCACTTTTCCTAAGGGGGAATATAAATATGACTTAAACGGTGGGTGGATCATAAAGTGTAAATGCCAGCGCTCTTGCACTGTGGAACTCTGGAAGTCACAGCTGGGTTTTGCATTCCCTCGTGGATATAGGGGTGTGTCTGGATAGGAAATTTTAAATGCAAAAGGGGATCGCACAAGAAAAAATAACAAATATTTTTCAGCAAAATTATTGTTTAAAAGTTGTTTCACTTTTTAATTTGATCATCAATGTGATTTTCATTTTTATCCAAGTGTTGAAGATCAGACACAGGATCTTATGCATTGTAGGTAAAAGGTCTCTAGCAACCGTGGCTATAGTTCCCAGCCCCTGACACATGATTAATAGTAAACTAGCTATAAATTGGGGCATTGAGATCAAGTAAATATATTGAGCATAGATGACAAGGTATTTTCTTCCTCCCAGCCCTCTTACAGTCATTTATAAGAGATAGAAAACCTTTTGTTTCTAATACCTCTTTTAAATATTTCTCTTTATCCCATATTAATGCTCCTATCATGTAGAAAGTTAGGTCCCATTTCCAAGCAATTCGATATTTACTAAATCTTATCCTTTTGTTTTTGTTACTGTGTGGTGTGTGTCTGTGTGTCTGTGTGTGTGTACAGGTACTCATGTTATAAAAAGGACATAAAATTCTCTATAGAAAGAAATGAGCACTCTATTGAAAAGTCTTTTCATCAGGCCAAGGATTTATTTTTATTTTTGAGTATGTAAGTGGATCTGTATGTATTTGACATGCATCTGTGGGTTCCCCCAGAGGCCAGGAGAGGGTATAGGTTTTTCTTGGAACCAAAGTTACAGGCAGTTATGATTTGACTGATATGAATGCTGGGAACAGAACTAGCACTCTCTGCATCAACTCCCTAGCCCCTTGATAGTATAATATGATGCTAACATTGACTAGAGTACCAGTAACAGTTACAGTGACCACTGAAACTGCCAAATATTAACCACTTTCACAATGCTGGATACTTAGTTGTTGACTGTTTACAAGAAAACTGTAGTTTAGAAAAAGCCTAATGTTTTCTTTAAAGTCATAATGCAAGAAACAGAAGAAAGAGCATCTAAACATTCATCCAAATTTAAAACTCTAGATGAAAAATTGCCATGGTCTAATAGATATGGCCAATTATCTGTTTTATATATACTTCAAATTGACATAGCAAAATCAAAACACCTTGTATGTCCAATGCATATTCTCGAGTCCAGCGATGTTTTTTCCAATGTTTATTATTTTCATTAAGGCCCCTTCACCCCCAAGGTATTATTATTGAACAGTATATCTTTTGTTTTGTTTTATTTTGAGACAAGGTTTCTCTGTGGTTTTTTGGAGCCTGTCCTGGAACTAGCTCTTGTAAACTGGCCTGGCCTTCAACTCACAGAGATCTGCCTGCCTCTGCCCCCGGAGTTGAAGAGTATGTTACAACCTCAATAATTTCCTCTTTGTTGTTGTTTGAGACATGCCTTCTCCGTGTAGCCCTAACTTTTCTGGAACTCGCTTTGAAGAACATGCTGGCCTCAGATTCACAGAGTTCCACCTGCCCTGTATCTCCTGAGTGGTAGGGGCACTGCCACTTCCTGGCTAATAATTTCCTTTTATAACCCTAATTCCACATTTAGTTTATCACATCTTCTAACTTGCTGTTTACATTTTGTTTTTTCCCTCAGTTTCCTATCATTCATTACTTGAATAACAGTTTTCTATCTACATGTTTCAGACTTTGTTGTGTCCTTCCCAAGCTTTCCCAACACATCAGAATGTGATCTTATTTGAAGATGGTGCCTTTCTATGGGTACTCAATTTAAAATTAAAATCTTAGTGTGAACTCTAATCCAATATGATAAGGTCTTTTGGTTTTAAAAAGGAGTGTTTTGGGGACACAGATACATACAAGGAAAGTCCTCATCACACATGAAGTTATAGAAGGTGAGATACTTTTACAACCCGTGAAACATGTTATATTAACAGAAAACCGTGAGCATGTGAATGAAAAGTGGAACACAGAATCTTATGTACAGAAACAAAACTGCTTTTATTTTGATCTTGTACTCATATTTTCTTTTTTACTATTTTATCTTACTATACATTTTTCTTCATTCCCCTCCCTTCCTCTCCCCTCTCCCCTTTTGTACTCTCCCATGACTCCCACACTCCCTATTTACTCAGAATATCTTGTCTTTTTCTTCTTCCTATTTATATCCATGTATATCTCTCTTAGGATTCTCTTTGTTATCTAGGATTGTAAGTTGTAGGCTGGATTTTCTTTGCTTTAATTCTAAAAGCCACTTATGAGTGAGTACATGTGATATTTGTCTTTCTAGATCTGGATTACCTCACTTAATATGGCTTTTTTTGATATCCATTCATTTGCCTGCAATTTCAAGATGTTATTATATTTTTACAGCTGGGTAGTATTAGGAATATTCCTAAAATCGAGACTTTCCACTGATGCAAATCCCAATCAGATCAAATCAAATCAAATTAAAAGGTATACAAGTTTAATTAGATTCCTGTGCTTTCAGGTGCTCCAAGGAAGGAAATGAAAAGCCAACTGGATTACTGAAGAAGAGGGAAGACCAGGTGTTTATTTTCTGGGAAGCAGTTTAAGTAGCTTATAGGAGTCATCTTGACCTTTCCTGGAGAGAGGTCAAGTTTTGGTGGGCTCCCTTGACCCACCCTGGGGAGGAGTCAAGGTGTGTCGGACTCAGGAGAGGGGGTTGGGATTACAGATAGTATTCTATTATATAAATGTACCACATTTTCTTTATCCATTCTTCGGTCGAGGGGCATTTAGGTTGTTTCCGGGTTCTGGCTATGAAAAATAATGCTGCTATGAACATAGTTGAGAACAGTACTTGTGGCACAATTGAGTATCCTTTAGATATATACTCAAAAGTTGTATTTCTGGTTTTTGAGGTAGATTGCTTTCTGATTTTTTGAGAATTCACCATACTGATTTCCAAACTGGTTATATAAGTTTGCACTCCCACCAGCAATTGAGGAGTGTTCTCCTTACCCCACAGTCTCTTAAGCATAAGTCATCTTCAGTGTTTTTTAATCTTGGCCATTCTTACAGGTGTAAGATGAAATCTCAGAGTTGTTTTGATTTTGACAATGTTAAAGAAACACGTTTCATTTATTTGAGCTACCAAGTTTGAATTTTGTTATTGTAGTCATAGGAAACTGGCACATTTGTTCTCTGGTGTCTGGCTTGGCACCATATCTATGAGTCAAAAATTTTAGTCAGTGTGATATATTCTTCTTGAAGCAAATAAAATTTATGTTTTCTCAATCTGTCTTCACTAGATTTTCTGTTTCTCCAGATCCTGCAGAGGAACAATGGTATGTACCCTGTCAATTGTATTTTAATAAAGCGCTGATTGGCCAGTAGCCAGGCAGGAAGTATAGGCAGGGCGACCATGCAGGAAGAAGAGGCAGGACAACAAGAATTCTGGGAAGAAGGAAGTTTCAGTCTGGAGTGATGACCCAGCCTCAGAGGAAGGAAGATGTATCTGCATCACCAAAAAATGTACCAAGCCATGTGGTTAACTCAGATAAGGATTATGAACTAATGTAAATTGTAAGAATTAGTAAATAAATAACATGAGCTAATGGGCCAATCAGTTTATAATTAATGTAGACCTCTGTGTATTTCTTTGGGACTTAACGGCTGTAGGATCAGTCAAGACAGAAAACCTCGGTCAACAACATTTTTCTCTATCTGAAAAATATGTAAACAGCTCTACGTCTACTTACAACAGAAGTTTCATTTGCCTTAATTTCCCTGAATAAATCTAGTTGGGATCAAGGTTCAAATATAGTGTATTCTTAGATATTTATTTACACTATTTATAAATGCTGATTTTGCTGGCACTACAAAATAACATGAAATCGTAAATTTGTTCACTTTTTACGTGGTCGTCACCCAACTCCTCATTTATGAGCAAAATGCTAAAAACCCAAGCAGAGGATGGAGAAATGGTCTAAGTACCAGCAACCATTAAAGAACTGGTGTTCCCCCAGATGAAAGGACAAGTGCTGAATTCCATGTGGGGAGTAACTGAATGTCTGTGGAACACAGTTAGAGCTACACAAGTGGTCAATGGCTTCCAGAAGAGACATGCAAATCAGACAGGGAGAGAAATGCCTCCACTCATCTTTTCACCTCCTCCATTTTGTCCTGGCCACAATAACTGGAAGCAAAAGAATCAGGAATGTTGCACAGCGTTTTTCTGATAAAAATGGTACTGATAAAGATGGGGGAATAGATTTGAAAGTACAGAGACAAATCAAGGCAGAGTGTAATGGTTTTCTTAGATTGAAGCCCATTTATCAGGTACATACTTGGTCTTAGATGTGATGGATTTACAGACATATGGCTCCACGTTCTATACACTATGAATTTAATCAACACAGACAAACATGAAAATGGAACTTTCCAGGATTCTCACATTCAGGTTCAGAATGCATTATCATGCCAGAGCTCTCCCGCCACTAACATCAAAGCACAAAATAAGAGGTCCTAATACCGAGTTCATGCTGAGATACAAGTCCTCTGGCCTCAAAGGACGGCTCAGCTAATTTCTGCTTCCCAGGGAGAGACATGAGAGGGATGACCTGCGAATGCAAAACTAACAGTTGACACCTAAGGCAGGTGCATTAAGCACGGAGAACAAGAGCGACAGGAACCCTGATGGGCAACCGAGCATAGACCGGAGGTACATCACAGAAAGCACAACTACAGGGCTGTGGGAGTGGACACAGAGAGGGCATAAGTTAGAACACTTGAGGTTGTAGGGTGCATGGCATTTCGTTTTATTCAAAGTTTGCAACAAAACTGCAATTTTTCCTTTTAAGTTTATTTGTTATCCATTGAATACATTCTGAATATTTTCTCCCTCATCTTCTCTGATCTCCCTCCTGCCCCTCTGTGCTACCCTCCTTCATACAAATTCATGTTTGCTTTGTTATGTCATCTATGGAGTTTGATCAGGACCAAATATATGACCATGAATTTGCATCCATCCTTTGCATGATGATATGGGATAACTATCTAGGGTGCTCATCAGTGGGCATGCACTTGAAGCTATTGACTCCCTGTCTCCCATAATCTGTCAATAGTCACTTGTTCAACATGGGGGAGAGAGTTCCATAAGTCCTTCCGCTAACCATTATTTAATGAGTATATGGTTGGTCCTTTTTTTCTGATTATCTTTGTGTGTGTGATTATTTTGTCTGCATATATAACTGTTCTACATATGTACTTTGTGCCCATAAAAGCCAGAAATGGCCACCGAATCCCCTGAAGCTGGATTTATAGACAATTTTGAGAGACATGTGGATACTGGGCACTGAATCCATGTCTTCTGCAAGAGCAGCAAGTGCTAATAAAGGCTGGGCTATTTCTCAAGCCCCAAGGGCTGGCCATTTGTAAGCTCAGTGCAGATACCTGAAGTTACTGTGAGTTCATGATTACAATGACTGGGTCATGCCTAGAATATCGCATTTGCAGCCCTTCTCCCTGTTATCTACTTCCTGGTTCTTTCAGTATTTTTACCCTTTCTTTCATGATGTTTTCTGAGCCCTGGAGGAAGAGGTTTAAGTATTGTATTTAGGACTTTGTATTTAATGATCATACATTCAGCACCTTGAACATGTCTCCTCCAAAGCATAAAATTACCATAATCACCCCCAAAATGTTTTTAAAATTTACAGTTAGATATCAGTAGAAAATTAGCAATGGATATTGTTAGGTTGCACCAGTGGAATATCTGTAATAATATCTGTAATGTAAACGATTATTTAACATGAATTCTTAACAAAACACCCAGGGATTGGATAATGATTGTATATCAAAGCATACTTGATACTTTTTCTCAGTAGACAGTGAAAAGTGCAGGCATGTCATATATAAATCTATCAATTGCATAAACTATATATAGTTATCAGAATGATACTGTTTTGGACATTTAAATTTCACAGTGCAAAATGCACATCTACATATTCACCACATATCTTTTGGATAAAGAGATTATAAATTAGCTCATAACATCTAGATAATTTATTTACATCACTTTTTGTAATTAATATAATAAAATTACTGTGGTATTTGACAGAATAAAATAAAGATGTGAAGCAATCCATATTGCATTGGTGATATGAATAAATGCAAAATGGCATGCAACACTGAAGAATAATTATGTTTAATTCTTCACATAACAACAACTAGATTCTAGAAACCCTAGAACTCATTGTTTTTTGAATACTGATCATGTTATCATTTCAAGGATTGTGAAAACTTCTAGTAGAAACTTTTGGTGGCATATATATACATATATATATTGGCATATAATAATATTATTATAATATTTCTTTGGACATATTGATGGTGACATGGTAATAAGTATTTTTAACACTGAAGAGATTTAACCACACACTTTGCAAAGATGGTGAGACCATGTCTCCAGTAGCTACAGTGGACAGTTCATGTCAGCATCATGACCAGCTAGCTGTGCTGCAGTACCAAAGGCCTCCAACTTTTCTTCCTTTTTTCTCTTTGTCTCTGAAGAATCATCTATTTTACACCACTAAAATTGGCATAATCTCATTCAAATAATCAAAACCACAGTTTAATTTTTGCTTGAATTCTCAAACTATGCAAATGTTTAAAGATTTTCATAAAGTTAATCTAAACAACACTTTTTTCCAACTAAAATGATTTTCTTTTTATACTCTTCAGATATCAATGATAAGAGTTTGTGTGTATGTGTGTGGAGAGAAGTATAATGAATAATAGACAAGGTATCACTGCCACTTTTGTTTAGTAGATGCTCCAGGGAAATTTAGATTTATTAGGCATACACTTAAATCTAGCTATGTAAGAAAAAATCAAGTTTCCAAATTATTTTCTTCTAGATATGACTGAAAAATAAATCACAAATAAAAGTGGAATGTGGTTTATTTAATACAATGGTATTATCTTCCATTGAATAATGTTGCATATGAGTTTGATTAGTTTTGCTGGGCTCAAACTTCATACACAAATGAATGAAACTAAAAGTCCTGTTTCCAGTGATAATATGGAGTGATAAGCATATATTAATGGGTGATTGCTGAACATTTTGGAATCTGATACCCTTTATGAGTCTAAGGAATAATTTAGATAGTCTCTATATTTTTTTAAAAAAAGCATCTTAACAAATGTGCTTAAACTTTCATAAAATTTTCATGGATCCCTTCCCAGCAGGACAGTTGACCCCAAGTTAAAAGTATAATTTTAGAATACACTGAAATCTTAATTGCTAGTTATTCTGTAGCCTTCAGATCCTACTGAAACGTGCAACCTAAATCTTTAGTAAAAAGAGTACCTCATGATAATATATTTTCCATTTATATATGTGAAAGCAATAATTAGTATGAAGTTCATTATAATACAACAAGGAAGAAAATAGCAAAAGAAGAAAATGTATAATTAAATAAGTTATGTCATGGATTGCTTTACTGTTTCTCTTACATCTGGAAATGATGTGTGGCCAGGACTAGACCAAGACTACTGATAACTGGGAAAAGCAGAGAAATGACATCTCGCCAATTTTTAAAAGAGAAATAAAATTACATAATTATGAATTATGGAAAAGTGTGATTTTTCTTTATTTAATCAAAAGTAACTTAGTTTGGTATTCAAATTTTGTTGTGTGTATATATGTGTATTTGTGGTACATGTTAGGTAAAACACATGCACATTGTGGAGGCCATTGTTTCCCCATTTATTTTTTGAGGCAGAATCAGTTACTGAATCTGAAATTCACCGTTTCAAGTAGGCTATGGAGTTAGTAAGTTTCTGGGCTCTGCCTCTCTCCACATCCATGAGTTATTAAGGGATCAGATGGCAGGTTAAGGTTAGCACATTTGGTTTATATGTAGGCGCTAGGTATGCATACTTCGGTCCTCAGCCTTGTGAGAAAGTAATTGCATCACTAAGCCATCTTTCAAGTTCTTATTTTCCTTATTTTTTTTTTAACTTCATAATATTTAATGCCAATTAAAGATGAAATGCATTCAAAGTACATAACATGATGACTTGATATACGTTTGCATTGTGTAATGAGAACTTATTGAACTTTTGCTCTAATTGTGCAGGGGAATGGTGATTAAAGGTAGTATGCCTTCAGTGTGCTCACGGAATGTAAAATCTCTTTGGAACTGCTCACAATGTTCTTTTGGTAGGCAGTAGTAGGACGGTCATTAAGTTTACTTACTCCCATCTCTCATTAAGGTTGTTTTACTAATAGATATATTATAGATACAGTGGTAACAAATTTCATGGATTTAGTAAATCTATAAAGTATTTCTATGATCTGAACACATGTACTGAGAATATGCCACATCTTTCAAACCTATGCTGTAGGGTTAAAAAGGTTAAAAATATCTTTTGTGAGCAACACATTTAATGAAGTCTATTTGTAACAACTTCTTGATGTGAAGTTGCCAATGCTATCATTTACTTATGGGAGATGATATCATCTTTGAAATACCAAAACAAGTGATGTGGATTTGTCTGACACATTTGCTTATTAAATAGGTTTCTTTCCAGTGAAAAACATGCCCCTCCCTCCTACAAAATGAGCTGAAATTTAGTGCTAAAATTCTTGGATAAAGTCCTCCAACTTGAGGGGTCTGACTTCAAGATTAGAAGGGTGAAAAAAGAAAAGACAATGTGGATGCTGACTATTATTTTTCTGAGAATGTCATAAAGGAAGAGCGTGTTTATCTCCCATGTGTTAATCCTGATAAATACCAGCGATCAGAGAAGAATGCAGCAGATCTGTTTGGATAACAGCTTTGGCAAACTACAGACACGTTTTCTCTATTTACCACCCCCACACTGTGACTCAGAATAAGGGTTCTGAGGAAGGCTTCTGAAAAACAAAATCCGTGTACTCACTGGTGCCCAAGTTTTGATAGTTTAATATACGTTTCAAATAGAAATACAAGTGGGAGTAGAAATAACAAAAAAGCTCAGATAATTAGCATATTAAGATCATGGAAATTATTCTCAGTGAATATAAATAATCAGTCAAACCACATTGATTGGAAATGACCAAACTGTGTATGGTGAAAGTCAAAAAGAAAAATGTTAGAGCGACAATGTCATTAGGTAACATTTCCTCCAGAACTGATGTTATAAAGAGACTTAAAAGCAGACTGAAAAGTCAGATGCTTTATGAACTAATCTCCTGTTTTCAGTACTGTAAGCCTATAGTTCTCTGTGTCCATATTGACTGTTGTCTATTGTGTCCTCCAAGTAGCTATTTATGGCGTTTCCCTGTTTTATGAACCCTTGTAAAGGAACCAGTGTCCTTGCAATCATGCAGGCTTTACTTGCAGTTTTAATATTAAGCCTTTACATGGATGGTATTTTGGACAGTCTTTGCATGTACTTCCAGTGCTTTGTAAAGCACCCAGTTTCATGGGGCTCTTTATTGTCATGTATAATCATTAAAAACTCAGCTAAACCTTGCAAGAAACTCTGATGACATTTATCATATCATTCACACATGGCTTTTTGAAGAGTATTGTGGAGTCTGGAGACAGAGCCCAGTCAGTAAGATGTCTGCTGCAGAAGCATGAGGACCTGAATTAGAATCTACAGCTCTCACAAAGAAAAACTGGGCACAGTGATGCTAAACTTGGACTCTAACACTGGAGAGAAGAGATGAATGGAATCCCAGAGCTTACTGCCTGATCTAAATGAATAAATAAAATAAGCTATAGAGGCAATGAGAGACACTGTCTCAAAAAAGAAAGAAAGAAAGAAAGAAAGAGAAAGAAAGAAAGAAAGAAAGAAAGAAAGAAAGAAAGAAAGAAAGAAAGAAAGAAAGCGATCAAAGAAGATACTCAATGTCCACCTCTGGTCTCCACAGGCACTTGCACATATGTGCATTAATATCTCTATAAATCTAAACACAAAAGCCCCCCCCCATCATATTCCCACCTTCCAAACACACAAAAAGGGTTTTACTCAAATCAGTATAGACCATGACACATTATCTGCTTCTGAGTGGATCATGCTCCTTCTAAAAGATAAGTCTTAAGGGTTAGATGGACCTAAGAAAGGAGTTTTTTGTTTGGTTGAAAGAACTTTTATTAAAATGGGTTCAAATAGCTTGTTCTGAAAATTTATATATATATATATATATATATATATATATATATATATATATATATATATATCATCACAGTGATTTATCTTTAAAAGTCATTCAAACTCTGTAATAGATGCTATAAAAATAGTAAGTTTATAGCTAAATTGTTAGACTACAAAATATGTGGTGTGTTCTGAGTTGACAATTAGCAATTCCCAATATTGTAGTTGCACATGCTTGAGTAAGAATTCACAAAAATCTTTAAACTTCCCAACACATAGAGCCCCCGTGTTCCAAGAACAAAAGCAAAAAAGAAACTTTTATTTTTTACTGATAAATGAATCACCTTCAAATCTTTATTATCAACATGCAGAATAGTTCAGAGTAGTAGACTTTTAAAATATAATTTTAGTTTTTTAAATCTTAGAGGAAGCAGCAAGTCCAAGACCAAGGTACTGCAGGCAGTTTGCCATATACCAGGCCTTTCACTCTGGCCTTCAGAAAGTTGGTCTTGCTGTCTTCTATGTGTGTGGCCTTTCTTCTGTGTATATGCACTTTTGGTGTCTCATTTTAGAACCACACTGGTCCTATCAGATGATGACTCTGTTCTCAATTTGCTTCAGTTACCTCTTCAATGGCTTTATCTCCAAATACACACATATTGGGGCCTAATTTTACAGCTATTAATTTTGAGAGGCATATAATCTGTAAATAATATGACCCTACTTGAAAGGTTTAAGGATAAATATATTTATAAAGATTATCTTATTCACATGAAAACAAAGCAAAGGATGGCCATTAATTTATTTTTAAAGCAGTATCCTAAAAATTAAAATATCAAAGAATGAATATAATCAATGAAGCAAAAGATCTTTATAATTAAATCTTTAAAGCTCTCAAAAAAGATTAAAGAAGACACTAAAAAGTGGGACAGCTGCTCATAGATTGCAAGACATGGCCATCTTATAAAAAGCATTTTATAGACTCAATGCAATCCCAATAAAATTCACAAACTATTCTTGATAGAAATAGAATAAGAATCACAAATTAATGTGGAACAAGAAAAGACTCCATATAGACAAAGCAATCCTAAGCAAAAAGAACAATGATTGGGGAACTATCACAGATATATTACAGAGTTATAGTGACAAGAACAACATGGTACTGGAACAAAAACAGACATATGACCAGAGAAACAAAAGAAGAAAACCATTCATGACATCACATAACTTCATCAATCTGATATTTGAAAAAGATACAAATAAACATATACCAGAGAACAGACATATCCTTCAATAAATAGTGTTTGAAAAACAAGAGTCCAGGTGCAGAATGAAATTAGGCCTGTATTCATCACCCTGTGCAAAGGTTTACTACAACTGGGACAAACATCAATGTGAAATCTGCAATACTGAAATCGCTGGAAGAGCACAGACGATACCTTATAAGACATAGATAAAGGAAATGATATCAGAAATGTGAATCAACTTGCCCAGGAGTTAAGGTCACAACTGACAAATGAGACTTCATAAAACTAAAAGGTTTCTGTAAGCAAAGGAAACAATCAATCAAGAGAAGATGAAGCTAATAGAGTAAGAGAGAGTCTTTGCCAATTATTCATCAAGTAGAAGATTAATATCAAGAATATATAAAGAGCCAAAAAGTTAGAGTCAAGGAAACAAATGGCCCAGTTATAAAATGGACTATGGATCTGAGCAGAGCGTTTTCAAAAGAAGAAATAAAATGGACTGGGAGGAGCTTGAGTATCAGTTGAGCAATTAAGAGCACGGACTGCTCTTCCAGAGGACCTGAGTTTGTCTCTCATCACCTTTAGGCAGATCACAACTGTCACAGATCACAACCCTAGCAAGAGGGAATCTTATCCTCTCTTGTGGCCTTTAAGTGTACTGTACACATGACAGACGCATGCATACATACAGGAAAAACACCCATATGCATAAAATAAAAAAATAAAGAAAACCTTTGAAAAATGACCAAAAGAATATCTCAAAAATTGTCCATATCCTTAGCAATTAGGGAAATACAAATTAAACCTACTTTGAGAATTCAACTTACCCAAATCTGACTGCATAGTATCAAGAAAACAACTGTCAGCCAGGCATAGAGGTGCACACTTTTAATCCCAGCGTTCAGGAGGCAGAGGCTGATAGATCTCTGTGAATTAAAGGTCATCCTGGTATAAAAGTAAGTTTCATGTTGGTCATGACTACACAGTGAGACACTGTCTGAAACAAAAAACAAAACTGGAACAGCAATAAAAAGGTAGAAAGAATAAAGAAAGAAAAGAAAAAAGAGGGAGAGAGCGAGGAAGGGAAGAAGAGAGGGAAGGAGGGAGAGAGGGAGGGAGGAAAGAATTAAGGAAGAAGGAAGGAACACTGGCGACATACGCTGGTCACACTATGGAGAAAGAGAAGACCCTTTCCCTTTAGGCAGGATTTAAAACTGGTCCAGTCACTCTGGAAATTAGTGTGACAAATTATTTTTTTTCTTTTTTTCGTTTTTTATTTTTCAATTAATTAATTAATTAATTTAAAATTTCCACCTCCTTTCGTCCTCCTATTTCCCTCTCACTCCCCCCCTCCCCCTCCCCCTCCCTCTCCAGTCCTAAGAGAAGTCAGGGTGCCCTGCCTTGTGGGAAGTCCAAGGCCTCCCTTCCATCCTAGGAAGGTATGCATCCAAACAGACCAGGCTCCCAAAAAGTCAGTACATTCAGTAGAATCAAATCCAGTGTTATTATCATTGGCTTCTCAGTCTGCCCTCGTTGTCAGTTACATTCAGAATCTAGTTTGATCGTTCAGACCCAATCCAGCTGGCCTTGGTGAGCTCCCACTAGATTAGTTCCACAGTCTCCGTGGGTGGACGCACCCCTCGCGGTCCTGCCTTCCTTTCTTATATTCTCCTTCATTCTGCTCTTCATCTGGGCATTGGGGGCTCAGCCCAGTGCTCCAATGTGGGTCTCTGTTTCTATCTCCACCCCTTGCCAGATGAAGGCTCTATGGTGATATGCAAGATATTCATCACAGATCTATCATACTCCACAGCTATATTATTCCTCAGCATTGCCTAATGGACTCAATATCCTACTCCACTGATCCTTGCTCAGGTTGTTCCATTGCATCTCTACTCATAATAGCTAGGAAAAGGAAGCAACCTAAGTGTCCTTCACTTGCTGAATTCAAAAGATAACTTGGGTATGTATGGCTATGGAATACTATTCTGCTATGAAGAAAAATGAAATAATAAAATTTGCAGTTAAACAGATGGACCTAGAAACTTTTATATTTAATAAGAAGGCACAAACTCAGAAAGACAGCACTGTATGCTTTCTCTTCTTTGTGGTTCCTAGTTTTAGATGTAAGTATGCAGTCTGGAGTCATCACAGAAATCTGGAAAATAAAAATGAACTATGGAGAGAAGGAAGAGGCCAAAGGCACTCTAGAGAGGGGTAAAGTGGGCCACAGGTGGCTAGGAAGTGAAAGATAGGGAAAATAGAGTTATTTAACTGGGAAGAGGGGGAGGGAAACCAACATAGAATGAGGAAGATTGTGGTATAGAGAACAGTAAGGTTATTTGATGTAGGAGAGTCTTCTATCTATTTGTTACTTTCATTGGTTAATAAAGAAACTGTCTTGGCTTTTTGATAGGACAGAAAATTAGGTAGGTGGAGTAAACAGAATAGAATGCTGCGAGGAAGAAGGCAGCGAGGCAGACACTATAGCTCTCCTCTCTAAGATGGACACAGGTTAAGATCCTTCCTGGTAAGCCACCACCTCGTGGTGCTACACACATTAATAGAAATGGGTTAATCAAGATGTGAGAGTTAGCCAATAAGAGACCGGAACTAATGGGCCAAACAGCATTTAAAGTGAATACAGTTTGTGTATTGTTATTTCTGGGTGTAAAGCTAGCCATGCGGGAGCCCGGCGGGAACGCAGCCCGCCGCTCCTTTTACAGTTATTTGAAAGAAGTCACAGGCAATCACTCATTTTTTTTTACTTAAAGTTACCTATAACATGTACAAATATTATATATATGTTAATTATATAATTATATAATAATTAAGTGGACTTATTCCACTGGGGATGATAACACTCATCCCCAAAACCATAGACTATCTAACAAAAACCCACTGAGAGGAATGAGAATTCTCCTTTCAAGCTGTTAATCAGGGTTGTCCAAGACATCTCCAAAACATTACAGGCTATTGCAGTTGCCCTTTTTGTCTCCCAGAACTTGAACATATGACCTTGTTGGTGAAAGTACAGCACAAGTCAGATACACACCCTGGAGAAATTAAACTGAATCTGACTTGGGAGCATCCTACTAACTCTTATAGTATCAGAAGTAGATATGAAAGCTATCAAAGGAGAAATGTATTGATCAATCCTACCCTGGTCTAACAACTATGATGTACAACAGTGATCAGCCCAGCAATATGTCCCCCAAAGCTTTAATAGTGGCACTTACATCTTAGAGTCAACCTTAAGGTCTTCCCAGTTGGAGGTAATTATTGCTTGGTATTGTAAATCTAGTGCCATAATGCTCATGTATGATAAGGCCATCTATCCTTAAGGAGAATGCATTACTGTCATTCCTACATGAATAATTCCTAACTGCATTATAAACACTTCACCTTGTACACCAGACAAGTGTGGGTGTCACCCCTCATCAAAGAAACTATTTGGCAGTAGACAGAGAGTATTGTGGAAAACCATAAATGGTTCAACCGAAGAGAAAGACCAATGGCTAAAGGATACCTGTCTCCACAAGATACATCTACAACACAGACCCAATACCTAAGATTCAGAGAATATCAGAAAAGGGGGTGGCAAGATTGTGAGGTAGATGACAGGGTATCTGCTTAAGATTATGTCCTTTATATTTGACAGGTATGCTAAAGCCCTGTAATCTCAACAGTATGTCATGAGCATGTCAACATTAGTTGACATGCCAGTGTTGGTATGGAAATATCACAAGGCCCCACCCCTAGATAAAGTGCTATAACAATTGGTAACTGGGGAGGGGGTGGTTCATCTTCCTCTGGGATGAGTATCCTAATTGCTTATCCACCTAGAGGGGTAGGACCTCGAAACATATGCATATGAGCTGTGATCTACACAAAATGTGTCAATCAGGTTGTATACACACGCACACACACACACACAACTAAAAGAAAAGAAGTCATTAATTGAATTGCAGCAGGGTCAGAGGAGCATGGAAGGAACTGTAAGGAGAAGAGGGAGGAAAATTACACTATTTGTTCATACAAATAATTTAAAATCTTACATAAAAAGAATTATAGTGTTTTTTGACACTCTGTGAGACACTGAGGACTCTGAGTATTTCTGCTATTCTGTATTGCATGTAGGTGTCAAATTTTATCAAACATATCAAATACACCTTCTTTTTTAAATGGCTAATAAAATAAGAGAGCATTGCCAAGCCAAAAAATATTTTGCTTTTCAGTTTAGGTTGGAAGAGCATTCTTATAATGTTTACTTTCCAAAAAATATTCTAATTTGATTTTTGAAAGTCACCATTATATTTGTATTAAAATGAAGGAAGTGCATATTCTACTCTGAAAAGATTTTTTTTAATTATTTAGTCTTGTGAGAGGGACAATTTCACTATGGTAAAATCAATTACATAGAAATTTTTTGTATCTCTCCAGTCATCACGTACAATGGTAGCTACACCTCCACTGTTCTTGTAATTGCTATGCCTGCACATATTCTAATGTAAAGGAGATCACGTAGTTTCTAGAACACATAGATAGAATTCTACATAGTTATAATTAACAAATAACTTTTTTGGCAAAAGGACTCAGAAGGTTTCTTTTAGTAATCAAAGAGAAATCTTCAATTTTATTTCAAGTTGTGTTTTCAATTCTGGAAGTCTAATTGGGTTCACTGGGTTCATTTTATGTGAATTGTTCTTTTTTTCTGATGAACTCTTTGCATTTCTACCACACGTTTAATATCAACATATCTTTGGTAATTATTTAATCTGAAAAGGGTTTGGATTCATAGCAGTTACAACAAACAACACATAGAGCTTTGATTGTCGTTCAATATGCATTAAACTGTCTATTCTTTATGCTTCTACTATTTTCAGAGTTAAAAAGCCAATGTAATTGGCAGAGGTACTTGTTATATAATTGTGAATGGAACATACATAGAAAAAAACCTGAATCAACTGTGCTTAACTTTAGATGGAAAATTACTGTTGTTTTTCTTAAAGCATAGAAAAATTAAGTGAAACATTGTGATGTTCAGTTCTCTGAATGTGTATTAGACACTAAAACTATAAGTGGACAGCATCATTTGCTCCTCAGAAGGTGATGACATGATCAGTTCATATTTAGCCATAGACCTTTATGTGAACAGTGGATATGTTCAGCCTTGACACTTGAACAATTATTTAGAAATGATGTCAACATGTTCAGTTATCACTTTGACAATTGTCACACATTATAAACAACCACCGAGGTGATGGTGTACTGTGTGGTTTTATTCTGACAGTCTACCAGGTTTTACATTTGGCTTATCATACTGACTTATTTACAACTTCTTTTTATAAAGTCAAAGCTCCAGTGTAGGGGCCTTGGGAATGGCTCAGCCTAGAAAAGTACTTGCCATCAAGCCTGAGGACTTGAATTCAATCCCTGGGACTCATGTCATGGAAGGAGGGAACCGACTCTCATTACTTGTCATCTCTTCTTTAAACACATGCAATGACACACACATGTGCACACACAATAAAATGTAAGTGCAACAGAAGTTTAAAAATTATATCTTAAAAATTTCAGCATCGATGGTAAGGAGTCTCTGAGGCCCTGCCTCTACTGGGTCCAGACTGCTGTTAAGAGAAAGTCATTAATTTCGAGAATTGTGGTCACTGGCAGGCATCTCATCCTCCACTCCCCAATGTATAGCCTTATATCCATTTACATATGGTCAGCATTAATTAGTCTCAGGAGGCTATCAATAAAAATGATTAGAAGGAGATATGAAGTTGGGTGGAGAATGAATTAATGAGTACAAATAGGAGATTGAGAGAGAAATGAGATGAGTGGATATAATCAAAATGCATCATATGCATGTATAAAATTTTCAAATAACAGAAATGGAAAATTGCTCTTCATTGATGGATGTGACCACTGGTGGATATTTCATTCTTGGGTATATGACTTCCACATCCATGCACATATGGGGAACTCTAACTAGGCTTAATAAGTTATCACAAAAGCGACAGAGAAATGGGGCAACAAGTTGTGGAGGGCACAATAGTCTGGAGGAGGAAATAAGGGTAGATATGACATGTTTAATTTTATACCTTTATAAAATTTAAAAAAATAAATGTTTATATGATGCTTTTGTTCCTTCTTTGAGAGATGCTGATGTATTTTATTATTCAACTTATTAGCTACCAGGAGAACTGGGTTTTTAACAGTTCTTTATACATTTTAGATGTCAATTTATCTACCTAATATATAGCTGGTAAAGATTATCTTCTGTTCCATGGCCTGTGATTTTTCCCTGCTGATAGTTTTCTGTTGCTGTAAGAAGTCAATTTACTGTCTTTAACTCTCACCTTAATATTTAGTTGATAGATAGAATGATACAGCCATGGTAGCATGAGAGTTATAAAGCTAGGTCATGAAAGGAGATTGTTTCTGTATCACTGATATGTATGAAATACTCCTGCCCTGAGGCTGTTATTATATGAGAAACCTTAAACTAATCATGTGGTAAGAATACATAAGTAGGTCCATAAGCTAAGTAGATGCCCCCTTCTGTCCCTCCAATTCCAGGATTTAGATAATAAATCTAGATACAACTGAGGAAGGTACATTAATTAAGCACATCACCAAAGTTTTCTCTTGCCAAATTCTTAATCTTTATAAGGAACATCATAAACTTACTTTCATCCACTCAGTGTTGGAGCAATGTTAACAATATAGCAATAGATAACCATGTTGGCTAGTATTTTGTTAACTTGACATGAGCTAGAATCATCTAAGGGGGGGGGAATATCAATGAAGAAAATGTCTCTAAAGACAGGGCTGTAGGCAAGAATATAGATCATTTTCTCATTAGTGATTGATGTAGAAGAGCCCAGCCCGTAGTCAGTAGAGCTACTACTCCTGGGCTAGTGGTCCTGGGTTCTATAAGACAGCAGATTAAAGAGCAAGCCAGTAAGCAACATTACTCTATGGCCTCTCCATCAATTCCTGCCTCAAGTTTCTGCCCTGCTTGAGTTTGTGTCTTTCCATGATAAATGATGATACGGACGCATAGGCATAATAAACCCTTTCATTTCAAGTTGATTTTTGGTCATAGTGTTTCATCACAGCAAAAGCAACCATAACTAAGATGATAACAACAATAACAACAAAAATAAATTCTATTGCCTCAAAAGGAAGTTGCAATTATTAAAATATATAGAAATCAATGATTTGGGGACCAAATATTAATTGTAAATGGAAGTGACTTTAAACTAAGTTCAAAAGTTTTAGCAACCAAACAGACAAGGCTCCCACAAAGCCCATCCAGGCAGTAGAATCAAAGCCCAGTGCCATTGCCTTTGGCTTGTCAGTCAGCCTCCACCGTCAGCCACATTCAGAGAGTCGGGTTTGATCACATGCTCCATCAGTCCCATTCCAACTGGCCTTGGTGATCTCCCATTAGATCTGTCCCACTGTCTCAGTGGCTGAACACACCCCTCGCGGTCCTGCTGACTTCCTTGCTCATGTTCTCCCTCCCTCTGCTAAAAAAAAAAAAGAAAGAAAAAAGAAAGAAAGAAAGAAAGAAAGAAAGAAAGAAAGAAAGAAAGAAAGAAAGAAAGTTTTAGCAAGAAGTCTGCAAGCAATTCAACAGTTTATCACTGGCAATTGCAATTGAAATATACATCGTTCTATAGTTTGGATGTAAAACATTGCAAGGATGCCTAGTTGTTAAAGATTTGGCAAAGTTTGGGGGCACAATTGGGAAAGAGTGGAACCTTTAGGATATGAGTCTTATGGAAGAAAATCAAGTTACAAGTGAATGAGTTCAAGTAAGAAACTTGTCATTCTGCCTCCTTCTCTTCTTCCTCTCTTTTCTGGTCTAAAGTTTTGATGTGAAGTCTTCCAACATCATGAGATACTGTGTATCCCCCTAACAACAGGATTATATTACCGCTGGCTGAAATCTCTGAAGTCATAAATCAAAACAAACTTTCCATTATTTATAAGGCTACAGCAATAGGAAAGCATACCACTGGTTCAATAAAACACTTACAGTTCCGTGGAGAGAACACTCACAATAAGACTAAGATAAACACGCTTCACTGACTTTGACAAAGTACCCAGAGCAATCCAGTGGAAGAAATATTTCTATTTACAAACTTCACTTGGACATTAGGTGTCCAGTTGCAATGAAATAAGTTTGAACACACAGAAATAAAACTTTCCAAAAACACTAACATAGTGCAAAGCACAGACCAAAGTGCAAATTAAAAAGCTAAAATTACTTTAAAATATAAAATAAATTCTACATGATGCGGAAATTCATCATGTGTTTTTAAATCCCACATAAAAATCAGTTATATAAAAATTTATTAAGTGGGCTGTGTTTTTTTTAATTTGATCTGTAGCTTTGACACTATTAAGAGGGTAAAAAGTCAGGAGTAGAATGAAAGAAATCTTTGAAAATTATATTTCTCCTGAATGTCTTATATCCAAAGCATATAAATATGCCTTAAATCTTAACAGTAACCATTATAAGCTCAATTGGAAAAAAGATATGATAGATCAAAATATATTGAAGGATAGTGAATATACTAAACTGCTTAACATTATATACTAACACATAATTAACATAAAAACTACTCCTATAAATTAATTTTTGTGACTAAAACCTATGTGTCCAACATTTGGACATGATCAGCTAAACTGTGCTTATTGGCCAGAAGAAGAGGAGGAGGAGGGAAAAAAAGAGAATGGAAAACAAAACAAAACAATTAAGTTTTAATACATTATTTTTAGGGAATAAAAAAACCAATTACAGCCAGGTAGGAAAATAGTTTGATAGTTATTTATAAACCTAAGTACAGCAATAAAGTCTAGTAACAACAATCCCTGATATTTACACAACAAAATTGTAAACTTATGTCTGCGCGAAAATATGAATGCAACTATTTGTAGCAACTGTATTCATAATTATAAAAGAAACTGTGGCAACTAAGATATAGCTGAATTTAGTTATAAAAAGTAATTAGTTATCCCACAAAACAGTAATGTGTCTTAAATGTATATTGTTGCTAAGTGAAAGGAGGGTCAAACAAACTGCATCTTCTGTAATTCTATTTCTATGCCTTGCTAGAAAAGAAAAAGCATGATTCTCTGAACAGCGATATATCACCTGGGCTTCAGAAAGGGAAGAGAATGCAAAGCATTAAGCATAAAGGACTTTGGGGGAGTGATAAATGATATAATAATATATTGTACCATAATGACAGATTTATTATGTTACACCTTTGTCAAAAACCCATAAAACCTTCAATAACAGAATAAAACTCAAAGCATGAAAAATAAAGATATTTACATGGCTTTGTGATCTTAGAATTAAATGTGGTTTATGACAAATGAATTTAACTCTGCTGTAAATGTTTAGAATACCATAACTGAGTGTGCTGGTCTAAGACTAAAAATAAATGGGGAATGAGGTGAATTCCAGAACAACTGTACTATGGATGATAAACTCTAACAGGGACACAGTAAGCGTTCTGAAGTTACTGTCCATGTAAACTGGATTTGAACTGAGAAATTAAATAAATAGATAAGAGGTGGCAAAAGACAGTTTTCACTCTTAGAATAATAATTACAGGAAGCAAGAACAGAAGTAAGAATAACGAACAAATTAATGAATCACCGTTGCAGACATCAACACAAGCAATTAGCACAGTCTGATGGGTACACACAGAGCTGTGGTTAGGTTTTGATACACACAACTAAGCATATACTGATATATTCTCTGACTAGCTTTGTGGGCTGATACTAATAAATAATAACTAAGTAACAACAAGTAGACCTAACAGTTAACATTAGAATTCAAATGTACTTTTTAATAAAATAATCCAGAGCTCCCTGGAGAAATGGCTAATTTTGGAGCAGAAGAAGGGGATGTATGAGAGGTACTCACTCCAGAAATCATAAAAATCATTCAGTGCTACCAAGAATGAAAAATTTTAAAGCACTGACATAGTTTTAATCTACATTTCTCTGCTGAGTAGAAGTACCTGAACACCTTCTAAGGTGTTTAATGTCAATTTGTGTCACGTCCGCCTTGCCAGCAAGGATGATGCAACACTGGACTCTTCTAACTGTGGTTTATTCAGGACCTTTGAACAATCTTCTCACCCTCTCGCCCAGGGCAGAGCTAGCCTACAGCTTAAATAACCTCTGGGTGGGTAGCCAACCCCAGCAAGCCACGTGGGAAATGCAGATAGGTCCAGAAATACCAAAGCAATCCAGATCCTTAGCATTAGCCATATATGGAGTTGTTTATGACCAAGAGAATTCACCGTAGGGAAGGTGGAAGGCGGAAACCAGTGCCATCTTTAAGGCATGGCATTATGCAGCTCTCTACAAATTTGCATTTTTATTTTAAGAAATTTCTGTTCAGTCCCATAACCCATGTTTAACTTTTTTAAACATTAGGCTGCTTGTTTTTTGATCTTTAATATTTTAAATTCTTATATATTCTAAATACTAATCCTCTTTTTGATATACAGCTGACAAGATTTTGTTTTTTTTTCACTCAATCATCTGCCTCTTTCCCCCTTCTTTTTTGTACAGGAGCATTTCTAACTTTCTGGGATCACATTGGTCAATTATCGGTCTTACTTCCTACACTTCTGAATTCTTATCCAGAAAGTCTTTAGGCATGCCTATAATTTTCTCCTCTAGCAATTTAAGGTCATCAGGTCTTAATCTGTTTAGAGTTTTGTTCAGAATGAGAAATAAGGGAATGTCATCTTCTGATTATGATGACATAACCATTAAGTAGCCACTGTGTTTACCTGCATAAGATGAAGCCAATCAATATTCTAGCACGGACAGAGAGAGGGAAATAGACTGGGGATATCACACCTAACTAAGCAACTGTCTGCAACTGATAAACACTGGCAAAAGAAAATAATTTTTGTTCAGTGGAGTCTCACTGAGTATAATAACACCACTTCAGGGCCTGGCTTGAAGTATTGCTCACACAAACACAGCCATATGGAGGAATCCATACAGAACCACAGGTCACTGGAAAAGCTGGCTACCATATGGGCTCAAGAACAATGGAAAATTTCTCCTTGGGAGTGCAGGTATGAGATTCTATGAACAAATCATCAGTGTGTGCAAAAAGAACGACTGCAGATTCCTTTTCCTGCATCTTTACAACATGAGACCTGAGGAAGACCTCCTCTGAGATTTATCCAATTCCTACCCCACTGCTGTCTCAGTATCCATGATAAAGTTGAGGTTGTTGTAAGTTAGAAGACCCCCCCCCCCACCAAGTCTTGATTTTACTGTACAAGTGTCTTTGTGTCTTCATTCCAACTCTGATCCTAGTCAGGGTTTGAGGACCCAAGCCCTGGGGCCCAGAGCCCATAAGTAACTTGATCTTAATTTAATTGTTCTTGAGAACTGAGACATCCACAGCTCAACAGTGGATGTGCGCTGCTGAGCAGGTGTTCTGTCTAGACACACAAGTAAACTTCCTCTCCACTGCTGAAATTGTGGTATACACGAGTTATAGTTCATGACAGAAATTAGAAAGGCATATTTTATGGTAATTCAGAAAATGCTTAAACATTACTTATCTCAGTCAGGTGGGTATAGACAATACTATTGAACCCATCTGTATTGCTTCCTAGCCATCATCTTGTCTATGTCTGATTAGAAAAAATTTCATGTTAGTATCAACATTCATATACAATATCAGTACAGATTTCAAATGTGATCATCTATTGTTTGAGATTATAATAATATCTCATTATTTCTCCTTTCTTCTTTCTAAACTTTCCCATATAGCCCTCCTTGCTGTTTTGAAAATTTATGGCCTGTTTTTCCATTATTTTTGCATGCATGTGTGTATGCATATATGTGCACTTGTGTATATGTATATGTGTGTGTGTGTATGTATAGAAGTATAGTCTGTTTGGTGTGTGACGTTACCTATAGACATGTTTTCTGGGATAACCATTGGGTATTGTTTAGCCAATTGGTGTGTTCTTCCCTAGAGAATGCTATTTCTCCCTCCTAGCATGCCTTCGTTGCCTAAAGTTATTTGTACAGGGTTTGAGACTTTGGGCTCCTTCCCTGTCTATTTTGGCATCTCCATTGGTGTCATCTTTGTGCCCCTCATGTTTGGGCAGTCATGTTGATGAGACTATGTGTAAGATACCTAATCTATAACTGACATGAAAGCCTCCTTCCTGGGGGCAAGATTTCACAGTACTAGAAAGCACCATGCAAACGTCCAATGGTTAGAGGTAATCAGCAGTTCTGCCTCATTATAATGCCTGTGATTCTTTTAAGAGAAGGCTACTTGGAAACAATAATGCTAAATTTCTTGAACACAAAAAGTTTTAATATCAGTTGCTGATAACTGACATGAGCATGCTGGAGAAAAATCAGCTTCCTCTTGTTTATTTTAAGGGTAGACTATTATAATCATTTTTCTTCTTAAATCCTTTCAACTGGCTGGTGAAGCTGTGAGCGCTTTTGCAAAAACAATGTCATAAAAGCATAGAAGAAAAAAGACAATCAGTCACATATACAGAGTCATCAAATTCTTTAAGATTTTTAAGTAACATTGGAACATTAAATAATACTTTTCAATAAGATAATGATTACTACAATTTTGAAGTAATGATGAGAACAAACACTGAAATAGTTACAAAAACTACCAATTAGAATGAAAGCATTCAAGATTTCTAACGGTAAGAAAATAGCCAGGACATCAAACACGCATTGTTTAATTTTGTCTATATTCATAACTGACAAAAGGAAAAGATTTTATCTATATTACATGCTTTTTCTCTTATGAAGCAAAAGCCCTCGTTGAGAAAGATTATACTCAAATCTTTCCTACCTAGAATAACGTTTGTCTCAGGTAGGTAAAACTGCTTCCTACTTTTTCCTTACATAAAGTTTTTATTTGACTTCCAACAAAATGCATACTTTAACTTCCAAAACCAGATCCACAGATTCCACGGCACGACCTTCTTAAACCCTCTGCCTTGAATTTACTCTCTTATTCCTCAGTGGGTCTGTCTCCTGTATCTAGAAAGGTGTCTGGCTCATGACAGATACTCAATAAGAATTTTCCGTAGGGATGAATGATGGTGTTTTCTGTATGTTCTCCACAGGACAGTCAGCTCCCTAGTTGTAGATGTGATGATTCAAGAAGACTGATGTGAAGGAGGAATAAAGGAGTAGAAAAAATGATCAGGCTACCATCAGCCTTTCAAGGGGAAAATGTGCTTTTAGACTGTCTCTTCTTGGCCATGTATGTCAGCCTAAGACCAAATGTCCAATCATATACACTAAAATGAGAAACACAGAATTCACATAAATGACTGTGGGATTTTTCTTTTTTTTAACCTTATTTTCAAAGGTTTATATATAGCATATCAAGAATTTTTTTAAATTAACTATTTGATACCATACACCCCACATTCCATGATGCTGAAGAGAGAATGCGCACAAATGTATGCGTGTCACGGAATGTGGAACTTTGATATCAGTAAAAACAAGAAGAAATAACATGAATAACAGTAAACAAGAAAAACAAGGAAGTCGAGTTGTCCACATGAAGGATTTATAATGAATAAAGACTTTTTAGTTTGGAGTAAAGTAAGTGTATAAAATAAATGTATAAAGTTTTTGTATATAGGAGAATGACATCTAATATAAAACTATCCATCCATTTCACATTTCTATATTTATCTCTTGAAAATTATTACTTAAAATCTACTTAAAAAGTCACATAAAATTGTAAAAATTCAAAAAATTAATGCAAAACACCCATTAGTTTTGGCAGAAGTATACTTTTTTTGTTTATTTCTTGTACCTCTTAGACTCTTCCAAATTTTGAGTCTAGATTATGTAACATGTAGAAATCTATTCAGGCCATAGGAGTAGTCTATTTGTAGGTTTTATCATTCTGTTCACAGTAGGTGGCTCCTAAAAGAGATACTACAGGTCTTGGTTTTCCATTCTGATTTACACAAGCATTGCTTAATAGGCACCCTTGAGGGACAGTGACCGCAGAGGGGTGGCTCTGGAGAGGCAAACACGTGATGCCAAAACAGCTGCCCCACCAAGGAGACCAGACTATAAAGTGTGCCAGAGAGATTATCAATCTCACGGCACGAGAGGTTTTATGGCTCGTAGCTCCTAACCGCCTTTTCTCACATCTGCTTCCCTTCTTTCCATTCTTCAGTGTCTGAACCTGTTTGCATAATTTTCCATCTTTCAGTCTATGATATTCAATGACAAAGAAATAGAATACACCAGAGACGAAGCCAAGCATATTAAAAACCTGGCTTCTCTGGTCATTTTGTCCTCTCTGACATCCTGGGACTGTTTCATTTAGGTAAACATGTATGTGCTTTCAAATGAGTGTGTGTTGATAATTTTAAAGGACTAATGAAACTTAAGTGAATGCTGTTTTTCTCATTAACTATTACAGTTAAGCTTGAAATGACATTTTATTAATGATTACATTTCAGTGTATAAAATCTTTCTCCATCACTGGTAAATAAGAGATCTGAAACTGAACATAAAATTTACATATAATGCCTAAACATTATGGTGTAAGTATCATGAACAAAATATCACATTTAGTCTCAAAAAAGAGTATCGGTGGTTTGAATAAAGTCAATAGTCGCTTCTAGAGGCTCAGCTGTTATGTAACAAAATTTTTAATGCAAAATATGGTCTAGACAAGGACAATTAATAAAAAATACTCAAAATAGAGGATACTAGAATATTTGCTTTAAAAAACCAAGGAATTCTGAACTGCCATTGTATAAAGTAGTATTAGGTATCACTAAGATATAAAAACATTTTTTAAAAAACAATAATATAATTAATTAATCATTTGATTATTGATAAACATGGGCAAAATTCTTGTCCCTTAGGAAATAATGATGGTTTTCCTAAAATTTCAGGATTTAAAAACCTTGGGCTCTCTATTTTGTAGTGATCTTTGAAGGCCAGAGGCCCCCTTGGCAAAGTCCAGGAACATTATGAGGCCACACTTAAAATCTGAAGAGCATTCAGGAGAAAATTCCGGAAAATGTTTTTGTTCCTCTCTCAATGTGTCTTGGTAGCACCGAGCCCCATTTCCCATTATAACACTCTCTATTAATAGATCCTCGTTTGTACATTTCTTCTTTTCGAATCTCGCTCTTCTTCAATATTAGTCCAGCTTGCTGGAACAATCAACTGAGAGAACTGACCGTGAAACATTTCCAGTGCTCCCTCAGAAGGAGGTTAACTCATAAGAAAATTGGTAGGTCACCTCTGTCCTTCCAGTCCTAACCTTCAAGGAGACACCGATGGACTGGGAGCAAATTTCTTGAGGAAAATACAGTAATGGGGACTGAGAGAAATGATCGATCTGATATAAAGCTAACCCCAAGGATGAAGAGAAAGTAGGTCAGAAATCTTAAAATGATGTAACATATAGGCCCATTTTTACAAATATAGGCCTGTTTTTACAAATCCTGTAGTGATTCCTTAAGCCACAGTTACCAGTCAAAGGGGCTCGACATCTACCAGGAGTGCCCTGTTCTGAAATCCATTCCTCTCAATTGCTGACTAGAAGTTTCCAGGGGGAAGTGCAGCAGTCTTGATGTCACTGCACCTAAGAGTTTTGGCTAAAGCATCTGGGTCTCCCAGTCAACTACACTTGATTTGGTTGGAGGGCTGGCAGAAAAGAGCTTATGTACTATCGGGATTAGGAAGCAGCCTACCATGGAGAGATGGCTCTGCAGCTCCAAGCCTGCGCTCTTCTATCTGAGGACCCAGGTTTCTTTCCCTGTGCTCTTGTCAGGCAACTCTTAACTACTGGCATGTAACCCCAGCTCCCAATGAATCCAGAACTTCCCGTCTCCCTTAGCTCCTGCATTCAATATGCACTCACTCACATACATAATTTAAAGCTGAAATAAAATCTTTAATAAAAGTTATTTAAGGAAAGAAGCTAGCTTGCTAATGAACAATAGGCACTTCTCTACCCGGGGAGAACTTCGAGGAGGCAATTCTCCTTCACTACAGCGGTTATTTAAGAGCATCATTCCCTCCTTTCCTTTACGTGCAGTCTCAGTACTCTCCACCTTTAGATATTACCTAGGCATCTCTGGGTGGTAAGACTCGAGTTTCCTTCTTTAGGAGATTAGGCCCTTGATGAGCATGTTTTTTTCTCAAGACACATTTCCCTTCTGAGATCAGTCCCAGAGAAAAGGATTCATGAGATTACCTACAGCCAATGAAGTTTCATTTCTCCACGTATTTTCCCCACCTCCACTATGGAAAACAAACGCTACAGTCCCTTCCCCCAGCCAAGAGAAATTATTTCTGTTTGCGGAGTGACCTTTCATCTCATCTGCTTTTAATAAAGTATCTTGGTATTGGGACAAATTGTTAAATATGTCCCCTACCATGAGTTTGATCATTTGTAACCTCCAGCTTGCAGTTCTGGGGACAAGAAGCTGGTTACTGTCAATCAACAGATAGGGCTACATTTGCTTATAACCTTAATTATCAGATTCAAAGTTCCTTTTTATTGTGGACATTGTATCATCTAGAGTCTATGCTGCCTCATCTCAAAGAGAGATGTTGTATTCTTTTGCCACTAACTGAGTGCCCCAGTAGCACCTTTTGAAACTATTCCAACATACTATGAAGATAATGACCTTTGGATGACCAACAGACTAAACATACCGTAGACTTATACTGCCAGGCCTATTTCTTTATCATCATCCTTGTGACATGGGTTCTCAGGTATATTCTCTTTTGTTACCTGGGAACTAAATCTCATGTGTTCCATTCCTATAGACAAGACAAACTTCCAGTTGTGGTGTTAGTTGGGACTCTGCAGGCAGGAAAATAAGTTCATAGCAGAAGAGGTATTCATTCTGGTGAAGATAGACCACTAAAAACTTAAGTATGAAAGGGCTCAAATGTTTTAAATTGCTAGTGAGTATTCTATTGCTATCTACCAGAAATGATGCAGGCTAGGGAATAGGCTGTTACCAGTTAAAGAAGAATGGACTCTCAGAAGCATCCCTACTTGCTGTCAGGACAAGAGGACAGACAGAGGACACAGAGGGGAGGTGATTTCCTTCAGAGGTGAATGTTCTAATACTTTCTTGAAGATTCTGCAACAAGGTTCCACAGATCAGTTAGTGTATACAGAAGCAATGCCTTGTTCAATAGACCTGGAAGACAGACCTCTGGACTCAAAGTGTCAGCAGAGTGTTCCTTCTGAGAGCTGTAGAGCAGGATCTTTCCTAAACCTCTCCCACACTCTGGCAGCCCTGGTACTCTTTGATATTTAGGCAGCATTCTCCTGTGTTTTCATTTTGTTTTTCCTCTGTGTTTGGCTTGCTGTGTGTTCAAATTTAACTTCTTCGTTAAGGGTATAAATCCTTTTGGATTATTGCCTTCCCTAGCAGGTTTTTCTTAATTAAATATGTCTACCAGGATTTAACAAGTAAGGTTACATTCTGAAGTACTGAGGATTTTGACCTCGGCATCAGAACAGTTGAAGGGATGCAATTCAACCTATTATATCTCAGAATTTTGAGATAATTGTATATGTAGTTTACATACCCCTTTCAAATGGGTTTTTTCCTCTTTCTCTCTGCAAACTGGAGTAATTTAGCTTATTTTGATGGTGGAAAGCTGTAAACCACCCAACTTAGTGACTGATTCTCAAAATTCAATCGTGTGATGCCCCATCAGGTCTTGGCTCACAGATTTCAGAGCCTGTTGATACACACAATAATTGTTTCTCAGAATCTGTACGTGTAAACATTATTGCTATGTTTATCACACAGGATCTACGATCCTAGAGGTTCTATTAAATTGCTGCTATGACATCTTTCAGTTGTTCTCCTGGGCTTGTCTGTGCTGTACAGTGTCAGGTAAGCAAGCAAAATTGATATTGGTAACATTGCTGTATTTTTGTAATTACGGGATATCCTAATCTTTATTATATTCTTTCAATGTGATCTTTTTCCACTTCATTTTCATAGCTATGGAGAAATCTCAAAGTCTTCCACTTCTCAAACATAATAAATCTACTCTTAGAATCTATGGTCCTTACGTGGGTAACTCTAGTTGCCAAACACATCCATTTCTATTATTTACACTTAATACTCAGGGAAATGAGCACTGTGTGGATCTGCAAACCCAATAAGGCTCTTGCAAGACAGGTTTTTATTTAGCCAGAAGTCATTTCATTACCTAGTTCTCTTAAAGCCATGCTCCCACAGAGTAATGCTGGCAATGTCTTTGTCCTTTCTGTGTCAATGTCAGCTCAGACACTGTGACCAACATGCCTTGGGATATCTAAGTTGTCTTATGTCCCCTGAGCAGATGAACTGAAATAAATAGCTACAGATTCTTGGACAATTCATTTATCATTATGATTCATTGTAGGAAATCAATAACCTGTTCTGTCGGTGGGTTCACTAATATAAAAGAGACTTAGGTTTAGGTTCTAGGCAAGAACCTGTAACTTTTTCTTGGAGTCACAGATATCAGTAGTCTTTCTCGATTCCTGAATTTTATTTATTATATGGTTATGAAGCTCTCAGAATATTCCCACATTTCTATCACAGAAATAAGAAATATTGTATTTTTATCCAGGGATATCTGTGTCATTAACATTGTACACGACAATGTAGAACATACAGAGTCCTTGGATGCCCTTCAACCTCGTGAGCAATAAATTTAACTGTCTGGCATTTAAGTCCCACTTCCTGTCCTCTTTTATTTAAGGGGCTTATCACAGTGAGCAGTATATTCATATACACATAATATATGAAATATGTGTATTCCTACCATCATTTCTAGCCTGAAGAGCAGAACTTTACCTAACGTTCTAGTGGTGTTATAACGTAACAGATTACTATTGGCAATTTTGTTGATGGCTGTGTTCTTTGAACCCTTCATGAAACACAGTCCTCTGGGAAAATGTCAGAAGTATATTTAATAATGTGTGCATGCAGGAATGCCGTTTCCCTCAGTGTCTTCCTTCCTTCCTTCACCATCTAGCAGAATGACTCAAGCCATCCGCAAGAGTAACTCAGAACTGGGAATTTCTATATTGGCTATCACTTCCCAGGAATATGAGTCATATCTGAACCATGAACTTTTACCATGTTTACTGCCATTTTTACTTAAAATTTTAAATGCATATCCTAAGAAGATCTCTTCAAGACAACGAAGTCCTGATTATTAAATGCTTCACTTTACTTCTTCAATCAAGCATCTTTCAAATATTTTCCCAGGTGCTTTCTCCTAGATTTCTGTAGCAAAAACAACACTCTAATTAGCAGAGTTCACATCAGAAAATCATTTACCAGTTAGGGCCTTGAATATGTTACTTAATGTTATGACACTTCAGTTTCTTCATAAGCAAAGTAGAGATGAGAGTTTTTGTTCTTAACAACTGGCATTAAGTCTTTTAATTGCGCTGTGGATGAGTTGATCCAGAGCTTACAGGGACTGATTGAACCAAATATGGTACCGGGTCTGCAAGAGGCCCCCTAAAGTATTTCCTATTGGTAAAGGGTTACTTTACCTGTCCCTTGTTGTTTGGCACTCATTGGTCCAGTGCTGTCCTTTGGCACACTTCCTGCATACTCCAGAGGGTTGTTTAAATTATTTCTAGAAAAATCACTGTTTCTAGGAATACCTTGCCTACAATCCTTTTCTAATGACCTTTCTTACACAGTTGAAACATCTGACATTTTGATTTTTTCTTAAATTTTTTTAGAAATTACTTCTCTCAAAGTAGCATAATAAAGCATGATATTCATTATCAGCTGTATCTCTAATCCATTCATCTACTGGTGCTGTTCTTGCCTTTAAAGGCCTAATCACCATTTTACATTCTGAATTAGCATTTTCAAAAGCCAAAGATTTGATTAATAGTTGTCTGACTTCTGGATCTGATACCATTTTACTTGCAGCTGAAGTTAATCTTTGTAAAAGATCACTGAAGGCTTCTTTGGGGACTTATATCATTTTAGTAAATGACTCAGATTTGTTTCCTGATTCTTCAACCTTTCTCTAAACCTTTAAAGCTGCTAAACAATACTGGGCCAAGGAGTAATCATGAAATTCAAACTGTCTTTGCAATTCAGCGTATTGACCTCCGCTTATAAACTGATCTTGGGAATACCTCTAGCCCCATTTAGTGGTTCAGGGGTCCTAGCTTCCTGAAATAGGAATGTACACCATTGTAACTGATGACAAGCTTCCATTATTGCTGTGGCTAAATCTCTCCAATTTGGAGAGATAATTCTGTTCCAAGTTGCCCATGAATAAGCTTCAAGTAAGGTAAATACATACCATATGAAAAGACCACTTCCTTAAATATCCTCAAATCTAATATTTCTCTAAGGTTCCATTTCATTCCTTGATAACTTTGTGGATGCCTATCATCTTCTGACCATTCTTGTATAGAAACTGAATAAATGAAGATTGAGTTTCTAATAATGTTGGGTTACCCCTATTTGGTTGTATTATGTGGTAGTATGGTAGGTTAACAAGAGCCTTTAGGGTACAGCCCTGAGATTCTCAGGACTCAGATTGGATGCAACAGCAAGAAAAAGTACATTATTCTGAATTATCAATTGCCATATGCTGTATATTTCCTAGCCTCTGACAGTAAATACTTAGCCAAATTCCACTGTCTGTGTCTAAGTATTTTCCTTGTTTTCATTAAGTTTTTCTAAGGCTTGTATCCTATTCGTCTACTTTTCATATTTGCCACAGTGATCAAACCACTTTTTAAAAGATAAAATATGAATTACCAGACTGTTAGTAATTACAATAAGCATTACACCAAGCCCAGCTAAGTCATCTGTCCCCTCATTTACTGCTTCCATTTCGAAGCCATCCAAAGTCGCACTATACAGGGTCCTAACTCCCTGCATTGTGATATTTTCCATCCTTATTATTGGAAATTTTTTCCTTTTATTATTCCTTATCTCTCTCCTAAAGGACTTCCCAGGTATCTCTCCAAATCTTCTGACTTCTCAGTTTGTCCACAGCAGGGGCATCATAGGCCAGCAGCAGTGCCAGCAGAAGTGGAGGCACCAACTGTCATGACCTCTTCGTATGTGTGATCATGTCACATGTTAGAGCACCAAATGTCATTTGTAAACTAAACCTCAGTCTTATGATTATTACCAATAATGAATGTCATCAGGAGTGAGAGGCTGAGGTGAAAACCTGTTAGCTCAGAGAGGCCGAGGAACAACCAGCTGACCTTCCTCCTTAGCTTACTTCATAGAAAGAGAACATTCCTTCCTCTGTCCCAAACCAAAAGTGCCACCAGACCTAATATCCTCCTCACTACTTCCTGTGTGTCTCTTTAACCATTATCCTGATTTCCTCTTACTCTCTATGGCTACTTCCTGCCAACTAGTTGCTGACTCCACCTCCTGACTCAAGACTGATTTCATTTAATTAATGTGAGTCTCATGCTTCACAGTGTGATCGAATATCCCACAGCAGATAGTACTGGTACCCCTCTTGGGGGTTAAATTCAAGAATACTTTGTTATAAAATAAACACAGTAGTATAATGTGTATGAATTTGTCAGCACACAGTAAATTCTGAAAGTATTAGCAGGGCTAGTGCCCTGGTACAATGGATAGTTCAAGTCATCTGCTCCTTTATAGTTACCTTAAATGCACTCTGGCCTGAGGTGTCCCCAGATTGTACAAGTATTATCTGAAATGCAGAGCAGATTCCTCAATACCAGCTCCACTCATGGACTAGACTCTGTTACGATTGCTTTTAAATGATAAAAAGCTGATGTTTGCAACTCCTAGTAACGTTCCACAACATGACCATGTGACACCTTTACAGCGTTGACCTCCTAGCTGACAGAGCTGGTAGCCAGCTCTTACTAAGGTGGAACAGACTTCATCTCTGAAGCCGTTGTCAGCTTTTCCGTGTGTGTCAGGAGTTCACTCAACTCTCAGGCAGCAACTGGTAAAGTGCCTCTTAGTTCATGAAGATCTGACCTTTCGTCTTCACCAAGCCCTTCTGCTTGGAGTATCTTTGAAGATTAGATTAAGAATGTAGCAAGGCACTTCTGTTGGGGAGGAAAGGTACAAACTGCATGAATAATAGCAGAGTACAGAAAGCTAAAAGGTCAGGGAGGGGTAGAGAAACATATACTTCCTCACAGCAAAGAGCATGATGTGGTTATAAATAGGATTTAATTACGTATCCGGAGGCGAGGTGTGAGGGACACAGGCATTAAAGACACAAAGAGATACTGCGAAGAATACCTCAAAGCTACTCCACATAGGACGTCCTCTTGCTGATTTAACAGCAGCAGCCAGCTCAGACTGATGTTTGAAGACAGCGGACAGAAGGAGATAGCAAACGCTTCCTGGAAGCTCTAGGGACAGGGTTGCAGTGACATGTTTAGACAGCAAACTAGGGTATTTCCAGCATGGCTTTTGAGGGCCGGTGATTGTGTCCTTTCTGCCAAATGCCCCTGATGAGTCTGTATTCAAGAGTCAGGTCAAACTCAGAGAGTTTTAAAAATTATCTGGTGATATGCGTTCAGTTTTGAATATTTGTTCTATCATCCACCAGATTGTGAATTATGTGTTCTGTAATATGCTCCTGAAGAAAAATCACTTATCTCTCCAGGAATTATTGTGACCAATAAATGATATAATGATTATAAAGTGTCTGAAATGGAACCAGGCACATGATAAATATGCAATTAGTGTAATAATTAATATCTTTATTATCATTTCCATGGTTCTAAAGTTTGAATAAACTAAAGTCCATACCAACTGGGGGCTCATAATGCTGGAAGATTAATAATAAGCCAAGGTAAAAATGAGGACAGTGTTTTGACAGGCATGGGTCCTCATAAACAGAAAGGGGGCTGAGAAGGAAAAACTAGTTTTAGATGACAGCATCCTACACTCAGGAAACAAGGAGAAAATGAAAGTAAAAGAATAAAAATAATTTTGAGAAATTAATATCTGCATATATATATATATATATATATATATAATTTGAAAAGCTGTTAGAAATTGTGATGTTTTGTTTAAAGATTTCTTCTGGCCAGGCTTGATGATTTATACATGTACAATCCCAGCACGCAGAAGGCAAAGATAAGAGAACTACAAATTTGGGGTAACTTTGAGCTACAATAAATAAACAAGAAAACAAGCAAACAAATAAATAAATCACAGATAAAAAACATCAATATGTAAAGATAGTAGTTCAAAAAACTGAGTTTTGAATACAATTTCATTTTTCTTACATTTTACTAACTATCAGGTGTGGAGCAAATGCTTTGTTCAAATGAAACTGAATGAATGTAAGGAAATAAGAAGTAGCCATAGAGAAACTTTGTGTTGACACTAAAGACATTCTAAATGAGCCCAAAACTAAGGAACATCTCTCAATTCCGTCTGGACATGGTCTGTGGCTTTTAATGGCACTTTGCAAAATGAAGCTTAAACGTTTTTCTCGCCCTGGGCTTCTGGCCAGGCAGTAGAGTGTATTTCTATTTGGACATTAATCAAGAAGGCACTCCCCGAAGCTAGGAAGTAATGAGATCCTGCCAGGTCCTTGAGGTCCTGGAAGTTGACTCTCTATGTGATCCTCCTCATGGGTCAGATTATATTGAGTTATATCCAGTTTCCTGGGAGCATCTGGGAACTAGCCTAGTGAAGCTCTCAAAGCCACTCAGAAGACTAAACGTTCTGTGGATACCGGTGTCTACTCAAAGTTTTCATCCCGCGGTCTCCATATCTTTAGAGAAGACAGAAAGTTAACATTCAATTGGATCTTGGCATGGAAAACACTTAGGCAGGCTTTGGTTAAGTATTCTGTTAAGGTGTGCCCTTTTGATGAGACAATTGTCATCACCTTTGACCAAAATTTTCCAATTATGACTCCAATAACGAAAGAATAAAACTAAAATGTCTGTTTCTTGCTCTTAGATTAAATTTCAATTTCTAAATATACAGTGACTATTTTGTATCTTATTTTTTTCTCAATAATTTGTCAATCATTTAAGGAAAGCATTAGGTGTTATGACACACATCCGTAAAATCCTAGTGGTCAAGACACTGAATCATGAAGATCATGTGTTCCAAGACATGTGCTTCGGAACAAAGCAGGACCCTGTTTCATATAGAAAAACACTGAACAAGTAAATAGAGTGTATGGAAAATTCAATCCTTTATTCATAATTCCTGTACAAATATTCAAGAACATGCAATAAGGCTGCCCAAATTGCTTTCTTCCTATGAGTTTTGGAGTTCTAGGTAGGAAAGTATCTGATTCGCTGTTGCTCTTGTGCTCTCATTAAAACGTTTGCTTAGTAATTGTAAAGACTGGCTAATGAAAAGATCTACAATCGACTCTTGAATAGGAAGTCTATTTCTGGGTTCAAAAGTCATTCTTGAGAGTTTTTGTCGTGGTTCAAGTGCTCTCTCCAAATCTCACAATGAAATTTATTTGTTACTGTGAGGGAAAGTGGGAATTGGGATTTGTGAACTTATTAGCTCATTAGGACTCCACTGCCATGAAGGAATTAATGTCTATATCACAGTGGTTTTCCCAAAAGGAGTTCAGGTTTGAAAGTAGGCTTCCACCTTCTCTCAGGAAGCTTCTGCACTGACATGTGATTCTCCCCACAGTGGTTAAAATATCAAGACCATCTATCTATGCCTTCTTAGTCATTTTTCTATCCTCCATATCTGTGAACAATGAATATCTTTTTTAGTAAATTACTCAGTTTATGGTATTCTATTGGAGCAGAAAAGAGATGAAGGAAGGGTAGTTAGCAATGTTATGCTTGACTGTTCATCCATTTGAATCCATTTGAGTATGTGACTCAAGTTCAGTACTGTGAGAATATGCCAAAAGGTTAGTCCTTTCACACAAATGATAAATTCAAACATTGTAGGAGGAATAAATAATAATATTTCAAGGGAACCACCATCCCATCAAACCAAGTGGGGGCAGGTTGAGCCTGTGAATTCTTTACGGATGGCAGTCATTCTTAAAAGTTTCGTCTCTCCTAAACACAGCCTCGACTCTATTATCTCGGTCTCCTGAATCAAAGCTGTGAGAAGGGAACATGTCAAGATAGCAGTGGAACAAGATAATGAGTGCAAAATGACAGAAAACAGGAAACCTTTTCCTGAAGGATTCTGAGAAGAGCCAGCTAGAATGCGCAAGGCCACTAAAGGTTTCAGCATCTGTGGGATACTTTGTTTGCTTGGACAACGATTTTCGTGAGTTACTGGCAGATATCACACCAAGTAAATATAGAGGGCTGATGAGTGGAGGTGATGGCTTGGGACCATTAGAGTTTTCCTTACAGAGCTTTGATTAATGATTAGCTTGTTTAAAATAGTCCTCCATTAATGTGATTACAATTGTTGTTTTGAACAAAGAAAACAGTGTTAAGAATCTATTCAGAATCATGAAGTATTTTACACAGGATACAATTTACAAAGGATTCTTGAATGCTCTTTAGAAGGAACAAAATTCTAATTTTAACTGTGCTGAGATTGAAATTATGTTATTCCATAATAAATAATTATATATCAATTTTTATACCCAACAAAGCAGATTCTATTACAGAAGACAGGCTGATAAGGGAGGTTACACTTACAATGATCACTGAGAAAATCCTGGCTCATTTTTATTAATTTTTATTTTGGTTTTTAAGACAGAGTGTCTTTGTAGCTTTGTAGCCTGTCCTGGAACTCACTCTGAAGACGAGGCTAACCTTGAACTCACAGAAATGCACTGGCCCCTGTCTCCTGAATGCTGGGGTTAAAGGCCTGTGCCACCACCTCCTGTCTAGAAACATTTTTTATGAAATACCTAATTATGAATAAAGAATTGTAGTGTTATTAATTTAAAAGAAGGCAATTTATCAATGAAGTTAAAAAGATCAGGGTGTTTTCCAAGATTTCTCTCCCTCTGTAGCATATGTTAAGGTTGCAAATGCCAGGGACCCTTATTTACACCTTTGGAAATAACAATATTCTCCCCTCTCCTGTCCAAGGCTGGTCATAAGCAATTGATTTTTCAATAAGGAAGCCTTATCATTTAAAAATTTTATGTGTGTGCTGTATGTGAATCCTACATTTGTATGAGTGGGTGGATACATCAATTTACTCGTATAGAGTCCAGAAGAGGACGCCTCCTTTATTGCTGTCGTCTTTTTTGTTTTAATACGGTCTTTCATTGAACCTGGAGCTCTCCTTGTCCCATCTTCCTTCCCCTGATTAACTGATTATCTAACAGACCCAAGCTTTCTCCCTTCCCACCCCACCCCGTGCTTGAGTTTACAGCTACAGGAGCCTACCTGGAGTTTTACTTGGATGCTAAGGATCTGAATTCAGGTCTTCATGCTCGTACAAAAGTCATTTAATCCACGTAGGTACCTTCTCGTCACTGGCTCTGTCACTTTCATGCAGATTAATGTTCAGGCTGGTCAACCATAACAACTGATGCAAAATCTGTTAAGGTCTGTTAGTAATGATTCTTTCTTTTTTTATTTTTTAGGGTTTTTTCTCATTTTTATTAGATATTTTAAAAATACCAATCCAAGTTCCCTCTCCCTCTGCTCCTCTCATTTCCTCCACACACCCTCCCACCCCTATCCAATCCTCTGAGTGGGTAAGGAATATTGCTTTGGGGAAGGTCCAAGGCTGAGCAAGGTATCCATCCAAAGAAAATAGGTTCCCAAAAAGCCAGTACATTCAGTAGGGATAAATCCTGGTGTCATCACCAGTGGCCCCTCAGTCTGCCCCAGCCATGTAACTGTCAAAGAAAATGAGGCACATTTACACATTAGAGTACTATTCAGTAGTAAAAAAACATGGCAACTTGAATTTTTCATGAAAATTGACGGAATTAGAAAACACTATCCTGAGTGAGGTAGCCCATACCCCAAAAGACGAATATGGTATGTACTCACTTATAAGTGGATATAGGTAGCTATAAACAAAGAACATTGAGCTTATATAGTTCATGGGCCTAGAGAAGCTAAGTAATAAGGTGAACCCAAAGTAAACATACATAGATCCACCTGGAAATTAGAAACGGACAAGACCACTTGACAAAATTGGGAGCATGGAGGTGGGGGGGGGGAGAGTGGAAGGGGAAGAGGAGATGAGAAGGGTTGAGGAGATCTTGAAGGAATGGAATAATCGAGATGGAGGAAGGACAGAGAAGAAAGCAAGGAAAGAGATATCTTGATTGAGGGAGCCTTTATAGGCTTAGCAGAAACCAGGCTCTAGAGAAATTCCCAGGAATCCATAAGAATGACTCCACCTAAGACCCTAAGGTAGAGGAGAGGGTGCCCAATCTTGACTTGCCCTGTAGTCAGGCTGATAAATATCTTAAATATCACCATAGAACCTTCACCTAGCTACTGATGGAAACAGAGGTAGAGACCCACACTGTAGCACTAGACTGAGCTCCCAAACTCGGGCTGAAGAGTGGTGCAAATGAGAATATGAGCAAAGAGGTCAAGACCATGATGGGTACACCAGCTGAAACAGTCTACCTGAGCTGATGAGAGCTCACCAACTCCAGCTGGATAGGGAAGGAACAAGCATAGGTCCAAACTAGTCCCTCTGAATGTGGTGATGATTCTTTCATATAACACAGTTTCTGTCTTATTAGAGTCAAAGATTCACATACATGTTAGGTAAAATTATGCAATCAGCTATTGAAAATGTTAAACAGATTGATGTAAAGGAAAGATTCACATATAGTCTTTTCAGAGAACTTACAACAGAAAGATGAAGTTTAGACAATAAAATATTTTCTGTAACAAATTAAGCAACTACGACTATTTGTTATTTTTTCATTGTAGAAATGCTTAAAACTTGGAGTGAAGAATACTTATCTTATTTTTTATGAGAAAACCATGCACTAAGAAAGCAATCCTTAGTCTGAGAAAGTGAACATACCACACAGGGTTATAGTCGAGTAGTTTCCCTACAGTTACAGATTGAAGAATAATTGGTCCTCAAACAGATGCTGGTGTGGGATAGTGAGGGTGCAGCATTAGCTTGCTGGAGCCAGGGATAAAAGGCATCATAAACTGGGACTGAAAAGCAATGTTTTCTAAGGACTCTACTCTTCTTCTTCTACTCCTAATTCTTAAAAATCTTTCACTTCTAATTATTCATCTTTTATCTCTCATCTAACTTTCCTCTAAGCCATTTTTTTATTTCCATATAAAAACTACATATATTTATATATAGTATATTCTAATATATATATATATATACATACACACACACACACAAAGAGAGAGAGTGAGACAGACAGACAAAGAGAGAGAGAGAGAGAGAGAGAGAGAGAGAGAGAGAGAGAAACATCACACCAGTGTGAATAAGACCAGAAAATTATCAAATGGTCGACTGCAAACCAAGGCATTCATGCCTGACCAAGGCCACTGTGGCATTTCCTTTATATATGGGCATATTGACACACTCAAATACCATAAAAATACACTACACACACACACAAATTTTGGGGTTTGGTTTTTAATGTTTTCTTGTTTAACTTAACATCGGAATAATTTCTTCTTTCCTCCTCTTCTCTTCCTTCTCTTTATATATGTACGATATTAAGAAACAACTTACTCCATTTTTCCTTGAGTTAAATTTTGATTTATTCTCCTTTCTTCTCTATGGTGTCTGCTTTAATTATGTTCCAAGCTCAAGGTTAACCTAAAGGTCAACATTATTGATTTTGTTTTTCCTCAATAATCTTGGGAATTGCACATCATAAATTCTTCCCATTTTCTGAGAATTGACTGACCATAAATTGTTTCATGGTATATTAACTGTCTGGCCATAAACCTATAACATGTGCCTTTCCCATGTTCATAAAAATAACAACCCCACTTTTAAGAACTTGCTCACTTGGTGTACCTTTAGTCTACTTTGGTTACTCTATCTTTGATCTGGCATGTTTTCATTCCTATGGAAGACTTAAAATACAGCCAGGCTGTCAATAAACTTCTAACTTGCAACATATCAGTGTTAACTCCTGATTTTCACCTCAACATTATATTTGTGTATGTGGTATGTGCAAAATGTCTACAGGTAGTTGTGCATATATTTAGGTGCTAGACTCTAGGAAAGGTTCAAACCTGCAGAATTCTGATTCATTTTGTAACTTAAAAATCAAGAAAATTACAGTTGTCAGTTCTCAATATTGATAAAACAAAGAGTAGAAAATACATTTAGGGTAGCATCTCCAACAGGATGAATAGTCAAGTGTGGTGATGCATGCCTTTTATCCCAGCACTGGGTAGGTAGAGGCAGGAAGATCTTAGTAAATTTTGAGGCCTGCCTGTTCTACATAGTGAGTTCCAGGACAGTCAAAATTGCATAGTGAGACCTTGTTTAAAAAAAATAACAAAGAGGAGTTAGAGATTATTTTTTAGGAGAATTTCAGACTTAAAAAGATAAATTCATATTATTTTTAAAGGATTTTAGTTACCTGTACTGTTTGTACATCACGCCTTCTAGGGTTTTCATATATTCTTTATTTACTGTTTATTTCAATTTGTTTAGAACAACATGATGTGCACATGTTTACAGACAGTACTAGAGAAGCCAGGATTATTAAACACACCGGCTTCTGTTTTCTTCAACAGAAGAAATTGACACCTGTTTTCAATGCAGAAAGCCTGGAATGGATGTGACAACATCTGATAATCTTCACTATTTTGTAAAGGCAACCAGCGAGCAGCCCAGAATCCTGAACATTGTTTCTCAGTCAATAGAATCCAACCTTATGCTTATTACAGACGCATTCTCCCTAGTGCCTTGTCCTGAGCACTGCTTATTAGTTACTTGAACCCCTTCTTGTGGAGAAGGTCACAGTTGCTTTGTTAAGGAGATGAGTTTTACAGGTAAGTTTCAACCTAGTCATGAATAAAGCTTTGTGGTGATAACGTCACATGGATATTCTTTCCAAAGTTTTGCTATGTTTAGATATGCCAAAAACCTCCAGTCATCAGACTTCAGAAGTTTGGGTCCAGCTCACTAACTAAGCTGTGTTGAACATGACTTTCGTTCTTCCATCCCTGGGATTGTTTTTTCTCTGCTGCCCACAATACTTTCAAGAATAGATTTCAAAACTTGAATTGATGTATAATTGAGGGAGAAAAAGTTTGCACATGTGTAATGCATATTAGGCCAATTTGAATATATAAATTCTTTTATGAAACTATTCTGTGTTCTTGCTGTGTGTCTCTGTGTGATAACACTTAAAGAAATTGCCCACAAAATGCAAATGAATAATTCATTATTGTTGGCTGTAGGCACTACAGTATATTATCAAATTCTAGACCTAATTCCTTTGGGAGAAGTGAAACTTTTTACAATTTTAGATCATAGGAATAAAAATTCGCAGCCCAGAAATAATTGCACACACGTAAGTTACTTGATATTCAACAAGGATTTCAAGAAGAGACCATGGTTTCTTGGTCAAAAAATTCAGTTGTTTTCAATAAATGATACTGATCAAACAGAATGGCTGGATGTAGAAGAATGAAAACAGCATAAGACCAGACATCCTGAACCTTATAGAAGAGAAAATGGGGGATATGTTGAACTCAGTGGCACATGAAAATACTTTCTGAACAGGACACCAATAGCTTAGGTGCTAAAGCTAACAATAAACAGGACCTTATGAGATGAAGAGTTGTACAGCACAAGGCGTTATCATTTGGGCAAACACAGGCTGCAAAATGGAAAAAGATTATGCACCTGATAGAAAATTAGTATTTAGAATATATAAAAATTAAAAGTATTAAATATAAGGAAAATAAATAACCCAATTTAAAACTGGGCTACAGAATGAAGGAGGTAGTTATCAAAAGATGAAACAGTAATTGTTAGTTTCTACTAAATTCACTGCTGTTCTATAGAAAATCAACTTTTTAGAGAAAAGGTTCTTAGGAATGCATGTTTTATTTTCTTAAGTACTGTTTTATGTGTATAACTGCTTTGCTTACATGGATGTCTGTGCAAAACATACATGCTTGATCATGCAAGCCAAACAATGGTGTCATATGCCCTGGAACCTGAGCTTCTGCCTTTTTGGCCTACCATGTGGGTTCTTGGGAGAATATCAAAGGCATTTAACTGTTGAATCACCTCTCCAGACCCAAGGAATGCAATTTTTCTCTTGATACCAAAAGTATAAGCAAGTAAGCTGAAGTAGACCACAGAAGTCATATTGCCAGGAAGATAAGCAACGGAGTGGAATGATGAATGGGAGAAAACATCTAAAAAACAAATATCTGGTAAAACAAGGTCACACGGATAATACACAAAGAACTCACAAAATTCACAAATAAGAAAACACTTTTTTTTACAATGGGCACAGAGCTTACAAGTTATATTCCAATAGGTGTATGAAAAATTGTTAAACATAGAAATCACCAGAGAAATGCAAATCAAAAGTACAGTAATCTATCATTTTGAATGAATACTATCAATAATATATCAGATAAATGTTGGGAGGGTCTGGGAAAATTGAAGCCTTTGTGCACCTTTGGGAGAAATCAGTGTGATCATCTGATAAATACTATGGAGGGTCCTCAAAGCGTCAAAAATACAATTTCTTTGTGCTCCACCATCTTCCTTGTACATAAAAAGCTCTCAAGTCTGAAGTTAGACTCTTGAAGCAGTATCTGTGTCCATGTTCACTGAACTTTATTAAAGCAAGGTCATGGTTGTTTGTTGACACCTGGATGTTCACAAACAGAAAAATGGATAAAGGAAGTATGAATAAAAAATATAATTTCTCCCTGAAAGAGAAGTGAAGGTATCATATATGAAAGTCTAATTAACTTAGAGGGGGCCAAAGAAATTTTTAAAAATGCTCAGTTGTTACCCTCATTATACTTTCTAATGCATTTTATTTCCTTGAGCCAAAGATATGTATGCCTATTTTTAATGTGGTGGTTTGAAAGAAAATGACCCACAAAGGGAGTGGCACTATTAAGAGGTATGGAACAGCTTTGTTGAAATGGATGTGGTCTTGTTGGAGGAACTGTGTCACTGTAGAGACGGGCTTTGAAGTCTCGTATACGCTCAAGACCTCCATCTGGTTTCTCAGACTACTTCCTGTTGCCTGCAAGTCAAGATGTAAGACTCTGAACTACTTCTGCTCCAAGTCTGCCTGAACACCACCATACTAAACTCCTATGATAGTGGACTAAATCTCTGAAAATGTAAGCCACTCCAAAGAAATGTTTTTCCTTTATAAGAGTTGCCGTGGTTGTGATGTCTTTTCACGCAATAGAAAACCTAAATAAGACAGTTTATGTGCCCCAAATCAAGACCTACATCGAGTTCATAAAAGAAATAGGGAGAAAGAGGTGAATAAGCAGCTAGGCAATACTAAAGTACATTCGACTGAATTCTGAGTGACTTTACAAAGGAGCCAGCAAAGCAGAGAGAGCTTAGTGCATATTATCTTTAGTCTCTGCCCTATCCCACAGATAAGAAGTGCATAACTAATAAATTAAGAATATGGCTTATTTTTATCACTAAAATTATTGCAGAGTGTTGAAAACATAGTTCCTTAAATTCCTTAAAAATGTGTATTATGTGAGAACAAATTTCAACCATGATAGAAAATTGATTTCTATCGTGATTTTCTATCTCTTCTTCTGGATACAAATCAAGTCAATTAAAATGTCTTCCTCATTCTTCCAAAAATTATGGATATATTTTAAATTTAAATTTTCTTATGATAAGCACATCTTTTCTTTATCATATGAAGGTGATTCTTTATATGAATACCTGTACATTTGATAATGCATAAATGATAAAATTATTAGTTCAAGACACTGCAAGATTACTTAGCCTGGCCCCCAAGGCTGATGGTCTGATTATTACCTAGATTCACATATGTGAAAGAGAAAAAAAATCTCCTAAGTTGTGCTATGACCTCTAGGCATATAGACAAAGCCAAGCACAAGCATACAAAACATAAATAAATAATCAGTATCAGGTTCTGAGTACATCTGAGGATTCTTTCTTAATGTTAAAAAAACTGCGATGAAATAATAAAAATATGTATTTAATATTTATGCCTTAGGCCACCAGTTATAAATTCATTATGAACACCATTCACACACACACACACACACACACACACAGAGAGAGAGAGAGAGAGAGATCAAAAGAATAGTATTTCTTTAGGTAATTCACATTCTTTTAGTTTCAATAGTTAATGCTATAACTTGAGGAAAAACATTCATAAATGTGTTACTAAGTGATTTCAGATCATGTAGGATGACAATCTTCTGACACATGAACATTGTTTATATGCATTATGAATTCATCCTCTAATCAGAAGTTCATTCTTTTAACTAGTGTAAACATCATTTCTCATTTTTTTCAACATCTCTAGGAAACATTATGATAAAGACACTTCCTCTTCCTCCCTCCTTCAAGAGGCTTCAGCAGCTTATTTTACCTGACTCCAGAAGCAACATCTTCCCCATGATTTTAGTGAACTTTATACTACTCTTATTTTCATTAAAATCGTTAGCATTATTTACTATAGGGTTTCCCCCTCTCCTTTAGTTAGCGGAGTAATTTGCATCCTAAATCCTTTCACTGCATTGGATTGAGCCCCATGAAAACTGTACTTTGTAACTCAGGATCAAATTGTTATCTCTATTTTTTTGTATAATATTTGATCACCAAATGTATCGTTTGGGGAGCCTTTCATACATACAGAACACCAACCACATGATAAGTAATACAATCCAATAACAAGATGATTTCATTAAGATAATTGTATATTTGGAGTAGCATACAGTTAATTAATGCTAATTTGGAACTTTACAATTCATGAAAATGTTCTTAATTCTAATTTCGATTGATTGTATCTTCCTTAGAGATATTAGTTCAAAGAAGGAAAAGGAAACAAATGAACCATGATCATTTATTTATGTTTGCATTTTGTACCCATTAATTTGTTGGTTAGAAAGAGTATGCTTTCTCCTCATGTAGTTTATTATTTTAACATTCCTGCTTTGATTAATGATTCTCATTAAAACTTACAAATAACTTATGTTTTACGAAACTAACCTAATGTGATTGTCCATTGCCTTTCTTTTTCTTGACAGATATGTATTAAACTTAGCAGTTTTCTTAGCTCTTATTTCTGTTTTTTTCTAAAGATACAAAACACACATTTAGCATGAAAAAAGGTAGAAGTAAAAAGTGCCAAATTGAATGTTTTCATTTCTACAATTTGCCACCTTCGGTGTTCAAGATAATGTTCTAGAGAAAAAATAGAAAATTTGAAACTACTGAGTCATAGGCAAGCAAACCTGAAAAGTCATTTTTAAACCAGTGATGTCACTTATACTTGTTATAATGAAAGGAAGGATACTGTTTGGTTCCAACAAAATATATTTAATAATTTAAAAAATTTTGTTTGTCACAGATTATCTTGTATCAAGGTTTCTTTGACTTTGTGAAATAAAAAAGAAGCAGATGGTTCATGTTTGGAATTGTTTTCTCATCATATCCTTTACTTCTCACACTTGAACATTAGTGAAAGTATGTGAAGAAGGAGGTTCTTTAACTTGTTGGACCAGAGAATGAAAGTAGAAATTTTTCAAGGCTGAACACCTTAAATCAAGAAAAGCAGAACCCTTAATGAATTCTACACTGGAAATACGAAATTCACTTGAAGAAGCTTCATTAGTTTAGAGCCCTCACCACACCTTCCTTTCCAACAGTTAAGTGGGACATGTGAGGTGATTATCAGAGACCTGATATCACTGGCAGATGGACTACAACCTAGACTTTGGATGGGTCTGATTCGTCTCAAGCATTAGATGATTTCAGATGCTTAAGGTAACAAGTATGTGGCACAACCTTGTCATATCACTTGGTCAAATGTGACAGTGTAATCAGTGTTGCACCAAACTGGAGCACCACTATTGTCTGACAGTGTAGGAAATGTGATTTCCCTTCATAGTGGAGAATAGGGCAGAACACAAGGTGAGTAGTAAGTGCTGTTCAGAAGTATCCTGCAAAAAGGCTATCAAAAAATAACTGATACTATTCAAGGTGAAGGAGGGAGTCTGTCAATCTGTTGCATCCAGCTTTTCCGTCAAATGAAACTGTGTGGTTGTTTAGTTGTTTTATCCAAAAGTTGTTCAATAGTATATGTGCTATAGATTATTTTACTTGAAGGTAAGGAAATGCTTCATATACTGTAGACCCAAGCTAATAACCACAAGAGAAAGATGTATCAGAGAATGGAGTCTGTGTCCACTCTTCCTTTGTGAAGTTGCTACTCTTTACGAAGTTCTCACTAAAACAACACTATACTAAAAGGAGGTGTTTTCAGTCTATCAATGGTAATAATATCATTTAACATTAACCACCAGTAACTAACTTGATTTGTTGATTCTATTTTTGTCATAGTGCATATTAAAAAGGTTATACATGTATAATTACTGCTTAACATGACATGTAATTCACAATTCTCTTACTTTTGCTGTGAAAAGATGCTATGACCAAGGCAATGTATAAAAAAAAAGCATTTAATTTGGGGTTTACATTTTCAGAGGTTGAGTCCATGAACTCATGGTGGGAGCCTGGCCTGGTGCTAGAGTTTACATCTTGATCTGCAGCCTGGAGGTGGAGATAGAGAGACTGGGGCCTTTCATGGATGTTCCAAATTTCAAAACCCACCCCAGTGACACGTCTCCTCCAACAGGGCCACACCTCCTAATCTTGCCAAAACTCTACAACAAACTATGGAAAAAGTTTTCAAATATATGTACCTATTTGGGGGGGTATCTGCATTCAAACAATCACATAAATATAATGTTTTCTATATACACAATGTAAGAAGCAATATTGGTTCTCAGAAGCCTATTTTCTTTGTCTTTATGCATACTGCATACTATATCTACCACTTGTCTTAAAAATGTGTGACTATCAGCTACCAAATTTTTGCTGTAGTTGCTGATCTTCTAGCACCTTCACTAAAACTGACATGGAAACAGTTCCAATTTAGCATGCTACTTACTGTGCCTGTTACAACAGAAAATGCGGCTGTGTGTGTTCTCATTGCACAGAGAAGCAGTAGATGTTCATGATATGTGTTGAGAGATAGATGATCTGTAGCAATTACTTTAAATTAATATATTTATTTCAAACTTAAATTGCATTAAATATTATTCAAAGCAAGTCTTCATGAGCTATGGTATGCGTCCTTGATGTGTTATTGTTAATGCTTGGAGATTCCTCTTTTTGTTTTTTGTTTTTCAATTCATAAGCCAAGCAATGTTTTAATTTGCCAAAAGCCACCACAAAGGCATGTATCAATATTTGCATGATTAAACACATGTGATAAACAGAAATTAAGAAATGTTTTATTTTCTGATTGAAATACATAGAACCTTTCATGCATTTGCAACAAAAGTTGATTAAAATTGTAAAGTTATTACTTGGATCTTTTCCTTAAGCTTTATTTAAGCACAACTGACAAATTAATCATATATTTGTAATATGCACTATGCTCTTTTGACACATATACATACTTTGAAATGATTATTTCAATGTTATTCACATATTCATGACCTCATTTTTTATCATTTTGGTCAATACCCTGAGGGTCTACTTTCTTGTTACTTTATGTGTGCCACCATGTCATTACTATAGCTGCTGTATTGTGCAAGGCTCTCCTGAGTATATTCTATCCACATAACCGACAGAAAGGTCTCTTCCTTAGACCAACAACTTTTAACCCCCACTCAAATCCCAACTCTCTTCTGTGCTTTCATGGATGCATCTTTTTTAGATTCTACAGTGAGATCATGCAGAATGTGTTGTGTTAAGCCTGACGTAGGTAATATAGTCTAATGTCCTCCAGATCCTTTGTATGCTAGAAATGAAAATGTGCCAGGACTCCATTTCCTCTCCTCCCCTCCACTCCCCTTACCTTCCCTCCCTTCTCTTTCCTTCCATTTTATTTTCTTAGGATGGATTGCATGCCAGTGTCCACTTTGTCGATGAATCTGGAGATAGATATTTAAGTTGCCTCCATATCTTGGTCATTGTAAACAATGCTATCATGAGTGTGAGAGTTCATATATATTTTTACATACTGATTTATTTCCTTTAAATCTACATGGTTATGTTTAATGAAAAGTCTACATATATTTTTGTGTATCTTTCCCCCATAAAGTTCTATTAATTGGTATTATTACCAGAGTATGCAACTAGGCTCTTTACAACATCAAAATTTTGTTATAGTTTTATTTTGATAATTTTTACTCTAACATATATGAGAGGATACAGCATTATGAGTTTGATTTGTCTTTCTATAGTAATTAGTTTTTTAACCACATTTTATATAGATATTTTGTCATTTGTACACCTCCCTTCGAGAGATATCTGTTCACATCTTTTGCTCATTTAAAAATATTTTTGCTGCCTTTATTTTTGGGAGGGGAGAGCTGTGTGTACCACAAAGCACACAGAGGACAAATTGCAAAAAATGACCCTCTCCTTGCAGCATGTCCAGGTGTTGGAACACACATTGTCAGGACTGATGGCAGGTGCCTTTATCTACTGAGCCCTCTCACAAAACTAGTTTTAGCTTATTTTAAAAACTTAACTGTTTTTTCACTATTGAGCTTAATGACTTCTTCTCTCTCTTGAATATGAGTGCATTATCCGTTGTATGGTTTACAGGAATTTACTCTCGTTCCATAAGTGGGATCTTCAAGGCGCTGAATTTTTTCAAGTGCAATCAAGATGAAAATAGAAGTCCATACTTTGTATCAAGAACCAAAGACAAAGATCAATCATACAGGTCCAGGAGGTCTAGAAAGGAAACCTGACATCAGAGGAAGCACTGGGCAACTTTTGACTTCTATATGAATTTAATCTTAAAGTAACTAAAAATTCACAGGAAGGTGTTGAGGCAAAGCAGAGAGGATCAAAATGCCCTTCCTGCATGTTTCCTCATTGCATCCAAGTATATACCTGCATTTGAATACCAAAAACTGACTTTAAAATATGGTACATTTTGTCAATTGTGTATGTTGAGAAATCAGCTAGTGTCATCAGGATAGCAAGTGATTCTCTTCCCAAAAAATCCGCATCACATTTTTCCTCTGGTCATTTCCATATTGCTTCCCCTGTTGTGTCTAAATGCTGGGAACCTGTTACCTCTCAAGTATAGGAATTATAACATTAGCATAAAACTGTAACGAGCTGTCCTGCAAGCGAGCTCACGACCTAAAACTGAACATAATGTACAATCATTGACCTTCATTCCAATCAGAATCTTCGTGATCCATCCAAATTCTTATAGGTATGAGAACACTTTCTTTTAGAATGCTGACTATCTTTTCCTGGCATTGTGATACTAAAGCAAACGTAATCATTTTGGTGTTGAATTTTGACTATTTCTTGTTTGGGGCTATTGCAAATAAATTATAAATATTTGTATGTAGATTATTGTACAGATACAAGTTTTCATACTTACAAAGCAAATGCCTAGGAGTGTAACCTTTGAGTAAATGTATTTTTATTGTTGTAATTTTGGTCGAAATTATTTCCTAAGTAGCTAGGTCATTTTATATACATGTCAAAGCCATGATAAGATTTTTCTGTATCCACTCCACATGTTAGTACTCTCATGTCATTTAAATGCTTATAAAATAATATGATGTGACATATCACTATGTTTTTTTATTTGTATTTCCTTAGTATATGGTTTGTTGAGGATCTTATGCTTATATTCCATCACCAAGTCTTTTAGGTGAAATGTCTTTTTTTGTGGTAGAGTCAATTTTGTAGTTATGTTGTCATTATTGTCTTTATTGCTTGGTACTGAGTTTTCCATGTGTTCTAGGAAACACTCCTTTATGTAACAGAGATGTAATTTTATTTTATGGTATTTTTACAAAAGCATATTATACCTTTCTGATTATGAGAAAGACATTGGACTGGAGAGATTGCTGAGCCATTGAAGTTAGAATCACAATAGTAAAACCAATAGAAAACATCTTGTTAATTAAAATTGGAAGACGCTGTAAAACATATGACTTGTCAGCATTAAAACTTCTGTAGTCATCAACAACAACCTAAGTTTAAGAAACTGTTGCAGTCTGAGGCACATACCGAAACATGAATAGAACTGGATTTTGGTGATACACGCCTTTAATCACAGCACTTGAGAACCAGAGGATGGCAAATTTCTATGAATTCAATGTCAGCCTGTCTTACACAGTGTGTTCTAGGACAGCCTTGTCTACACAGAGAAACACTGTATTGAAAACAAAAAGAAAAAAGAAAGAGAAAAAAAGGAAGGAAAGAAGGAAGGGAATGAAAAAAATAAAGAGAAAGAAAGGAAGGAAGAGAGAGAGAAAGGAAGGAAGGAAGGAAGGAAGGAAGGAAGGAAGAGAAGAAAAGAAACATTAATAGCAAACATTATCTGGGACCCTGGATATGCTTCTGAAAAGTGAAAGATACAGGTAAAAACAACAATAACTAAAATAAAGAATAGATTTTAGTATATAATATATATCAACTCATTGTTCACAAAGACAACCGTGAATATTAATTTATATACTATTAATAGAGGAAAATATTTGGGGAACATCTCTGTATAATTTTCAAAATAGTCCTGGTAATCTAAAGTTGTTTGTGAAGCATGTAAAATCTTAGTTTTAATGGAAAATTGATCAGCATAAAAGAGAAGAAAACAAAACTAGAACTGAGAACTGAATGCCAGGCTTCAGCACCAGACCAAAGCTTTGGAACCAGTATTCCATATAGAATTATTAGTATGGTTTCATGTAATGTTTTCTATTACTCTTATAGAGTATTACAACCAACTGAATTCTGTAAGCACACAGCAGTACATTCCACAGATTAACTTACCAGAAAAAGAAAGACTTTTTATGTGTATGTACCTTTTTTTATTTTTGTTGAGCTCTACATTTTTCTCTGCTTCCCCTCTTAGCTTCTCCCCTCCCCTTCAATCCTCTCCCATTGTCCCCATACTCCAAATTTACTTAGGAGATCTTGTCTTTTTCTACTACCCATGTAGATTAGATCTATGTATGTCTCTCTCTTAGGGACCTCATTGTTGTCTTGGTTCTGTGGGATTGTGATTTTTGGCCTGGTTTTCTTTTCTTTATGTTTAAAAACCACTTATGAGTGAGTACATTTGATAATTGTCTTTCTGGGTCTGGGTTACTTCACTCAAAATGATGTTTTCTAGTTCCATTCATTTGCCTGCAAATTTTAAGATATCATTACTTTTTTCTGCTGTGTAGTACTCCATTGTGTAAATGTACTACATTTTCCTTATCCATTCTTTTGTTGAAGGGCATTTAGGTTGTTTCTATGTTCTGTCTATGACAAATAATGCTACTATCAACATAATTGAGCACATGTACTT